>NW_008359093.1:872572-923234 GCF_000622305.1 Nannospalax galili | reverse complement strand
CTGTCTTTTTGTCAAGGTTCTCCAGTATTGCCCCTAGTATGACTTACAGGTCTCAAAACTCTATCCTCAGGGATAGAGTTTGTTACTGTAAAAGATACAAAGCAACATCAGTGGAAGGCAGAGGAAGCCAAATATGAGCTCCCATTGGTATTTTCCCAGTGTAGTGTATATTCTAGCAAGAAATTGTTTGAATTTGCCTACTGAGAAACTTGGCTGAGCCTAATCTAATGCCCAGTATATTTATTGTGTGTTGATCATATAGGTTTATAGTACCTATGTGACTGAGATCACTAAAACTCCAGATGCCCAACTATCTAGAGAAATTGGTACAGTCTGCTTCAAGGCCCTGAGCATGAAAAGCTGTTATAACATTTACAGCATTTGAGCCTCAATTCCTGGGAGTTGGCCAAGAATCAGTTATGAAGTAAACCTTTTTGCTAATGTGCATGGATTAAGTAGCTCGGTTCTGCATAGTTAACTTTTCCTGCAAACCCTCCTTTTCATGAGAAAGTACTCCTCAGTGGTTTTGTTACTTGTCACAAATATACTTTCTATTCTGGTTAACTATTATTTACTTTTCACTCTATTATGGCATTTCTCTGGTTTCAGCATCTGTACTTGAAAACAAATATGCTCTAGCCTTTTCAATAATGTGATCAATAAATTGCACCAATCCTGAGGTCTTTCTCTATGCAATCACATTTTTCCCCATCTGTTTCAGAGTGGATGGAAAATCTTGCAAACAAAACATTGATTCCGGCACAGAGTGTTTTTGAGGAAGAAAAATCTAATGGCATGAAGTTAGAAAGATACATATGGGATGATCCTTGGCTCTCCAGGTTAGGGGTTTGGGGATGTAAAGACCAATTAGAAATGTACCACATGAAGCAGAGTACAGGTATGAGGCAAATGGTCTTCATGCAGAAACAAGTACTGTCTCAAAAAGGTGCCGAATTTTGTGAACTTGGAACAGAGTATAACCAGAGCTTAAACTTGGTTCCATCTCAGAGAGTTTCTCATTTAGAACATTTCTATAAACCCGAAACACATCTTGAAAGTTGGAGGTGCAACTCAGCCATAATGTATGCGGATAAGGTTACCTGTGAAAATAATGATTATGACAAGACTTTCTACCAGACTCTTCAGCCTGTTTACCCTACACAAATGCAAAGTGGAGATAATCTTTTCAAATATACTGATGCTGTCAAGTCTTTCAATCATATTATACATTTTGGTGATCATAAAGGTATACATAAAGGAGAAAAGCTCTATGAATATAAAGAATGCCATCAAATTTTTAACCAGAGCCCGTCACTTAATGAACATTCAGGACTTCAAATAGGGGAAAACCAGTATGGCTACAAGGAGTATGAGAATATCTTTTACTTCTCATCCTTTTTGGAACATCAAAAAATTGGGACTGTAGAGAAAGCATATAAATACAATGAATGGGAGAAGGTCTTTGGTTATGACTCATTCCTTACTGAACATACAAGCACTTACAATGCAGAAAAACCCTATGAATATAATGAATGTGGAACGTCTTTCATCTGGAGCTCTTACCTTATTCAGCATAAGAAAACTCATACTGGAGAGAAACCCTATGAATGTGATAAATGTGGAAAAGTTTTTAGGAACCGTTCAGCCCTTACTAAACATGAACGGACTCACACTGGAATAAAACCCTATGAATGTAATAAATGTGGGAAAGCCTTTAGTTGGAATTCTCATCTTATTGTGCACACAAGAATTCATACAGGAGAAAAACCTTATGTATGTAATGAATGTGGGAAATCTTTCAACTGGAACTCCCATCTTATTGGACATCAGAGAACTCATACTGGAGAGAAACCTTTTGAGTGTACTGAGTGTGGGAAGTCTTTCAGCTGGAGCTCTCATCTTATTGCCCACATGAGGATGCACACTGGAGAAAAGCCCTTTAAATGTGATGAATGTGAAAAAGCTTTTAGGGACTATTCAGCCCTTAGTAAACATGAAAGAACTCACTCTGGAGCAAAACCATATAAATGTACTGAGTGTGGAAAATCCTTCAGTTGGAGTTCCCATCTTATTGCTCATCAGAGAACTCACACGGGCGAGAAACCTTATAATTGTCAAGAATGTGGCAAAGCTTTCAGAGAACGCTCAGCTCTTACTAAACATGAAATCATTCACTCTGGAATTAAACCCTATGAATGTAATAAATGTGGAAAATCCTGTAGCCAGATGGCTCACCTTGTTAGGCATCAAAGGACTCATACTGGAGAAAAACCCTATGAATGCAATAAATGTGGGAAATCCTTTAGTCAGAGCTGTCACCTTGTTGCTCATCGGAGAATTCACACCGGTGAGAAACCCTATAAATGTAATCAGTGTGAACGATCCTTTAATTGTAGCTCTCATCTTATAGCACACCGGAGAACTCATACCGGAGAGAAACCATACAGGTGTAATGAATGTGGGAAAGCGTTTAATGAGAGTTCTTCTCTTATTGTGCACTTGAGAAACCATACCGGAGAGAAACCCTACAAATGTAATCATTGTGAAAAAGCTTTCTGTAAAAATTCTTCCCTGATTATTCATCAAAGAATGCATAGTGGAGAGAAACGCTTTATATGTAATCAGTGTGGAAGAGCCTTTAGTGGCCATTCAGCCCTACTTCAACACCAGAGAAATCACAGTGAAAAGAAACTGTAACTGAATTGATCGGAGCTTTTTCTTTTATTGTATGTTTGTCACATTGGGAAAACAAAAAAACAAAGCCTGTAAGTATAAGGGAAGTTGGTTTTTTTTGTTGTTGTTGTTTGTTTTTTTAACCATGAGTTCAGAAAGACTTCTGCCTTTATTAGTAGATAGGAAATATCTTTGTAGAAGAAACATTTGAGTGGAAAAACTAGGGAAAAGCTTCTAGCAGTTATGTAGCCTTATTTGACATCATGTAATTATAGAGAAGAATGCTCTAAACTTCCTACATTGTCCACAAGGAATGTATATTAGGGGAACATGACTGGGGAATCTTTTAGCAAGAGCTCTTATTTGTAGATCAATGTGTATTGTTAAAGGGAAAGCCTATGCCAAGAATAGTGTTTTGACTGGAAGTAGTTTTTCATCTACTTGGAATATTAGATGGAAAGCTTACCATTTTGTGCATAATCATAGAAATAGATTTTGCTATGATAAGGGGAGGGTCTAGGTGCTCTTTAAGGGCTAGAATATGGAATACTAAATCTGAATTTAAGAAAGAAAATAGTATAGAACTGAGTGAATATTTACTGTTTATTAAGATTAACCTCCTTAGAAAAGATTAGTAAGTGAAATTACTAATGATAGAGGTTGTTGCCTAGAAGTATGAGACTGATTTTTGGAACAAAAAGTGGTACTTATTCTACTGTGTCAGTGTCCATTGTCACTGAATTATTAGGCAGTTTGTAACTGTTTTAGGCTATTATTATAAATTATAATTATGGGCACTATCAATATATGTAACATGAAACAGAAAAAGGACACAGAATTGTATATATACTACCTATGGTAACAGATCTTAAAAAGTGCATATGGATAAAGACCTGTTAGATCCATGGAGAAATTAACCCAGTTAATTTAAATGTTTTTTTTGGCGGGGGGGGGGGTTCAAATACATATAGCTCTCATGTGCTCAACTTTGTGTTAAATGTTTTAAAAATATTAATTCGTTTGAGCTCCTTAACTCTATGATGTAGGCAATTTTACTATCCCAGTTTCACACATAGATACAGAAGCAGAGATGTTGGGTATCATACCCAAGGATCATAGCTGGTAAGGGTGCAGTTGAGATTGTTTGGCTCCAGAGTTTGTTTTTAACCACTGTGTTATGCGCTCTCCAGTGATGTTTTTCTCTAATGTTTTTTCCCCCTCACTGTTGTTCAGTGTTTCTAAAGTAGGGATTTGATAATAAAACTTAAACAATGGAAAATGACATTACTTGATTCCTGTGTCCTGAAGGATTTATGCTAACTTGAGAGCTAGTATTACTTTGGAATATGGAGAGGTCTCAGTTGAACATTGAGAACCACTTTCTCCCCAGTTAGGGACTTGACTTCCCTAGAATTTCACTGTTCACAGCTTTGGGGTTACATACCAGCAGGGCAGTGAGAACTTGGGCAAGCCTGTGGGTTTAGAAATGCCTATGATGAAACAGAGGCAAGGAGTCTGTTCTTTGCCATGTTGAACATCAGTGCCCATTGGCACACCATCTTTCAAGGTAACCACTGAATTCATTGCTTTTTTTCTTCTCTAGATGAAAAGCTTGCTTGGTAGGAGGGAGGACTCAGATTAAGAGTTCTGCATGAGTCTATCAGTCTCTTTTCAGGAGAAACGGGTGAAAGAGGATTCAAGGACTTGGGCAAAGGCTTGTTCCATCAAGGTTTCTCTAGCCCTCCACAGGTCCAGGACTCCCCAGTGGTGAGAAATGGTGGCATACTAGTGCCAGGATGCTGTGTTCACTTCCAACTCTTACAGCGGCAGCCACCTTGGAATGTAGCATTTAGTACCCTCCTTTCCAGTGCTTGATTGCCACTCAATAAATGTTGCAGGAACAAAGTAATAGATGGATTTCTCTTGTGATTTTTGCAATACCTTGCAGAAAAAGGAGAAAATAGTAATATCTCTGGAAGAGGATGGATAGTGTATTTAGAGCTATACTTCCAATATGATATGGATATTGCATTCTAGTACCTCAGTCCTGTTTCTTGGATTTATAGATTTGGATTTATATTCCCAAGGAATTATGTAAGTCACATGCAAAATATCATAAACACTCTGGTGGCTTATTTTATAGTTTTATTAGCAATATTTTAAAACACATTCTTAAAAAGGCCTTTCATGGTGAGTCCATATCAGGAGTCAAAAGAAAGTCCCAGGGCTAAGTGTATAGCTCAGGAGGAGGGCTTGCTTAGCATGTGCAGATGTGCAGAGTGCATGGCCTTGGTTCTAATACCATGCAAAATATCATAAACACTCTGGTGGCTTATTTTATAGTTTTATTAGCAATATTTTAAAACACATTCTTAAAAAGGCCTTTCATGGTGAGTCCATATCAGGAGTCAAAAGAAAGTCCCAGGGCTAAGTGTATAGCTCAGGAGGAGGGCTTGCTTAGCATGTGCAGACGTGCAGAGTGCATGGCCTTGGTTCTAATACCTAGCAGTACACACACACACACACACACACACACACACAAGCCCCAGACTACTGTGGGGTTTTTTGGTTGTTGTTTTTTTCTGGGAAAGATTCCCTACCACTTCTTATATATAGCCTTACACATGCATGGCACTGGAGTATCAAGACTCTAGTGTTATGCCCAGGACTCCTGGGCTCCCTTTGATTATCCCCACTCTAGACCATATATGGCTCAGATCATTGCCCTTTTTGACTCTCATTTCACTCCTCCTGAACTCCAACCTGCCTGGCCCACTTCTTTTCAGCTGTCTGAATTTCCTCCCTGTGGGTCTCACCTGTGCATTTTCTCCTGTCCAAGAATGACTGCTTGCCTTTCCTTTTAACCTCGTCCCTCTAGCTTGCTCTCTGCCCCTTTTCTCTGAAACCCAGCTCTGACTCAGCATGTCAGTGGTCACCTACTGCTTCTAGCTGCAGTCCTCTACCAATGGCTCATCATCTGCAAATCTCAGTGGCTTCATTTTCTGCCTCTTCATCTAAAACTATCTCATCACAATTATTCTTGATTCTAACACAGTTTGGTAATCTTTTGATGTCCTGACCTTGAAAGTCCTGTGACTCCTCTGGCAGTTTTGTCCTTTACCATCCTCCTCCACAGTCAGCCACTTCCATTCTTCTAGAACCCTCTACTATCTGTTGAGCCATCTTATTCCCATCCTTGTTGACTGTTGTGTTAGATTCCCATTGCTATGATAAAATAGCTGAAGGTTTTTTATAATGAAGGAGGAAAGGTTTTGGATGGCGGTTTCAGAAGTTTTAAAGTCCATGGTCATTTGAGACTCAAAGTATCATTCAATTAAAAGAGCTGAACATTTGGTGCTATCTTTTTGGATGCTGTGTTGTAGAGACAGTAAAGATGAGTGAGCCAAAGGAGAAGAATGAGCAAGCTGGGGCCAGAGAGGGAAGACAGGGAGAAGGAAACAAATAGGCAAGGCGAATGGAGTTCTGTCCCTTGTGTGGGCACTGGGCCATCTGGATGGGGCACACCATGGAGACAACACCTTACAGGCATCAGTCTCAGTCCCTCCCCATTATAGTCTATTGGTCACTGCTTTCCATCCATACTCCTTCCACCTAGGCTGAAAAGTACCTTAGTAGGAATGCTCACAAGGAAGGTGGGAGACACATAAAGTGTCATTGTGGGACATAGTAGTCACTAAACATCATCCTTACCATTGCAAACTTGGTGAGGGTAATATTTTAAAAAGAGAAGTGAGTGATGGGTTGGTCAGATGACAACTGATAAAGGTGCTTGAATTTGATATCTGGGATCCACATGGTGGAAGGAGAGAATTGACTCTCTTAAGTTGTCCTTTGAACTCTACTTTGTGTGTATGTGTGTGTGTGTGTGTGTGTGTGTGTGGTGTGACATGCATATGCATTCACACACATACACCAGGTTGAATTTTTTTTAAATGTTCTGTACTCTGAAGGGAAAAAAAGTGGGGAGATGGTATTAAAGAAAGACGTAGTACAAAGGGCAGAAGGGGAGAGGCCACATGGAGAGAGAAAGTCTACAGGAAGTCTGGCCAGGATGGGAGGGTTTGGCAGAGCTGGTGAGCAGAGGCTGTTAGCCTATTCACATGACACCAACTGCTGACCTCATCAATGGATACAGAATCTTGACTTAAAAAGAGTGTCCCGTGGGGCGGGAGAGATGGCTCAGTGGTTAAGAACACTGGTTGTTCTTGCAGAAGACCTGGGTTCGAAACCCAGCACCCACATGGCAGCTCACAACTGTCTGTAACTCCAGTCCCAGGGGATCCGACAGTCTCTTCCATCTTCTGCAGGCATTGCACGACATGAGGGCACTTAACTTGCATGCAGGCAATACACTCATATGCATAAAATAAAAAATAATAAAATATTTAAAAAAAGAGTGTCCCGTGTTTTGGAGACCAGGAAACATGTGAAAGAGATGATGGCAACATTGAAAGAATTGAAAAGCTTTGAGGTGGGGCTGCAAACAGGCTTGTCTTTTCCCCCAAACAAGGGGGCTCTGCAAAGAACACTTAAACCTGTGACCACCAGGGGCAGCCACAGGACCTGAGTGGATTATCATGGAACTGAAACCAGGGGACCCAGGGCTTCCATGCACCTGAGTGCTGATTGTGTCAGCAGCTCTGCTTTTACTCTCATGCTCATCAGAACTACAGCCAAATGTTTACAGAACAGCGAACAATAATAAAGTGGCTAGAACACAGCAGTTGAGCAAAACATTGAGCAAGATAACATTATCACCATACTATGCCTTCTTGGGAGATCAAAATGTCTCCTGAGAAACTAGAGGAGCACTGGCATTCTGGAGTTAACTCTCCAGCAAGAATTCTTGCATAAAATTTCTCTTATGATACAAGGCACTCCAGACATACATGCTCAAGGTTCAGCTAATTTTACCCAGCATATTTTTGAAACTTCACAGCTCCTTCATAAACCTGAATATATAATGATGTAGCCTTCATATACAACATTTAATGAGATGATGGCTCAGAATAGCTCCATGGTGATAAAAGACAGCGAATCTACTAGAGCAAGCAATGAATCAAATTTAGCTCTTAAGATTGAAAACAATGAAATCCCCTTCCAAATAGGCAATGCAAAACAGATACGTTAAAGTGGCAACGATGTGACTGACAACTGACTTCGAAAGGGGAAAGAATGTCAGGAATGATCTTAAAATTATGAAGGTAGACAGGTCTGGTAGGTGAGGCCTGTAATATCAGCTACTTGGGAGGCTGAGGTAGGAGGATTGCAAATTCAATCAGTAGGCTACCAAGTGAGTTCATTTGTAACCTGGGCAACTCAGTGACACTCTTTCTAAAAAAATACAAAAGGAGGGACTTGGGAAGATGGCATATGGCAAAAACACTTGCTGCAAAGACGTGAGGATCTGAGTGTAGATTATCAGAACCTATGTGAAAATCTGGGTGCAATGTTACATGCTTGTAATTCCAGCACGGTGGAGGTGGAGACAGGCGGGTCCTCAGAGCTTGTTGGCCAGTCAGGTTAGCCAAATTGGTGACATCCAGATTCAGTGAGAGACTCTCTCTAAAAGAAGATGGAGGTTTCAGGTATTGTTCTTGCCCAGCTTGCTGTACTCTTGCAGTGTACTCAATAAGCAATTTAAGTGGAGGCTGATTGAGGAAGACCAATGTGTACCAGATGTGTACTACTGGCTTACACACAAACACACACACACACACACACACACACACACACACACATCATGTACACGCATACACACATGGACACAGAAAACCCCCTACAAAATACACAAAGGGTTGGAATATATAGCTCAATGGTAGTTTGCTTATGTAGCATGCATAGGACTGTGGGTTCACCCCAGTATAAGTACCTCAAAAAAAAAAAAAACACACCCAAACAAGCACCTCCCCCCCCCAAAACCTAATGCACTGAAAATAATTGTCAATGGAATTTTCTTCATTCAGGAGGCCAAGGCAAGAGAGTCCTAAGTGGTGAGACCCTGCCTCAAAACAGAATATCTTTTTAAAATGAAGATGAAATATTCAGATGAACTAAAGTGGATCTTTACTAAAATAAACACTGGAGGTGTTTTTCCAAGAAGAAGAAAAAGCAGTCAAGACCAAATCATGGAAATGCAGGAGGCAGTGAAAAGCAAAAAAAAAAAAAAAAAAAAAAAAAAAAAAAAAATACTCCTTCAGTTTGAGGGCTCTCCTAACACTTGGCGGGGCTGGTCCTTCCCCTTCACATTTGGGTCCCAGATCCTAGGTTATGCTGTAATCCTCTCTGACCTCTCAACAAATTTCATGTCATTGCCATTCTCAAAAGTTGCATCACAGCACAAGTCCCTATCTAACAAATTGTTTATCTTTGCTTCATTATTGTTTGTTCTTTTCCAGAATACCACACTAGGTTGTGAGCTTCATAGGAGTTGGGACCTTGTCAGCACTGTCACCTCTTGGCCACTTTAGCATCTATCATGCTGTGGGTGTTTGGAGGCACACCACAGCATGAGTAGATATTTTGTTTGGTTGGCTTTTGTGGTGCTAGAAATCAAATCCAGGGCCTTTATCCAAACTGGGCAAAATGTTCTACCACTTTCTCTTAGCCTGAGTTCATCAGGTCAAGTGCCCATGAGTTCTGCCCTTCTAGGGCCCCGTGACTATGAGGAGGAGATAGTGGGATTGATTGTGAAGTGGAGCCACAGGGAGAAGTTGAAATTTTAGGCAGATGTTCAAAAGCTGGAATGATTAAATAGTTACTTCAGAGAAACAAATCACCTTTACCTTGTGGACAGAGGTGAGAAGGGGTAGGGAGCATGGGCAGTGATGGGGATTCTCCAGCAACACAGACTTCAAGTGATAAGCCCTAGAAAACCTTGGTTTTGCAGATACTCTATCTACCCTGACAACCACTCTGCTTTGTGATGTCGCAGAGAAAAACCGTGCACAGGTGAAGTAGGCAGCATTCATTCTGATCTGCAAGGTGAGCCTCTAGGACACCCTTCTCATTCTGTTAGTCTCCCCATTGGTTGGCCTGGTTCCATGAAGGAATTCCACTGAAGCAACATGAACTGATCTCACACTGGTGGTTCTGAGTCAGAACCCAAACATTCTGTGGGAGATAGAGCCTCTTACTTTCCCACATGCTGCAATGTAGCTGAATATTTCTTCTGTATGATAAAGTACAGACTTTAGAGTGATGTACAAGGTTCAAAGTTCTTTCATGTTCTTATTTTGTTTCTTGTTGAAATGCCTATTTCATGTATGCTTGTCTTATACACATGGGCTTTATCCTGTTGGGAAAGCAAGCTTACCAGGTAGCTTCAACTGGATTTTATTATTGCGAGGGGATTAAAAACTTATTTCTGGGGAAATAAAAAGAAGTTAGTGATGTTTCACTGCTAAAGGTTTTCTTTTCAAGGCCATGGACAGTCACAATTATTAAGAAGTTTTAGTGACAAGCCCAGAGGGTTACTTTCTAAAATTCAATCAACAAGGGCACCCTCACAACCTACAGGTAAGTGATTGTGTTACTCATTCAGTGAAATAAAGTTAGAGTCTAGTGTTTGTATGTGAATATACCTTGTGTGTTTGTTATTGGTAAAGTCCATAACATAGACAGGAAACGACTTCTTCATTGTGTTTGTTCTTCTCATTAAGACTGCTACTTCCTTCCCTTTCATTGTATTTACTTAGCTGGCATAGAAACTTTGAGTTCGTCCAGATTATATTAAATGTGTCTATGTGACTTTGCTTGCAATTTGGTGCACATGTTTTGGTGGTAGAGTATACTATATGGGCCCAGATAGAGATGCTTTGCAATTATACTGTATTATTTATATTATTTGCTTTCGGGGGCTTATTTTTTTCAGATAGAGAATCACTATAGTCCAGGCTGGCCTCTGAACAGAAGGCTAAACACATCCAAGAGGTCACAGGGAACAAATAATGCCAGGACAGATAATTGAAACAGATTTGAGAAAACACCACAAAATCAACGAAATGACAGGAATTAATACACATACTAGGACACAAAGCAAGTCTTAACAAATATAGGAAAATTGGAATAACATCCTGTATTCTGTCAGACCACAGTGGAATAAAGCTGCGTATCAATAGCAGTTGAAGGTACAAGTATGCGAACTCATGTCAGAGACACCACTGAATGAAAACTGGGTAAAGGAATGAAAATAAAATCATAACAGATAAAAATTTATGGGATATGATTAAGTCAGTCCTAAGATAAAAGTTTATGGCACTAAGTGCCTGCATCAAAAAATTTGAGAGATTTCAAATTAATAAGTTAATGATGCACCTGAAGGCTTTGGAAAAAGAAAAGCAAATGGCACCCCCAAAAGTAGATGGGGGGAGAGATTCCTCAGTGATTAAGAGCCCTGACTGTTCTTCCAGAGGACCCAGGTTCAGTTCCCAGTACCTATATGTTAGCTAACAACCATCTGCAACCTTATTTATAAGAGATCTGTTGCCCTCTTCTGGCCTCTGCAGGTATTGCAAGCCCAGGTGTACTTGTAGGGAAAACACTCAGACACATAAGAAATAAAAACTAAATAAAAAAAAATTCTAAAAGGTGGGAAGTGATAATCAAAATTAGGACTGAAAATAAAATAAAAACAACAACCAAAAACAGTACAAAGAGTCAGTGAAATCAAGAGTTAGTTCTTTGAACAGATTAACAAGATTGACAAAGCTTTAGCCAAATTAAACAAAAGAAATAGATGATCCAAATTAACATTTTTTTTGGTCTTTTTGAGACAGGGTCTCCATGTAGCCCCAGCTGTCCTGGAACTCACTATGTAGACCAGGCTGGCCTTGAACTGACAGAGATCTGCCTGCCTCAGCCTCCTGAGTGCTGGGATTAAAGGCGTGCGCCACCACGCCCGGCCAATGTGCATTTTTTTTTTAAGGTTCAGAAACAAAACAGAAGAATGTCACATCTGAACATACAGAGAACATCCATGAGTTCATAGTACATACCGAAGCCCTGAAATATAACTCTTGGAATACAGGTTTCTAAAATTCTATTATAAATTGTACAGTGATACTCTTTAAAACAATTTTATTTATTTATGTATTTTATACATATGAGTGTTCTGCCTTCATGTATGAAAGTGAACCACAGGTATGCAATGCCCACAGAGGCCAGAAGAGGGGTTGGACTCCCTGGACCTAGAGTTAGGTTTGGTTGTGAGCTGCCATGTGGGTGCTGTGGAGTGAACCCCCAGTCTTCTGGAAGAGCAGTCAGTGCTTTTAACTGCTGAGCCATCTCTCCATTCCTCTAGTTTCCTTTTATTACAGCAAAATAAAACTTGAGATCACTAAGGCAACACCTGGACCCTAAAGCCAAGGTGACATGTGGCAGGAGTTACTACAAGGGATCAATATATACAGGTCACAGGGGTTGCTGTGACAGGGAGTCAGTTTATAGGTCACAGGTTGCTTATCAGGGTCAGTAAATCTATAAATGACAGGTGTTGCTCTAGTGACCAGTATATTTACAGAGCAAGAAAGAGGGCTTGGGAAGGAGGTGCCCAAAGGAAGGGCGTGCAGGATTTCTGGTAACAAAAATCATTTATTTAAAAAATTAATTCATTTTTTTGGTGTGTGTGGGGGGAGGCACAAATGTCTGTGTGCCTGTGGAGGTCAGAGAACAACCTGCTGAACTTGGTTCTCTTGTTCTCCCATATGGGTCCTAAGGATTGAACTTGCGTTTGTTAGGCTGGGTGTCTTCACCTGCTGATCTATTTCCCCAGCCCTAAAATTGGTTTTGTTCATACAGGCTGAGCAGTCTAGCCTCAGTATTTTTAAAAATTAGTAATATCATTTGTAAAACCATTTCTGATGTAGTGTATGATTCCTTCCTTGAACTTTTAAAAAATTGTATTTTTTGTTTTATGTGTATGCCTGTATTGCCTGCATATAGGTAAATGCACCTATGTTGTGCAATGCCTGCAGAAGTCAGAAGAAGTTGTCGGATCCCCTGGGACTGGAGTTACAGACAGTTGTTAGCTGCCCTGTGGGTGCTGGGATTTGAACCCGAGTCTTCTGCAAGAACAGCCAGTGTTCTTAACCGCTGAACCATCCCGCCAGCCCCATGATTCCTTCTTAAAATGACAATGTGATTAACAAATGTTAATTGCAAGACACAGCTAAGATGAAGTTTCTGAAAACTTCTCATTTTTAGGAATGATTCCACGTCGATCTGATCTTGTTCAAGTGATTACAGTTGCGTGTATAGCCTTCAGCATTGCTCTGCTGTCTGGGCTCTTGATCTTCTATATGATATAGTAAGTGTATGCTAAATAACTTCTACCATTCCCATCCCAACATAATAACAATGCAAAAAATTCACACCTCACTCCAGAAAACCAGAACAGAATAAAATTTAGTGTAATAAAAATAGTGGAAAATGTTATAGGTATAGAGGCTGGTTTTTAGATTTTTCAGTCAGTCAGCCAGATTTTTCTTTGTGAAAAAAAGCATATTTCCTATGTTGGGCCATGGTAAAAAAATGTATGAAAGACAAATTGAGATGCTAATGTTTGGGAATGATCCCATGTTCAGAAATGAACTTGACACTTTAGAGGAAGTCTTGACCATGCAGAAGCAGAAATAATTGACTCCTCTGTTTTTAACCAGAAGCTTGTCCATGCAGTCTAGGTGTACAGTAACCCTGGGAGAAGACCCCTCACCCCGTTAGCACAAGCAAAGCATGGGGCCAAGCTCTTTCAAGTGACATGGTCATTTTGAAATTAATAGCCCAAAGTGGCATCATACTGTTCAGCTCACATTCCATGGCACTGATTCTTAGTCCAGGATTCCTTGGCATCCCACAGAAACAGCCTAATACTTAATACTTAATTATGAGAACAAAGTGTGAAAACATGGATACTTTATGGGATACTTTCTGTAGTTCAAAGCCACCTGTAATGTGGCAAATGAAGGCAAAACGAGATGAACTGTAATCAGAAACTTATGAGAATTAAGTTTCTTTGGACATGTGGTCTCACTTTTTAGCCCATGCTAGCCTGGAACTCATGGTCCTTGTGCCTTAGCCTTGAGTTCTGGAACATACTCATAAGCCTGCTCTAAAGATTGTGCCTTTGTATATTGAGCTTATCATGGACTTTTGTATCATACCAGTTTTTGAAAACACTGATTCTAGACACTTACCTTCCTTCCTGTGTATTTTTTAATCCTCTTAAAATTTGTATGTTAGGACCAGCACCTGGCTCTCTTTAAACCAACATTTTAATTATATTTAATCATTTTTATGAGCAGACAATTTTTGGCATCTCATAGCATGCTTCTGGGATGTTCTCCCATCCTCATCCCCTTTTCTATCACTGGTCTTTGGAATATAAATAAGCTAACCCTAAAAGTTATTTTGTTTTTACCCAAGTCACACAGAACTGGGAAGTTTGTCATGAAAAAACGTAAAACATTATCATCCATTTCCACATCAAACACAAACAGCCATTCAATAATCCACTCCCAGAACTGGACCTACAGAGAAAAGAGTGGGGCACCACCTCAGGTGCAAAATTTAAGGGAGTGCTGAAGAATTCACTAACCAGAATAAATCATACTTTAATGTAATGCTTTGCAATTATACCTTCAGTTGGGCATGGTGGCACACACCTTTAATCCCAGCACCAGGGGGCAGAGGCAGTTGGAACTCTGTGAGATCAAGGCCAGCCTGGTCTACATAGCGAATTCCAGGTCAGCTGGGGCAATAGGGAGACTGTATCTCAATGCCCCAAATGATATCAAGGCACAAATAGCCATAGTTTGCAAAATAACCTGTGTGTGTGTGTGTGTGTGTGTGTGTGTGTGTGTGTGTGTGATTAGAGGTCAGTCTCTGGTATGCCTTAGGTACCTTCCAATTTATCTTTTGAGACATGGTCTCTCTTTGGGACCCAGGGCTCACTAATTAGGCTAGATTTATTAGCCTATGAGCTCCAAGGATTCTCCTATATTTGACTTCCCAGGTTTGAGATTACAAACACATAATCACCAAGCTTTGTGTTTTATGTGGGTAGTCGGAACTGAACTCAGGTTCTCATGCTGTATGATAAGCTCTTTGCTTATCAATATCTTAAGTACAGGGTCAGTAATAAGTAATAGTGCTTAGTTAGGCCAGGGTATTAGAGCCTCAGCACAGGGACAATCAGTAATACTCATCTTGTGTTTATTTTAAAAACATTTTTATTATAAAATTCTGTGTGTGTGTGTCTGTGCGCACTATATGCATGTGAGTGCAGTGTCTGTGTAATTCAGAAGAGAGTGTCAGATCCTCTGAAACTGGAGTTACAGGTGGTTGTGAGCTACCTGACATGGGTGCTGGGGACTGAGCCATCTCTGCAGACACACTCTGTATTTATTTAAAATGCTAATATTTTGCTCATCATGGATTTCTTGGCATTGATTTTTATTTTTTGTATCAGATTGCTTTAAAATGTTGAGAGTGTTGACTGCTCTTGCAGAGGACCCAGGTTTGATTCCCAATACCCACATGGCGGCTATGAACCGTCCTTAACTCCAGTTCCAGGGGAATCTGAAGCCCTCTTCCGACTTCTGTGGCTTTGCATGACACAGGTGCACCCGCTATACATGCAGGCAATACACTCATACACATAAAATGAAAGTAATAAATAAAATACTTTTAAAAGGGAGAGAAATATTATTAATCTTGATTGTGCTTTTTTTTGGTAACCCATTAAATTTTGTGCAAACTGGAAACACTTCTTCCAGTTCCAGGTTTTGATCTAGGCTTTGAGATTATCAGAGTTGCTCCTTGGCATAAATCAGCTGGGTCAGCACAGAAACTTGAAATCTCACATCTATTTCTGCCTCCTTCCTCCCCCACCATATAAATAATTCTTTGTTGGTTAAAAAAATCTCATAATCAAGGTATGATGATTCAGTGTAAAAGAGTTTTGCTTTTACATTCATCTTTATCTTCCAGTCGATTGGTAAAGGCTGAGGAAAAGCAGCAGCTTGCAAGGCTTTATGAAAATGTTGAGATCCCGCTCATAGAGGAGGAGGGCTTTGATGACAGCAAGGATGACTCTTTTCACTCGCATGTGGAAAATGAGGAGCTGGGAAAGTTCATCAGCTCAGGTAGTTTGCCTTGTCAGATCCAAGGTTACCAGACAACTCAGCTGGTAATGGTTTGGTTTTTAAAAGAACTAACAAGTGGGGCTTAATAGAGTTTAAGGTAAGAAAGATGGATATTTATGCCCACACATACCTAAATGAACCAGTGTCATCAAATCACATGCAGTGTTGGATACCTATCTGATTGCTTGTTTCCTTACAGAGGGAAATTCCAAGAATCTACAGAAACAAGCTTTGAATCGGAATAAAACTTTCCCTTAAACATACTTATTATTATTATTACATTATTTCTGCATTTAGAGTACAGACAGGCAGACACTCCACTTGCCTCAGTCTGATGTGGAGATGGGATTCAGGCCCATATAACAGAGATCACTTCTCAGAAGAGGAGGACCTTGTCTAAGACTCCCATCACAGGCATCTGAGAGATTTCTGCATGTCTTTGTGAAAAGAGGCTCACATTACTTAAGTAAGCTTGATTTTGTAAAAGCCTTCAGGTTCTTGGGCATCTATCCTGAAAAACCACATGGACACAACATCCTCTGCAAGAATCCCTCAAACAATTCTAGATATGGCAGCCAGAAACCAGCAAGAAGGCCAAGAGAGTAGTGATGATTGATGCCTATTGAGGCTGACGGCTTTTGTAACCCACAGAAAATAGTTTCCAATGATGTTTCATTACACTGGATTATTATTGGGTATTTAAAAGGGAACTAATTTTAAATTCAAATTGTGTCTGGGTCTGGTGGCTCACTCCTGTAATCCTAGCATGTAGGAACTGGTGGCAGGTGAATTGTGAATTCAAGGCTAGCCTGGGAGACACAGTGAGGCCTTGTCTCAAAAAACCAGAAAATTAAAAAAGTTCACAGTGGTTATTAAACGGAAGCATTCCTTGTCCTCTGAGAACTCTGTCACTCATACCTTTGTTTCCCTATGCTTTTCTGCTTCACCCTTTTGCCTTCATCCATGTCCTCTATTTACTTAAAACTCAACAATGTCTACATTTCAGTTATTAGAAGTAAAAGAAGGGAAAACATTTTGAAGAAATTGAAGGGAGAACGAAATTTGTCTACAGAAAACACATCCAAGACTGTCGGCTTTGATGAAAAAATGGAGCATTATGAGACAATGGAGAACTTATGAAAGCGGAAGGAAGAGATGGTAGATGTGTGAGCTGCTGTGGGGACGACAGATGGCGGAGAACTTGGACAGGACATGCTCCTAGAGAATACTGTAGAAGAACACAAAGAAACTTCAGAAGCATGAATCAGAAATAAATTGATATGATACAGCAACTCTCACTTTTTAGCTTTGAAAGTCCATGAATAATTACAACTTAAGTGGAAAATAGGAAAAAAGTACAAGTTCATTAAGGGTGGGAGACAAATCTTTGGGATTTTCTTCTTTTGCTTCAAACCAGAAACATAGCTAATTCCTTTGGGGTTTTCCCCAGACTGTGGTAGCAAAATACTTTCACTAAACCCAACTTTCTAAGTGATATTTTCTATCAGTTACAGTCATTTGTCTCCAATTTACACACGAGGAAACCGAGAATGGCAAGATACACATAACATGAGATAAAGACAGCCGTCTTTGTCAGGTGTTAGTTCCAGCTCCTCTGCAGCAAGCTGGGAGGAGCCAAGAGCTGTGGGAAGATAGAAAAGGCAAGATTCAAATGTGTCCAATTTTTTAACCCTTCAACCCAGTGTTATGTACAAAGTTTACACTGGAGAACTGACTCAAAAACACCTCACTGTTTTAAGTATATTTACAAGTTTGTGTTCAGTAACATTCATAACTATGCCAGGCGCTAATGAAAACAGTCTGGCCATCCCTAGGAAGATAAACATTGGATTTCTGCATGACCCAAAAATTCCACTTTTAGGTATACATGTCCATACAAAACCCTGAGCGTCTATTTTCATAACAGCATCACCCATGTCCTGGTGGCATATACTTGTAATCCCAGCCCTCACAAGCTGGTGGTAATAGGATTGTGAGTTCAAGACCAGCCTGGACTGCATGGTGAAATGTTTCATTTACTGATGAGTGGATGAACAAAATGTCACCTTGTCCATACAATGGAATACTTTTCATCAATAAAAAAAAAGTGCTGAGGTAGTTATGGAGCCCAGATCTACTGAGGAAAGACCACTCCACTCAATTCAGATCAGGATAAAAGATTTCATTCAAGGTAGCTTCCACTGCAGTCACGTATCAGATTAGAGAGCTGCAGTGGGGATGGAAAGGGGACTTTTTAAAGCTAAAAACCACAAAAGGAATGTTGACAAGGTGGTCCCCAAATAACAGGGTAGAGGGTGATCTCATGTCAAGTTGCCCTAAAATAGCAACACAAGCAAGTTACAGAAGCCAGAATCAGCAGTTAGTCATAATATAATTTTGTTTTCTATATGTTTGGAGAGCAAGTGACCATGGCAGCATTCTCCTGGGAGGTAAGGGGGAAAGGGGTCAGGGTTTCTGAAAACAATCCTTGAGCTAGAAATAAGCTATGGCTAAGCTTCTAAGATGGCTGCTTTATCCAAAATGGGTCAGTTTGGTCAGTACAGTACACTACACATTAGTGTATGATAATGTGTGATTCCATTTGTGCAAAAGGGAAGCCTATAGTTGTAGAGAGTGGACTGTAGTTTCTAGGGAGCTGGAGTGGGGGTTGGGGTTGTTAAGAGAGGCCTCTTGTTAGTTCTAGGCTCCAGTCATTCATTGTGGTATTAAGCAGGAGCCATAGTTTCCTATTCATATAACTTGAGTGTCCATCTTTACAGTGAGTAAGTCAGGCTATGACAACTGAATGAAAATCCTTGGATGCCCCTGCACCACTGAGGAGGTCTCTATCCATGGAAACTGCCTAACAACCTATTGCTTCTGCCTGGAATTTACACCAGAAATTCCCACATGACTCAAGGCTTAGATTATTCAAGTGTTTACTCATTTGTTAAAGACATCTCCCTTACTATGCTTGGTGACATATTTTTTAAAATTTTAATTGTTTTTGAGAAAAGATCTTATTGTATAGCTCAGGCTGACCTAGAAATTATGATCCTCCTGCTTCACCTTCCTGAGTGCTGGGAGGTGTGGACCATGATGCTCCTGTACTTTACCTGTAAGACTTTCCCCTTTTTCCTTTCACCATTCTTTGTGCCTGCCACATTCTAACAGATTGTACAGTTTACTGTATATTTCACACTTCTGTGTTTCTTGAATAACATAAGCCTCATGATGGATAAACTCTTTGTCTCTCCTGCATCCCAGTGTTTCCTATGAGTGGGTTAATAAGTGCCTGAAGCAAAGTATCTGCTCCCTGATTTTGTATTAACACAGGGAACATAGCACCCTTACATGTTTTTGCAATTCCGGCTACTCATTGTCCCCTTTAACTCTTCCTCCACACGGATATTGCTCCATAATTTCAAGAATGAAACATTATATCTTGGAGATAAAATCCAGTACCCAATCTTGTCACATTCTCTGCTAATTCCAACTTTTCTCATATAACCACTAAAAATTCTCTGACACTTTCACTCTTTTATTTTCCAATGATGTTTCCCTGGATAAGCACTAAGTAATCATTATTAGTATTTTTAGGTAATCTTAGGATTGCTTTCTGAAGCTTATCAATTTGTTATGTAGAATCATACCCGTAAACACACACATACAAAGATGATAAGCAATGAGAAGAAATCAGAGAGCACTCTGAATACTTTGGCCATGGACCCTTTGCCCTTGGAAGTTGAAGCTATCCGAACGTGCCCGGGCCGGTAGGAACTACATTTCCCAGAATGCCCCGCGCCGGGCGCTGTGGTTTGTGTCTGGACCAGCTGAAGGGAGGGGCGGCGCGACACTGCTGCACCAGCGGAGTGCGATGGCTGCGGCCGCGCTGCGGACCCGGATTCAGGGAGAGCTTGTGCTCCCGGCTCGGGCGCATCCTAGAGCCGGAGGCCTGTGAACCACTCTGCCACTGTTCTTGTTCCTCCACGGTCTGACTCCCAGGGCTCTAGAAGGGGTGAAAGTAACACCGAGAAATGGAAGCGTGCCAGCCCTCGCTGGGCTTGGCATCCATCTGCATGTTCTCATGGTATCTGGAGGATCCTGTCAATCTTCCTGTCCTTGATTCCTGGGACCTTGGAGAAACCTCGAGCCCAAAGTCCTAAGATCGTGTCAGCCTGTATAAGGAAGTGGAAGACGCATTTTATTGGTACCCAGTATGAACGGGTGTGAAAGGTTAGTCCACGAAGAGATGATGCACCTGTGCTTGGAAGTAATTTTAGGCACTAGTAAGCCTTGCTTTCTGGTAGGAATAAACAATGTGATGGAAGCCAAAATTGCAAACACTGGGGCAAGGACTGTAGCTCAGTGGAAGGGTACTTTGCCTAGCATGCTCAACGACCCCTGAGTTTGGACCCCAACAGTGCAAAAAAAAAAAAAGTTGAAAATGCTGCCTGAGAATTTTGGTGTCTGTTTTGGAGGTATTAGGTATTAGGATTAGGTATAGGATTGGAGCAGGGAGGTAATTTATCAAGGTCTTAATGGTTTCCATCTGTCCACAGGGTCAAGTGCAGACTGTGGAGTTGAAGGAGGAGGAAAGGTTAGGGTCGAGGTCATTGGGCACAGTTCAGTTGAGGGTTAATGGATCAGAGCTGTGACTTAGGAGATGAGGTTGGATTCTGCATATGTGTTGTTAAAAGGAAGGACTAGATTATTTAATGTGGTTGGAGGGAGTGAAACTGGAATCAAAAACGATTCCAGGGTTTTTAGTATTAACCATTACAGGGTTAAAAAGCTCCATCAACTATAATTAACAAGCTGGTAGTTGGAGTAGTATTCACTATAAATAACAAAGTTTGTTTTGGCCATGTTAAAAGTCTGAGTCTTTTTCTAGGTTTGTTTCTTTGCCAGGTAAAGAATTACAAGATAAGAAGTTTACAATCACAACACACAGCCAAGGTTTATTAAAGCAAAAGTTGACATTCCACACAGCACACAAAGAGATAGACTCCCTTTGAGGGGAGGGGTTCCAGAGCTGGAGCACCAACTACTTCCCTGGAGTCTCAGGTTTTATTTTCTTTACCACAGAGTATGGGACAGGTTTGGGTTCCTCTTTCTAAACCCTTTGGGTTGGACAAGGCCAGATGGATGTTGCTGGCTGGTTTATTCATGTGAAAGCAGGACCCTCACTGAGTAAAGCAAAGGGGTTAGCTTTAGTTGTCAACTTGACACACATGGGTAGAGGGAACCTTAATTGGAGAATTGCCTCCATTAGACTGGCCTGTGGCCATGTCTGTGGGGCATTTTCTTGATTGTTGAATGATGAGGGAGGGCCCATTCCACTACTATGGGTAGTGCCACCCCTAGGCAGAGGGTCCTGTGTTATATAAGAAAGCAGGTTGAGCAGGAGTCAGGGGAGCAAGCCAGTAAGCCACATTCCTCCATGGCCTATGCTCCAGGTTCCTGCCCTGAGTTCCTACCTTGGGCTCTGTTCTAGTTTGCCTTCAATTGCTGTGACAAAACACTGACTGCCTGGGTTCGAACCAGTGACCCCCGGTGAGGTGAGGATTGGGGATGAGTAAGCATGCTGTTCGCCAGCCCTCGCTGCCCCCATTACCTGGGGACACTCAGACGCAATGGGGAGTCTTAGGCAGAGACTCATTTATTGCAGGTGTTACAAAGCTTATAAAGGCACCTGGAACTCCCCTCTCACCACTGAGGGTGTATCTTAAGGATGGTCATGCGTGGATCATGCACTTCTCAGCAGTGCGGAAGTATTCTTCAGACTTTCAAAGCAAGCCAGGCCGCGCCCCCAGTAACTTCCTTTCAGACCTATGCAAGGTGGGGCTTTTAGGTCCCCAAAACTGATCAATAGCAACTTGGGGAGGAAAGAGTTTATTTGGCTTACATCTCCCAGGTCACAGTTGATCTCTTAGGGAGCCCAAGGTAGGAACTCAGGGCAGGAACCTGGAGGCAGGAGCTGAAGTAGAAGCCATGGAGGAGTTATGAAAGGCCTTATGAATGCAATGAGTGCGGGAAGTCGTTTACCTTCAGCTCTAATCTCCTGAAGCATCAGACTGTAAACAAGAGCTGTACAAAGGTAGGGTTGTGGGCTGAAATATGTCCCTCAAAATAGTCATTCCTGGGGGTGAGGGTGGGGGTGGGGGTGGGGGTGCTGTGTGGCTAGTGGTAGAATGTTTGCCTGGTATTCATGAGGTTCTCGGTTTAATGTTCCACTCAGCATTGGAAAAAAAAAGCTCAATCTCATCTCCCACATGGCTTTATTTATAGATAGGACCTTTAATAAGGTAATTAAGGAGGCTGGAGAGATGGCTTAGCAGGTAATAGCTAATTCTGCTTTTGCAGAGGACCCGAGTTATGTTCCCAGAATACACATTGGGCAGTTTACAACCACCTGTAACTCCAGCTCTAGGGAGTCCAATAGTCTTCTGGACTCTGGGCAGTGCACTAATGTGCACCAACCCACACAAGATAAACACACATACAAATACTTAAAAATTAAAAACAAATCTTTTTGAGACAGGGTCTCTCTGTAGCCACAGCTGACTTGGATTTGCTATGGAGACCAGGCTGGCCTCGAACTCACAGAGATCTGTTTGCCTCTGCCTCCCAAGTGTTGGGATTAAAGGCGTGTGCCGCCACTCCCAGCTAAGAAGAACAAATCTTTTCTAAAAGGTATATTTAAGTTTGAAGTGGTGCGTGTATGTCCTAACCCAATAGACAGGTGTTCTTAAAAGAAGAGTAAGGCACCAGAGAGCTCTGTGAATATGTACTGGATAGTGGCAATTCCACACAAGATGCCTGCAAAGTCAGGAAGAGCCTTCACCAGAACCTGACTATGCTGGCAGCTATACCTCAAAATTCTGCAGTCTAGGACTATGATAAAATTTCTTGTTTAAACCAATCAGATTGTGATACTTTGTTGTGACAGCATGAGCTATGGTAGTTGGGGGAGGGGTTATGAGTAAGTGAAAATGAACCATCGATACCACAGTTACATTTGAGGTGCTCCAGAAAGATGGAGAAGGGACACTTTTCCAGTGAGTGGAGGTATATGCTCACCGTCCTTTTGTATGGAAGAATAAAGGATAAGTACCACAAGGTGACCATATATGTCATTTCCAGCATATGTTGGGCTTAACCAGACTCCCAGATAAGACTGTTCTGTAGTTGCCCCAGCGGAGGTTCGTGTCCTTGGGGTTCTCAGATACTTTTCTAGATACTTATGTCATCCTTACTGGGTAGTATGAACACTGATAACTAATTTGCTCACTCTACAACTACCTTCCAGAGATATTCTACAGTCCTGGTGTCGCAGTGCTGAGCAGTGAAATAATCACCTCCTGGAGGGAGGATGGTGGAATCCGAACTCTTCTCAGTGTTCATGTGTCTGTGATGGAATTCTCACGCAGCAGCACCATACTGGCAGCAAACACATTTATGAAGTCAGTAGTGTTCCCACATCGATATCACAATCTTAGAAGAAAGGGTTTCCCTCATCGGTACTAGGCGTTGCGTGACATCCTTGTGAAGTGGATTGTTGGTTTGTCACAGGTGGAGTGTCAGCCTGTGAGGACATGTGGGCTAGCTTCAGCTTCTGAGACTAACCATGTCATTGTTACTCCTGATAGAATAAGCTGGAATCCCTAAGGGTTCCTGTGTGAATCTGATCTCCAGTGACAGTGGGAGGTTGACCTGCAGTGAGGAGGATAGAGAACCCAGCCAGAGGCCTTGCATCTTCCCCTGCCCAGGGAGAGTCCACCTAGAGAACTCAACTGCAGAATGTGCTGTTGCCTCCAGTCCTGAGCTCCTAGCTCTTTTGCATCCACTTCCTGCTCTTTGGACTTTGCTTCTCTGTGTTTGTTTTTCAAGTGCCCCTGTGTGTTGGAGAGACGGCTCTGTGATAAAGAGTGCTTGCTGCTACTGTAGAGAACTGGAATTCGATTCCTAGTACCAGTGTCGCCAGACAGCTCACAATATGTAGCTCAAGCACTGTTCTAGTTTGTTTCTCCATTGCTGTGACAAATGCTGACCAATACCAACCGGGGGGAGGAAAGAATTTATTTGTCTTACATCTCCTGGATCACAATTCATCAGGGAGCCCAAGGTAGGAACTCAGGGCAGGAATCTGGAGACAGGAGCTGAAGCATAGGACATGGAGGAACATTGCTTACTGGCTTGTTCCCTTGGCCCATGCTCAGACTACGTTCTTATACAATATAGGCCCACCTGTCCACAGTGAGCTGGGCCTTCCCACATCACTCAATAGTCAAGAAGGTGCCCCACAGACATGACCACAGGCCAGTTCAATGGAGGCAATTCCCCAATTGGGGCTCCCTCTACCCAAGTTTGTCATGTTGGCACTAAAGCTATCCAATACAAGCACCAAGGGATCTATCAGCTTCAGGACTCCCATACACACGATGTGTGGCACTCACATTCAAACACATACCCACATGACACACATTTCAATTATTTGCTTTGAAAGGTCTTGACAAGCTTCTCACTATCATGTAGGAAGAGGAGAGGAAGTGCCCCTCTCCAATAGATGCCTGCAGTCACTTTTTGAGTAATTACTATTATTGTGGTAAAATATACAAGACATGAAATGTAGCTCTATGTGATTTTAATTCACAATTATGTAGCACTAAGTAAATTCATGTCACTCCAAGCATTCTCAACATTCCAGGAATTTTACATCATACAAAAAAGAAACTAAACAGTAAACAACTGTCTTTTTCTCAGCCCTGCTGAATCATTAGTAACTTTCTGCCTATATTTTCAGTACCAAATGTAAATATACATATAATTATATAATAATCATTTTCTCTGGCTTATTTCACTTATAACGTCATTCTATTCGTTGTTTGATAAAACAAGTTCTGTGGGTCTGCTTTTCCATCCACTGACATTTCAGTTGTTCTCGCGTTCTGACTGTTCTGGAAACCCTTCGGATTCTGCTCAAGACCTTGGTGTCTGTTCTTTTGAGTGCAGTGGGAATTGCTGAAAACGGCTTCTGTTTATTTTGCAGTTTTGATTTTCTTCCTTCTTAAGACTGTTTCATGTTGTCCAAGTTGACCTTGACCTCAGTATGCTTAGGATGTCCTTCCCTCCTGAGTGCTAGAAGTAGAGGTGCATGCCACCACATCAGAGAATTAGAGAATTTCTGAATTAAATGCTAATTGTTTCGTTTGTGTTTTTATTGAATTTTTGAAAATTTCGCATAATACATTTTGATCGAATTTGGATCCTCTCCCTAATCTGCATCCCCCCGCTCAATTTTTTTTCTTTTTTTTTATCTTTTTGAGACAGGGTCTCCCTGTATCCCCAGCTGCCCTGGAACTCACTATGTAGACCAGGCTGGTCTCGAACTCACAGAGATCCGCCTGCCTCTGCCTCCTGAGTGCTGGGATTAAAGGTGTGCGTCACCACGCCCAGATAGGATTTATTTCATTTCTTAAATTTTGTATATGTGGGCAGTGGAGAGATGGCTCAGAAGTCTCTCTCTCTCTCTCTCTCTCTCTCTCTCTCTCTCTCTCTCTCTCCTATAGGATCAATTGTGTGTCCCCAAATTCCCAATGATGTGGTCCATCACTGAAGTCTGGTCAACCTACCAGAGTCTTACACTTAAACAAGACTAACTCTGTCCCTTCCAGCAGCCATAGGTTATCAATAATTTCTCAGGAAGAGTTAAGGTTTCTAACTCACTTCCTCATATCCATGCTGTCTGGCTTGAGCTTACATGGGACTTGTGCATGCTGTCACCATTGTGAGTTCATATAAATAACTGCCCATCTGTCTGGAAAACTATTGTTTCTACAATGTCTGGCCCATAGAATCTTTCTCCCCCCTCCCCTGCAGTGGTCCCTGAGCCTTTGGAAGCAGAGGTTTGATATAGTCTCCTATTCAGGGATAAGCACTCTGCATCCTCTTATTCTCTGCATGTGTTAATCACCATCTGCTGTATAAAAATGCTTCTTTGGTGAGAATTGAGAGATACATTAATCTATTGGTATAACAATAAGTCATTACAAGTCAGTTTACTACTACATCTATTTAGGAAAAAAATATTGTAAGACTCTTCCCTGTGACCTGTGACCTGTCTAGCCTCAGATTTCTAGTCCTGATATCAATGACAGGTATGGGCTCCATCTTATGTAGTGATCTTTACTGGTAATTGTTTTTGAGATGGTCTCACATAGCCCATGCTGGCCTCTAAATGGCTAAGTAGCTAAGGATGGACTTAAGCTCCAAATCCTCAGCTCCAGAGTGCAGAAATTACAGGCTGGTAGTTCTATGGGATTCTAAAAAGGAATAGTCATACATTTATCTAATTTTTACATGGAGTTCACTTGTTTGACAGTTTAATAAGCACTTTGAAACAATAATTACCATTACTATTTTATTCAATATCAAATCCCATAGGTTTTTTTTTTTTTTTTTGCAGATTAAAGAGTGGAGGAAAATACTGAGCAAAGGAGGTCAAATGAAGTAGAACTGCCCTGGAAGGAACTCAAAGCCCAGAGACCACAGTGGGACGATTTGTTTTCCTTGTCCAAGGGACAAAGCAGAACTGTGGAATTCGAGTGTTGCTGAAACTGAGCACAAGGGGGCTGAGTGCTGGGAAGCCCAAAGACAGCAGCACAGCGGTGTTCAGCATCCAGTGGCTTGGGTTCAGTCTGGGTTATGCAAAGTGAGAAGATGGAAGCTAGAGAGTAAAAGGATATAAACATGCTCACCAGGCCCAGGATGGTGTGGGTGGCTATGTACTCATGGGAAGGTATTTGGGAGAGGCTGTGGCTATGAATGTGATGGACTCGCTGCTTGTGCCTGTGCAGGACAAGGACCATGGAGCCGCTGGCCCAGGCCATGTGACCATGGCTTGTAATATCAACAAGGGAGTAAATCACTGACATTATGAGGAATGTCAATCTCTTATGAATGGGTGAGGAACAGTATCTGTAGAGTCCTTCAGCACTCAGGGTTTTGCTGTTCACTGTACCAGTTACGTCCATAATGATAATGATATTTAGCAGGAGGTGCAGGATCCAGCAGAGGAAACAGCAGGTGCCAATACACATTGGGGATCTAATCCTGGTCCCTGCCCACCCGGAAGTATTGTAGCAAACTTTAATGACCTGAAAGCCACTGAGGAGGGAGGTAGTGCTGAGGGAGACTCCTCTGGACACTCTGTATACATAGATGATAACTTTACACCCAGCCTCATCCAGGAAAGATTTCAACCCAAATGCCACAACTGTCTGAGGGAGGCCTTTGGAGAAAAGAACCAAATAGTTGGATATCACCAGCTGATTGACAACCAAGTTTGTGGGTCTCACCAGTTGTGCCGTGAGCAATGGGAAGTGATACAGACAAAAGAGCAAAGAATTTGCAATGATTCCAGCTGTGGTCTGAATGAGAAAGACCACAGCCCAGGACAGATTAACAGAAGCCAATGCATCCATTTGTTGAAGAAGTTGGTCTTTGATTTTAGCTGAATCCGGGAAATATTGAAATGGGGTCTGAATTTTACCAATTCAACAAATATCATATCTCAGAAATCCCATTTTTATCTGAATATGAACATCAAGAACAAATCTTTTGTAAACCCCAGAGACTGCTTACAGTGTTAGTTTTGACCACAAAAACTGGAAGCTATCCATCCCAGACAATGAAAGGATGAACGGTCTTCTTATTCCCAAGCTGAATGTTGAAGCACTGTGGATGAGATGAGGACGTCCTCTTGACTGCTACCCTTTGAGGAACAACAGTATTTACAAAACATAGAGATAATAATTGTACACATGTGTCTCTGTTCTTACATCTTTAACAAATAAGAATACATTGAGATCTCTAAAATGGGCCCTTGTAGGGCTGGAGAGATGGCTCAGTGGTTAAGAACACTGGCTGTTCTTGCAAAAGACCCAGGTTCAAATCCCAGCACCCACATGGCCACTTACAGTTGTCTGTAACTCCAGTTCGAGGCGATCTGATGCCTTCTTCTGTCGTCTGTGGGCATTGCACAACATGCATGCACGCAATACACGCATACATGTAAAATAAAAATAATAAAATATTTTCCAAAAAAATAAAAATTAAAAAATGGGCCCTTGTGAGAGAGTGAATAAACAGTTCAGAAGGGTCAGCATGAAGCCAGGTTGCCACAAAAGTATCTTATTTCTTGTTTTAGTTTAGAACTGCACCTTTTGGAGAAGTTGGATAGATCACCTGGTAAAGGTCTTTTAGTCAAACCTGATGAGGTCAAGATCCCCAAGACCCATATGGTGGAAGGAGAGAACTGACTGTGGCAACTTGGCCTCGGGTCCACACACACACCAGTTTACACAGGCATGTGCGCGTGCGCACACACACACAAAACCATATATTCATACACAATTGCACTCACAATAAATTAAAAAAATCTAAAAAAGTTTGCTTTTAAAATATATAATGCCAAAATTAGTGTCAAATATAATTCATAAACCTAAATATTAACCTTAAAAATAAAAAAATATATAAACTTATGCCAGAATTAAGACTTAATCAACCGATGAGATAATATAAACATTGAATTTTAAACAGAATTGAGCATAATTCTAAATAAATAATTGAATAAAAGTTATAGACTTAATATAAATAACATAACAAGTAACATTTCATAATTACATATTCTATATGGATCACATGTGTATATAGCCTTTAAATACCATTTTTTAAGGGCAGTTGGACTTGGAGACAAGGTCACATGATGTAGTCAAAGCTGGCCTTGAATTCCTGGGCAGTTCTCCTAAGTCTGCCTCTGCCATGTGGGGTTGCAGATGTGCACCATCACATTTAGGCAATCAGAACTTCCTGAATAAATAGCTAAAAGTGCATCTAGGGCAGGAGATAAAGGAATAAACCTAAAACCACCTGCACCAAAGAAGAAACAAGGACCAATGGACCTGTGAGAGAGAAAGAATTATCATAAATGAATTCCAATGGCAAAGAGCAGGGTGGTTATATTAAGTCGTATATGTAATGGAGTAAAACAAATAGGCATAGACAAACTGTGAATTAAATACCATTAAAAACAAAGCTAGCACTGGGCATATTGGTACATGCTTTTGATTCCATCACTTGGGGGGCAGAGCAAGTGGCTCTCTGTGATTTGGAGGCCAGCCAGCCCTAAAGTGAGACCTGGACTCAAAGGAAAACCATAGGGGGTCTGGAGAGATGGCTCAGTGATCAAAAGCACTCCCTGCTTTTGCAGAAGATTCGGGTTTAGTTCCCAGAACCCACATGGTTGCTAAGTTCCATTCTTATCCCCAGTTCCAGGGGTTTCAAAGCACTGTTCTGGCCCCTGCTGGCATTACATGCATGTATCACACTTACATAAATTCAGGGAAAACACTCATATACATAAAAAGAAAATAAAACAAATTTTAAGGCAAAGACTGGGGGCTGGGACTGCACTCAGCAGCCGAGCACATTTCTTAGATGTCACACTAAGCTCTGATTAGCACTTTCTTAAATGTCACAAATACATTTTAAAAACACTAAACAATAAAAGCAAAATCAAAAAGCTTGCACTGGAGGAAGAAGAACCAAGTAATGGGAAGAATCAAGCTCTTTCTTGGTAACAGAACTACTCCTCTGGCAAGTTTCTCTCTTCTGTAGATATTCTCCGCCTCATGAAAGTAAAAGGAAGACCACCCTGGACAACCCATCTATCACGTGTGCAGACAATGAGCATCAGTGGCTGCTGTAGCCTTTGGGAGGCAAGTTAATGATGAAATCATGACATGTGAATCTGCCTGTTAATACAGCATCCTACTGGTTACACTGACCATGATGTCACAAAAATATAGAGAGATGAAATGTTTTCATTTGAAACAAAAGTAATGGAAAGAAATAAACGTGAAGGCATATGAATGATTTTATCTGAATATAAAAATAGGTTCGTTAGGGGCTGGGAGACAGCTCAGAGGGTAAAATGCTCACTATGCAAGTGTGAGGACCAGTGTTTGGAACCTCAGCACCCACATAAATACCATATGAGTGATGGTGTCCCACCTAGAGTCCCAGCCATCAGGAGGCAGAAATGGGGCATCCTGGAGGTGGGCTGTTTGTACCCTGGCGTACACACACACACACAGAGTCATGTGCATGCCAACTTGCAAATACACATGCACATACACCACATGCATCCAAAAAATATTTTGATTCATTATTTATTTAAGAAACTATGGTGCAAATAAAACAAAACCACCAATTATGTTAAAAGATACCACAAGGAGGCAGGAAACCAAATCAGGATACGATAAATTCTTCAAGAATTCTTACATAAAATAAAATTTTGGTCTTCTAATGATTTGTTTTGGCTGAATTAGGGTTTTGATTTTTTGTTTGTTTGTTTTGAGACAGGATCACCTTGTAGCTTGAAGCTGTCTGGAATTAGATATGTAGACCACATTGCCAGGATCTCACACAGATCACCCAACTTCCTGTTTGGAGTTCTGGGATAAACAGCATGTGGCACCATGCTGGGCCTGGAAATTTTTTTTTAAAACAAGACCTTGGGAATGGAGAGATGGTTCAGCCAGAGATGGTTAAGAACACTGGTTGTTCTTGCAGAAGACCCAGGTTTGAATCCCAGCACCCACATGGCAGATAACCACTGTCCATAACTCCAGTCCAGTGGATCCAACAGCCTCTTCTGACCTCTGTGGGCATCACACAACATAGGTGCACTTACCTACATGTAGGCAATACACACATACAAATAATTTTTTTAAAGTTTAAAGAAAAAAAAAGGCCTCATGTAGCCTAGGCTGGACTCAAGCTCTCTATGTAGCTAGGCTAGCCTAGAACTCAATCCTCCTGGCTCCACTTCTCATGTGCTAGGATTATAAGTATGTACCACCATGCCCTGCTTTTTTATAACTCTGTTCAACATCTCATTTACCCAGGAGGTGACTTTGAACTTCTGATCCTCTTGCCTCTAGCTCCCAAATGCTAGGATTACAGAGATGTGCCCCCATTCACAGGATTATATAGCACTAGGGCTTGAATTTGGGGTTTTGTGCATGCTAGGCAAGCACTCTACCAACTGAGCTATACCCCCTCCCCTGCCATGAAAAGAGATATCATGAAATTTAAAAAAGAGAGTATCTGTGGATACAATGAAACTAAGCCATGAACAAATATGAAACGACTCAGACTTTAGGAGTACTTACTGCTTCTCATAGAACCCAAGTTCAGTTCCCAGCACTCAAGTATGGTGGGTCACAGTAATCTGTAAATCTACCTTCACGGATCTGATGATGTCTCCTGGTTTTTGCATACATGTGGCCTTCACGGCCACATAAATAAAAGTAATAAAAATAAACCTTTAAGTGAATACTCAGGGGTAGAATGCTAACCTAGTAGGTACAAGGCTCCAGGTTCAATTCCAATCACTAAAATCAATCCCAGTGTTATATAAGATGGAGATAAAATGAATAGGAGAAAACCCCATGTTTCCATGTACTTGTTCATAAATCTGGTGGAAACATCTTTACAAATGAAATACAGTTATTAAACCAACAAATTGAAACAAGAAAATAACCTGAATCCAGAATCACCTGTGTTCCAAATCCCTGTGTCATTTAATAACAGCAGGCCTTCACGGATACAGAAAGTGCTCCTTTCCTTTATAATGCCTTTTCTGTACAGACCCAATTAAGGAATAAGTTGGACACATCTAGTTTGTGAACAGAAAAACACTCTCTTCACAGATCTGCTAGTCTGGATTAGAGTCTGTTTTCACTGTTTAGAGATTCAACAAGGATGACAGTTTTGAAAATCCCAAAGACCAAAGGCAGGTGCAGAGACTACAGGACTACAATCTACTTTCAATCTGATTACATGTCAGGGTCATAGGTGATATGTCAATAGATTCTAATTATTCCTGCCCTAAAATCTTGCAAATACCTTGGTCGATTTTTATGTCTTTTGTTTTGTATTTGAGACAGGGTCTCCCTGTAGACCCAGCTGGCCTGGGCTCACTTATTTGACCAGGCTGGCCTCAATCTCACAAATATTCACCTGCCTCTGCCACCTCAGTGTTTGCATTAAAGGCATATACCATTTCATCTTGCTCCCTTGGTCAGCTGTTGCTATTTTGTCCCTTGACCTTTCATATAGACAGTCATAGAAACTTTCTGTAAATATGAAATAAGTGGTACAATATAATTCATCTTTCTTCCCAGAGACAGTAAGTTAGGGAAGGAGGTGTGTGGTTATGTGGACAACTACAGAAAATCCTCAGGGGCACAGTCTCATAATCAACCACATGACAGCATGTTACCACCGGTTTTTAAATTGTTCTACCTGGGCAGGCACACAGGTAGACTGAAAAATATACATCATTTGAACCTAAGACTTTGTGGCCAATTCTATACAAGACAAAAAGCCTCTCTCAAACAAGTTGTAAATCCATTCCATTTTTCTTAAGAGATTTCCAGAGAAACAAATCCATCTAAAAAGATGAGGAAAACTTACCTAGTCATTTTCTCTGGAACAGGAACAACCATGGTGACAACTAGAGTGTGTGTGCATAGGAGTGTTTTATTCCTGAGATGAAGGTTTGGCACACTGGGAGGTCATTGTCTTGCTGGGAGTTAATTATCACTTCACTTTTATGTACAGTGACAGTGTCTGCATGGAGATTTGAAATAATCTCAGAAAGACATCTGCAAAATGTTCAAATCTCTGTCACTCATTAGTAGTAATTACTGATAAATGGGTTGGGTAACATATAGAGGAAAACATCATCTGAGATGGCTGTAAAACACCAGGTCCAAATGACAAGGGACACAAGGCACTGAGGTCTGAGCAAGAACAGGTGAGAATAACTTTTGGCTGTGTATCTTGAGAAGTTGAGAACTCTGCCTCCCATATGTGATTATTTTTCATCCTGAGAAACTTACACCGTGGATACCTCAAAGGGAGAACAAGTTGAGTAGGAATGAGCTCTGGGTATTACAGTTGATCTTAGCCAAACAGCTAAGCAGTGATTGCCTCACTGTGAGAAATTAATTTGGAGATGTAGACATGAATAAGCATCTGAGGTGTGTTGCACAATATTCCTGCATGAATATGAGGGCCACAGAGAAGGTTTAGTGGGTAAAGGCATTTGCCCCCAATCCTAACAATAAGAGTTTAATGCCTGGACCCTAATTGTGGAAGGAGAAAACACACTCCCAAAAGTTGTCCTCTGACCACCACATGTACACTATAGCACCACTACACACACACACACACACACACACACACACAAATAAATAATGTGCTTTTAAAATATATTTTTTTCTGTTTCATGTATCTTATTTTGTCCCGGCCCGCGGGACTTTCAACGGGGTACCTGGAGTGAGGAGTGGGGATTGAATGGGGCAAGAGACACAGAAAATGGAGACAAGACAGTGCTCTGATCAAGTCTCATTTGTTGAATGTCTGCACAAAGCTTTTATAGGGAAGCAGAGGGCGGAAGAAGCTGGGCGGGTAAGTTCCCCGGTTTACCGCACATTTCACAGCCAGACCACGAGGCAGGATGTTTTTACAGGATGAGGAAATTTACAAGGTTGAGGCAGAAAAACATGTTTTTCACAAAGTCATCCTGCCACTCTTAAAAGGAAGTCAGAGGCTGAAGCTGTAAACAGCTTGCTTCACAGACAATAGTTACTATTTCTGGGTAGGGGGCCCACGGTTCCCTCCAGGTCCCCCTTTTTTATTATAAACAAGAGCATGGGGCCAAGGCTGAATGATCCCTTAGGGAACTGCGCCTGTCTTAGGTTGGAGAACTTTTATCTGATGCTCACCTGTCATGGGCTAGGGCAGCTGCGTCGGCTGCCTGCCTGTCTTAGGTTGCTTATCAGTAAAAGTCTCTCTTACTCATCTTTGGCTGACCGGTTCAGCTCTCAAGGGGATGACTGGTCACATTGTCATAAGGCCTGGCAGGGTCAAAGGGGTCATCTCGATCCTCGAGCTCCAGCCTGTGATAATGCACTTGAATAGGTTTAGCTGCCAGATCATTAATCTGACTCTTAATGAAGGTTGTGATCCTTTTGAAGGCCCAGGGGCCGAAGGATATTACAGCCAGGATGGCTAGGAGGGGCCTCAATATGGTGGGCAAGAGGGTTGAAACCCAAGGTGATGTGGAAAACCAATTTTTATACCAACTATCCTGTTGATTCTTTTTTCTTTTGCGCTGCTCCAGCCCCTCCCTCAAGATCTTCATGCTATCTTTTACAGTATCAGTCTTATCTAGGTAAAAACTGCATTTCTCTTTAAGAGCCACACAAAGTCCCCACTGCAAGCAAACAAAAGGACCCTAAGGGGACAAACAGTGTACAGCATGGAAGGGCATTACATAAATGATTAGAACAATGGTGCACAAAGCATGTGGAACAATTAATGAATCACGGAGAAGATCACAGCATCATAGGCAAAGTCGAGAGAGGAGAACGGTGGGTGCCAGGTGGTGGAAACAGCCATAGGAAACATGAACAGAGTCCAAAAACCCATTCCAAAAAATCTGGGAACACAGGATGCGATGATGGATGGTGCAGTGATGACACAGGTGGCATAGAGTCTGGAGATGTCACAAAGCGGATGAGGGGTTTAGGTACCCAACATGCATTGTCAGCATTCTGCGGAAAAAACAAACATTCCCGCTCCCCCAAATGAGGATAAGGGAGGATGTCACAATTTATCAGCTGTAGAGTGACCTAAAGGTGAAAACAAAGAGGGCAAGAGGAAACACATGGTAAAACAGACAGTTAGTTTGGTAGCGGTGACTGGAAACTGCCAGGAGCATAATTTATAGTGCCTTGACCCCGTGGAGTAAAAGAGGTATGTATGTACCAAGCAGGTGTCCAAGGTAACATACAAGAAACAAAACGACAAGAGAGGGAGGACACCTACAACTTTAGCTTTAGAACATTTAAGAGTAACACAAACATGGGTTGTCTAAAACACATCCATGGAACAATAAGGTGACAACAGGTAACCATGGAGACACAAACATGCCATTTAAAGTGAGACAAACAAGGCAAAAATAATATATAACTGATATCAGTAACCTAATTTTGTAAGTTTTGTAGTGTGTTGTTTTATTTTTGACATCTGTTGTAAACTCATGGAACCTGGAAAGGAGCAAAATAGAGTTGTAGCTCCTGTCACGAACTACAAGCTGCTCTAAGACTCATCATAAGCGGCTCCTGCCACAAGCCACCAGTTTAGAGTACTCCTCACAAGCTACTTCTGCCACAAAGTATGTACTGTCGGGAAAGAACACAGAAAGACAAGTTTTAAAACTTCCATTTTTTACACATTATCCACACAGAGCCGTGCCAGGCTCAGACTGAGAGAAATTTGTTAAATGGTACCATCAAACCGAATTGAAACAAAACATGTTGGGAATGAGACCCAATGCAGATCTGCAAAAGGCACAGTGTCGACATTGTGTGGGCACGCCTGATTTACATCCAAAGCATCACTGTGGACATCCCTGGTCAGCATCCTGAGCAGCTCTCCAACTGTTGTTTTGATTAATTACAGTACGCCTGTTTTTATAGGTTTATTATTATTATATGATCAATTTAGATTAGGTCTCCCTGTCAGGAACCCAAGAAGACTGACCTTTGAGGTGGAAGCCCTTTTAACCAAAGAAAATCCTGCATGCCAAGGCACTAAAACATGCAAGCTGCTCTCAGTTCTTCTCACAGGGCCAGAGGGTCAGTCTGAACCTGGAGAATTCTTGAGAACAGAAGTTTGTGAGAACTAGCATGAGTCTGAACAGAAAGGACCAGTTTCTGTCCTGAGTCAGCTTCTCACATTTTTAGCCTATACTACATTAGTTTGAAACAGCAGGTAAGAAACATTAGGCAGAAAACATCTTTAGATCTAAAGAACAGGATTAAGTCTGAAGTGAAAGGTGCACAATTTCCCTCCAGATTTAGCTGTTAGCATATTCAAGCAGTGAAATGCCCACTCTTACCACATTTAGAACACCCCTTGCCTTTGTTTTTATATTTAAAGCCAAAAATTTTTTTACGGCTTATCCACTAAAAGCCACTGCCATGGCAAGTCCCTGCTGATAAGACCGACCTGTATCTGAACACAGGCGTATATAACCAGTCAAATCAGTCTTTTTCCTGTAAGGCCTAATGACTGCCTAGCAGGCAGGATTAGCATTTTTATACGCCAACTGTTTCACATACTCAAGCCCTGCGTCAACATTTCCAAATATTTTCCCTGCTGTGCTCATTAACCGATGAACAGAATCTGCAAAAGGCTTATCAGATCCCTGCTTAACTGAAATGAGAGAAGCTCCCAGGTCCCCTTTGACCAGAAGTTTTCTCCATGCTTTCATGGCAGCAACTCAAATTTGTGCAAAAAGACCTGCAGCATAGTGTATCTGTCATTCATTGGATTCATACTGGACTCCACCTATTAACATATCAAAATCTAATCCATTTCCAGTTTGTTGATTTTTTCCAGCTGTTTCTTTACAGTTGTTATAATACTGATTTCCATAGCAAATAATCACCCCCACTAAGGACTGCCTTTACCAGAGTATTCCAATCAATAGGAGTTAGCCATTTTTTAGCCTCCCCTTCCACAAGAGCCAAGGTATATGGAGCTGTAGCCCCATACTGTGACACAGCAGCCTTTAATTCTTTGATTACTTGGAATTCATGTCCTCTATGATGTTTCCATGTCTGCCCCTGGTCATCAACTGTTTTTGTTATGGGAAAAGCCTCCATATGGGAGGGAAGCCTATCAGGTTCATTAAGATTTTCTTTATATGAGTGAAGGGTGGGCCCCCTGGGGGCTGGGCGAGCCCTTTCTCTATCTACAACAGCCTCGCTACCTCTACCTGTTCTGAGCTTTTGTAATTTGAGTATCAGAGACTGATGCTTTTTATATTTTAAGAAGAATCCTCATCTTCACTATCAAGAGAAATCAAGTCAGGCGTGTCCTTGGGAGTATCTGGAATTTCCCTCAACTCTGACTTGGAACTGCTTCTAAAAATCTCTTCAGCATGGGCAATCGCTGCCACTACTGAGGCATCTCTCCTATCTAGTAATTTTTTTATTAAATTCCAATAAGAAAAAGCATAAACAGGAACCTTTTCAGGTCCAAACACTGTATAAAAGTCTTGTAATACATCTCCTACTCTTTTTTATCTTTTTATATCTATGGCTCCCTCTTGGGGAAACCAGGGAAAAGTGTCCTTTACAAAATCAAATGAAATAAATCTGTAGTTTTAACCTTTACTCCCCGTGTCTTTAAAGCCTCTTTTAACTGCTTAACATAAAGCTCATGCTGACTCAATTCTTGCCCCATGATCCGACGTTTCCACTTACTTTCGGTTTCAGCCAAGGCAGGTTCCCATGGCAGCTCCGATGTGTCTCAAAATTTGTCAAACGAGTTCCTTTTCACGTCGTCTCCCTCACTGCTGCCTCAGTATCCAAGCCCCACGTTGGGCGCCAGATATCCCAGCCCACGGGACTTTCAACGGGGTACCTGGAGTGAGGAGTGGGTATTGAATGGGGCAAGAGACACAGAGAATGGAGACAAGACAGTGCTCTGATCAAGTCTCCTTTATTGAACGTCTGCACAAAGCTTTTATAGGGAAGCAGAGGGTGGAAGAAGCTGGCCGGGTAAGTTCCGCTGTTTACTGCACATTTCACAGCCAGACCAGGAGGCAGGATGTTTTCACAGGATGAGGAAATTTACAAGGTTGAGGCAGAAAAACATGTTTTTCACAAAGTCACCCTGCCACTCTTAAAAGGAAGTCAGAGGCTGAAGCTGTAAACAGCTTGCTTTACAGATAATAGTTACTATTTCTGGGTAGGGGGCCCCTGGCTCCCTACATTATTTCTCTTAACTTTTTATTGAAATTTTGTGTATTTCATACAGAGAATCACCTTTATACTCCTTTCCCCTTTAACAGACTCCCAAAGCTCCCTGCTGGAGTTCATACATTGTCATCTGTGTTAAGGCCTATCATGTAAAGTTAGTGTTCTAAGATGTCCCTCATAGAAGCTCATCCACTGGGATCTAGTCAGCCTGTTTAGAGTCCCTCCCTTTAAGAAGATCAGCTTTTCCTCACCCAGCAGTAATCAGCTGCCAATAATTCTTCAACTTTAAGATTGGGGCCTGCTGTTCATTTCCACATACTGGGTTTTTGTCTGCTTAAGTTTACATAGGTCTTAAGTATGCTGACACATATGAGCCATTATAGGTTCATATGAAGAGAGTCCCAGGAGCCTGTAGGACTATTTCTGTGTGGTCATGAACCTCCTCCCTGGCTCTTACAATATTTCCATCCCCTTTTCCACAATGGTCCCTGAGCCCTGGGTGGGTGGATTTTAATATAGGAGTCCTGTCCAAGGACCCACTTTCTGAAGGTTTTCTCTGCGTTTTGGCCATTTGTGACCTTTTGCGTTCCTGGCCCTCTGTTGCATGAGGGAGCTTTATTGATGAGAATTGAAAGATGCATTAGTGTTCACTTCCTCCCTTATTCTACGTTCCATGAGCCTTAGGTGTAGTGGTTGCATCCTAGATGTGCCATTTAGGCTTGGGAAATTCATAGACATTCTCTGTCTGTGACCAGTTGTGGAACTCCATAATTTTCTCAGTCTCTTGCAAAAGACACTTCTTTGCTGGGTGGTGAATGGAATACTTGTCTATAGATTTAAGGATCTGTATTTTGCATATAGTAAGAAATTACATTTGTCTAGGGATGTGACAGTCTTCGTCCTTCTGTTCTTGTTTTTAGTGGAAATGCATTGTTTTTCTCCATTTATTATCATGTTGACTGTGAGTTTGCTGTATATTGCCTTTATTATGTTGAGATATGTCCCCTGTAACCCCAGACTCCATGACCTTTATCATGAGGGGATGTTGGATTTTGTCAAAGGCTTTGTCTTTATCTAATGAGATGATCACATGGGTTCTATATTTGAGTTTATGTAGTAAATCACACTTATTGATTTATATATGTTGAAGCATCCCTGCATTTCTGGGATGAAGCCAACTTGATCATGGTGGATAGTCTTTTTGATGTGCTCTAGCATTCAGTTTGCAAAGACTTTATTGAGGTTTCTGTTTTGTTTTGGTTTGGTTTTTGGGGGGGTGCTTTTTGAGACAGGTCTCCCTGTAGCCCCAGCTGACCTAGAACTTGCTGTGTAGACCAGGATGGCCTTAAAAATCACAGAAATCTTCCTGCCTCTGCCTCATGAGTGCTGGGACAAAAGGTATGTGCCACCACAACCTGCCTATTGAGAAGTTTTTGATTTATGTTTATCAGAGACATTGGCCTATAATTTTTTTGTTGGATCTTTGTCTGATTATTGTATCAGGCTGATACTATCTTAATAAAAATAATTTGGAAGTGTTCCTTATTTTCCTGCTTTGTGGAATAATTTGAGGAGCATTGGTGTTCTTTGAATGTTTGGTAGAATGCTGTACTGTATCCATCTGATTCTGGGCTTTTTTTAGTTGGGAGATTTTTAGTTCCTGCTTCTATCTCATTGGTTGTTGTGGGTCTATTTAAACTGTTTATCTCATCTCTGTTTAATTTTGGTAAGTCATACATATCTAAAAACCTGTCCATTTCTTTTCTTCTGCATATTTTTATTGAGTTTTTGTGCACTTCATACAATAAATCTTAATCAAATTTAGATACCCTTTCTCCCATCTGTGCCCCACTATTGCCCCCTACCAGATTTTCTGCATTCTGTCATATATGTTAAGACTTGTCTAGCCGAGCAATTGTATCCAGATGACCCTTAGTGCAAGTTCATCCACTGGAGTCTAGTCAGCCTATCTAGAGTCACTCCCTTAAAGAAAATTAACTCTCCTTCACCCTGCAGGATGAAAAACTAACATAGAACTGGGCAAATGGGCATCAGGCCCCAACCTTAGCTGAGGAACTATTGGTATTCATTTCTTTTAGATTTTTTCAGTTCAGTGGAATATAGATTTTTTAAGTGCTTTCTTATAATTTCTTAAATTTCCTCAGTATCTGCTATAAAGACTTTCTTTTCATTTCTGTTTTTATTAATTTGGATTCTCACTTTCTTTTGGTTAATTTGGATGGAGGTTTGTCTATTATGTTAATCTGTTGGAAGAACCAACTCTTCATTTCATTGATTCTTTTTTTTTCATCTCTATTCGATTAATTTCAGCCCTGGTTTTTACTACCTCTTCATATCTACTCATTGGAGTACTGATTGTTCTCACTTTTCTATGGTCTTCAGGTGCATCATTACATTAATATGACATATTTCTAACTTTCTAATGTAGGCCCTTAATATTTAAGTTTTCCCCTTAGGAGTGACTTCATTTTGTACCGTAGATTTGATATGTTGTGTTTTCATGTTCATTAAATTCCAGCAGTTTTTACTTTCCATATTGAGTTCTTTGAATGAATTCATTAGTTTATTGTTTTCTTTCCATATGTCTGTGTATTTTTCTCATTTCTATTGTGGTGAGATAGAATACAAGAAGTTATTTCAATTTTCTTAAATTTGATGAGACTTGCTTTCTGTCCTAATATATGGTCAATATGGAAAAAGTTCCATGGACTGCTGAGAAGAAGGTGTATTCTTTGGTGTTTGGATGGAATGTCCTATAAATATCTGCTAGATCCATTTGATTTATGATGTCATTTAACTCCAGGGTTTCTCTGTTTAGTTTTTGTAGGAATGACTTGTCTCTTGGTGAAAGTGGAATATTGAAGTCACCCACCCACCATCACTGTGTTGGAGTCAATCTGTGTTATATTAGACATGACAGTGCTTAATTTATGAAATTGAATGCCCTGTCTTAGTTGCATATGAGTTTAGGATTGCTATATCTTCTTTGTGGGTTTTTCCTTTAATGAGTATGAAATGTTCTTCCATATCTCTTCTGACTAGTTTTAGGTTGGAGTCTATTTTTTCAGATATTAGAATAGCTACACCTGCTTGTTTCTTGGTTCCAGTTGCTGGGAATATCATCTGCATCCTTGTCTGTAAGGTGGTGTTGATCACTGATGGTGAGGTATGGTTTGGGGATGAAGCACAAAGATGGATCCTCTTTTCTAATCCATTCTTCCCGTCTGTTTCCTTTCATTGGATAATTGATGCCATTGATATTGAGAGTTATTACTGACCCATGTATATTAATGCCTGTCATATTGTGGTGGTGGTGTTTGGCTTCTTTTAGTTAACTGTTCTGGAGTTGTTTATCCCTTATGCTCTCTCAGGTGTGTTTAACCCTCTCTTCATAGGGAAGTGTTCCTTCTAGTATCCTCTGTAGAATCTGCTTAGGGGAAATCAATTCCTTAAATTCTTTTTCTATTATGGAAAGTTTTCCTTTCTCCGAATATGAGGGATAGTTTCACTGGGTATAATAGCATGGGTTGGTATCTGTGGTCTTTAAGAATCTATAGGCCATTAGTCCATGCCCTTCTGGCTTTCAGAGTCTACATCAAAATGTCAGGTATTATTCTGATGGGCCTGCCTTTATACGTGATCTGTTCTTTCTCTCTCACAGCTGTCAATATCCTTTCTCAGTTCTGAACATTTGGTATTTTGATTATTATGTGACTTGGCATGTTTCTTTTCTGGTCCTAGTTCACAGTCTTCATTCCAGAATGTATGCATGTCCCCTTTGAGTACCTTGAACATATTTAAAGTTGCTATTTTGAAATCATTGTGCCTCAAGTAAGTTGCTCTTCACAGGGAACAGTACAGTGGGTGTACTGGTTTCTGGAGATGGCTTGTTTTGGTTATTCATATTGTTCATGTTTTTTTTTATTGGACCTAGACCTAGATTGGAGTTCGGTCATCGGTACTATTTCCTGGTTTGACTATCTGGTCTCACCTTTGTTGAGCTGAGTTTTGATCTTTGTTTGCTGTTACCTCAATGTGTCATAAAGTAGAGCAACTGAATGGTGATTAGTGTTAACTCTTGTGATAATTCTGTGTTGGTGTGTGGATGGGGTCTGAGGCATTTCCCCATATACCTGGGGATATGAGAACTTCTGAGTCCAGGAGCAAAACTTCTCTGGGGTTAGTAGATTCTCACTGCCAATCTTCAGAAGAAGTCTCCAAGCCACATGGGGTAACTGGAGAGTCCATTGTGCAGTCAGCTGGAGACAAGCAAATCCCCAAGGGAGAGAATGGTATTAGGAAGAGGTGGAGATCCCTGTGAAGTAGCAGTGGAGGTGGTTTTGGGTGATAGGAAGATGGGCAGAGACTACAGACCTGGATCTCCTGGCCAAGTGATATTATTCTTTAAAACATTCAATATATCATAGGAAGATAAATGTTCTACAAGAAAAATGTGTGTCAGGTTAAACTGGTGAAGAAGGAAAGCTGTGATATAAACTGTCCTATCCCAACTCTAATTGTGCTAATAGTAATCTGGAGAGATTTAACTTAGGTCATCAGATTTGGCGGACTGTTGTTTCTTGGCCTTTTGGAATTGTCATCTATGCAGGATTTTATGCAGTTCTCAGAACATTTCTATCTCAATAGCTTTGTGTGTTTAATTTGTTAAATTTGTCTCTTACATGCTTATCCAATTTAAAAAATATCTGGCCCAAGAATAGTGGCACAAGCCTGTAATCCCAGCATGTAGAAGGTTGAAGCAGCAGGATCGCAATTTCAAGAGCGGCCTGTGCTAAAAAGCAAGACCTTGTCTCACCCCCCCACACACAACAAAATATAATTTTATTTAGAGCTGAAATTAAAATAAATGTCTTCTCATATAAACTTCATATTTGATATAACACAACTGGTCTGGTTTTGAAAATGTTATTAAACTAAAATTCAGTTTATATAAATTTGGCAAGTTTGGTTGAAACTTTTTATGTTTCTTGCTGGAAATCGAAACTCAGATATCACTTGCCATAGAGTCACCTGAAAACATATAGATGAGTTAATGTGCTTCTATCTTCTTCAAATGTGTGTATGTTCTGGTTTTAATACATGAATGCTCTTGCCAAGAAAAATCACAAAGGTGGGAAAATCCTACTGAACCTTGATTTTCAGGATTCAGAAAACAGATAGCTGAGTGCTGTGCCCTTAAGAGAAGGATATCATAGCAGGAACACTTCAGGTCCTAAGATTTATTATGTGTGTGTGTGTGTGTGTGTGTGTGTGTGTGTATGTGTGTATCTGTGTGTATGTGTGTGTGTGTGCATGTGTGTGTGTATCTGAGTGTGTATGTACACATGCATGCAGCCACCAGTGAAGGCAGATGAGGAATCCTATGCAGCTGACAACATGGGTCCTGGGAGCCTAACTCCAGTCCTCTGTCCTAGCCTCAAGCACTCTTGACTTCTGAGCCATCTCTCCAGCCCAAGAGGGTAATTCAAAAACAAATACAGAGAAGCGAAGTCCAAAGAGCAGAACATAGAGGCAAAAGGGCTAGGAGCCCAGAGCTGAAGGCGACAGCACCTTTTGCGGTTAAGCTGTCTTGGGTAGACATTCCCTGGACAGGGGAAGATCCAAGGCCTCTGGCTGGGTTCTCAAGGTCCTCCTCACTGCAGCAAATGAGCCTCTCGCTGTGACTGGAACACAGGAGCTACTAGTAATTCCAGCTTCCTCTTTCGGGTGTGGGAAGCTGAAGGGAGCTAGCCCACACGTCCTCACGGGCTGACGTTCCACCTGCAACAAACCAACAATTCAGTCCACACAGATGTCACACAATGCCTAGTACTAATGAAGGAAAATCTTTCTTCTAAGACTGTGATATCAGTCTGGAAATAGCATTGACTTAACAAACTGACCTTTGCTGGCACTGTGGTGCTGCTGTGTGAGCATTCCAACACAGGCACGTAGACACTGGGAAGAGTTTGGGTTCCATCATCCTCCCTGCTGGGAAGTGATTATTTCCCAGTTCTAACCAATGCTCACTGCACACATACTCTGTGTGGTGGTGGTGGTGGTGGTGGTGGTGTGTGTGTGTGTGTGTGTGTGTGTGTGTGCACAGGTGCTTGTGGTAGCCAAGGGTGGATGCTGGAGACCTTCCTCAATTGATCTCCACCTTATTTTCTTTTTATTATTTTTATTATTTTATATGTATGAGTGTATTATCCACATGCATGTAAGTGCACCTGTGTTGTCCAATGCCCACAGAGGTCAGAAGAGGACATCAGATCCCCTGGAACTGGAGTTATAGACAGTTGTTAGCCACCATGTGGGTTCTGGAAACCAAACCTGGGTCCTCTGCAAGAGCAACCAGTGCTCTTAATTGCTGAGCCATCTCTCCAGCCCCTACTTTATTTTCTCAGACAAGGCCTAGCACTGAACTGAAGCTCATTCATTCAGCAACACTCCTGACCAGTGAGCCCTGGTTCTGCCTCTCCAGCAGTGGGATTACAAACTCATACCTTTTTTTTTAATGTGAGAGATGAGGATCCAAATTTATATTCTCACATTTTCATGGTAAGTGCTTTACTGACAGCAATCTCCCAAACCCTGGATGTCTTTTTGAGGTCCCCGGCAAACCCTAATCACATGCATAAGCTGGAGACATATGGCAACAGGGACCAGCAACAGAGGTTTTAAAGTCAACATGTGGGAAACAGAAAGTACATGGGTCTGCAGAGTGATCTGTCACACAGGAGCTTGAGCAGGAAGTCACAGGGCCTGGGCCAGAGCCTATAGAGCAAGATGAGGTCACATTTTTTTTAACTTGAGTAAGCATATTAAAAAGTACATTTAATAAATTAAATGCTCGAAGATAATGAGATAGATTGTTCTAAGAACCACATAAACTTCTGCATAGATGAGAATTCCAGGAGGCCAAGAAAAATGAACATCAAACTGCCAAGCTGATGACCTGAGATAAATTTCTCCAGATTACAATGAGCAGAATTAGGATGTGAACAAGACAGTTTAGCCCTCTAGAAGCGACAAGAAGAGACTCTCATCCTACTATGGTTTGTTACAAGAAGCCCAAAGATACATGTGTACCTGTAAAATGTGCTTTCAGGCAATTTTTATAATCCCTCACTAAATTGCTTTGTGTAATTTGTAATCTTTCATTCACCTGTTTCTCGTGTTTGTTTTTCACTAATGGGACAGAAAGTTTAGCTTTTGCACTCATTGAAAATATGCAAGTGAAAGACGACAGATTCCATTGGGAAATCATGAAAAAAAAAACCCAAACCAGTTATCCAACAGCTATGATAAAGACACTCAGTGCTCCCTCGAAGTCTGTGAGCAAGATGCATTATCTTCTTGGTCCTCACCCAGGTGAACGAAGCTCTTAGTGTTGACCTTGTGGGGTTTGTGTTCTTGGCAAGTAGTGAGAGAAGAATCATCCAGTAAGAGGAAGCATGGAGGTTTAGAGACTAACACAGAGATGAAGGCACTCTACAGCTCTGGGTCCCTCTCAGTGACCCTTGTATTTCTCTTTGAGAGGATTGATCTTACCAATCCCAGATACCAGGATATTTATATATGCCATTTCTTACTTTATATTCTGTGATACAGTCTATTCTCTTAAGAATGGTATTGGCTGGCAAGATGAATCACTGGGTAAGGATACTTGCTACCAAGCCTCTTGACTTCAGCTTATTTTTAATTTTTTAAAATTTACTTTGTGTGTATAAGTGTTTTGTCTGCATGTAGGTAAGTACACTATGTGACTACAATTCCTGTGGAGGCTAGAAGAGGGAATCTGATCCCTGGAACTAGAGTTACAGACTGTTGTTACCTGCCATGTGGGTGCTGGGAACTGAAGCTGGGTCCTCTGGAAGATCACCCGGTGCTTTTAACCGTTGAGCCATCTGTCCAAGCCTAACTTTGATCTTTTGAACCCACACAGTAGAGAGAACTGATTCCCTTTAAGTTGCCTTCTTGTATGTGTGCCATGACATTCATGCACCCCATCCATATTTACACATGCATACACAAAATAAATAAATATAAAACCAACATGTAAAGACACCTGCTGCCAAACCTGACGGCCTGAGTTCAGTCCCTAGGAAGTCTCTTGTTTAAGTATTTCAGGGCCTTGGACAAGATCGCTGTGGGGTTGCAGAATCCATGGGTATCCCTGACTCGGGATCCTGTATTGTGATGGCCATCTTGGTACGTCCAGAGAGTGCTACACAGCAGCTCAAAGGTGTCAGCTTTGTTTTTATATATTAAAGATCTATTTATATTTATTTTGTGTGTATTACTTTTTGTGTACTATGTGTGTGCCTCGTGCCCCCAGAGGTCAAAAGAGGGTATTAAATTCTCTGGAACTGGAATTAGAGATAGTCATGAGTTGCCATGTCAGTGCTGCAAATTGAACCTGGGTCATCTACAAGAGCAACAACTAAACTCACTTCTATAGGATTATTTGAAAAACACATGACCCCAAGTGTGTGCACCCACACACACAAGTTTCATATAGAATGTGTTAAACCAAAGAAACTGAGTCACCAGCTCTAACTAGAATCATAATAAAAGGATGGAATGTTTTTGAACGTGCCTCAAAATTACTTGATTTTAAAAATATGGTAAGTGAACTTTTTGACATCTAAACTATATGGTTGCCTAAATAAGACCTGCATAGTGACCACATCAGTAGATCTGTCAATGTGGATGGGGGAAATGTAACAAGGTCCTACCTGTAGATGAAGAGTTACAGGCAAATCAGTGGCTGCTGAGAGAGGGAGAATCAGGGACAAGCTCTGTGATAGGTTATCCAATCCCAAGTGGTCTGCCTTAAATGCATGTACATACGGGTAACACTAAATGGATTTGGTGGGTTGTGTGTGTGTGTGTGTGTGTGTGTGTGTGTGTGTAATGATGGAAAAAGACATCATGAAATTGAGAGGGAAAGGGGGATGTGTGAGGAGTTGGAAGACAGAAAGCTAGAAATGATGTAAATATGGTACTCATGCATGAAAATCTCCAAAAATTAAAAGGTAAAAAATATATAGATCTTTTCAATCTGAGCCCCAGAATTACCTACTTCTGTAGTTGTGGAAGTCTCATGTTGAGTATCAAATTGGCAAATAATTAAGACTTTACATGAAAACAACTGAATACATTAAGTTTGCCACTACATTTTTTTCAAGTATTGCCTGAAATGTCCTCTGGTCAAACAGACTCCCCATTACCACCCAGTTCATATTGTAACTTTCTCCATAACCCCTCTAACTTGACACACGCTTTTCTTGTAAAACACTATTCCTACAATATATTGAATATTTTAAAATTTTTATTAATTATTTTTATTTTATGTGTATGCATGTATCGCCTGCATGTAGGTAAGTGCACCGGTGTCCTGCATGCCCACGGAGGTCAGAAGAGGCTGTTGGATCCTCTGGGACTGGAGTTATGGACAGTTATTAGCTGCCATGTGGGTATATATATAATATTTTTAACAGCTGTATATTATATGTAATATATATCAAGGTTTGTGCCTGGGTGTTTGTTTCCGTGAATATATGTAAGTATACCACATGTGTTCCTGGAGCCCCTGAAGGACACATTAGGGCATCCAATCTCCTGGAACTGTAGGTACAGATGGTTGTGAACTGCCATGTTGGTGCTGGGTACTGAACCCAGATCATCTTTCTTAAGGACATCAAGGGCTCTAAAGCACTAAGCCATCTCTTCAACCCCATATTGAATATTTTCTTTATTGTTTATTATTGGTTATGTTTCTTGACTATAATGTCAACAGGATAGGAGGCAGTGTCTTTGTAAAAATAAAACAAAGTTTTAAAACTACATTTAGTGTATTTGGGGTGTGTGTGTGTGTGTGTGTGTGTGTGTGTGTGTGTGTGTATCTGTGTATCTGGGTCTGGGTCTGTATCTGTGTAGTGGTGCCATAGTGTAAGTCAGAGGACAACTTTTGGGAGTCAGTTTTCTCCTTCCACTACGTGGGTTCCAGGCATTGAATTCATGTTGTCAGGTTTGGAGGCAAAGGTCTTAATCCACTAAGCCATCTTCTGGCCCCAGTCTTTGTTTTTTATGTATATCACACATCAAGAATAACATGTCACATACATCAGATGTTTAGTCATGCCTATAGAAGTAATAAAATATACTTCTCCAAATTAATTTCTAACATTGAATCACTGCTCAGCCATTTGGCTAAGATCAGCTGCAATACCCATCACTCATTCCTACATGACTCCTTCTTTTCTTCTCCCTTCTAGGAATTCATGGTATAAATTTCTCAGGATGAAAAATATTCACATATGGGAAGCAAAGCCCTCAAGTTATCAAATGCACAGACCAAACTTATTCTCACCTCTGTTCTCACTCAGCCCTCAATGCCCTGTGTCCCTTGTCATTTGGACCTGGTGTTTTTCAGCCATCTCAGGTGTTTTCCTCATATGTTACCCAACCCATTTATCAGTAATTACTACTAAGGACTTGCAGGGATTTGAACATTGTGCAGATGTTTTTCTGAGGTGATTTCAAATCTCCATTCAGATGCTGTCACTGCACAGAAAGGTGAAGTGATGATTACTTCCCAGAAAGGCGATAACCTCACAGTGTGCCAAACCTTTATCTCATGTATAAAACACCCCCCATGCACACTCTCTCTGATTGTCACCTTGGTTTCTACTGCCCCAGTGAAAATGACTTGATAAGTTGGCTCCCTCTTTTTAGATAGATTTGTTTCTCTGGAAATCTAATAAGAAATATGGTGTGGATATGTATATGTATAGATAGATACATATATAGCTAGATGATAGACAGACAGATAGATGATAGATAATAGATAATGATGATAGATATCGATAGATGATAGATGATAGATGATAGAAGATAAATTAGGTAGGTAGATAGATGATAGATAGATAGATGATAGATAGATAATAGATAATGATGATAGATATTGATAGATGGTAGACAGATAGATGATAGATGGTAGATAGATAGATGATAGATGATAGAAGATAGATTAGGTAGGTAGATAGATAGAGATAGATAGACGATAGATAGATGATAGAAATAGATAGATGATAGATGATAGATAGATAGATGATAGATGAGAGAAGACAGATTAGGTAGGTAGGTAGATGATAGATAGATAGATGATAGATAGATGATAGATAGATAGATGATAGATGGATAAACAGATAGATAGATAGGCTATTGCCATTTTGCTCGGAACTGGACTGGAACTCTTGAGTTCAAATGATCTACTCACTTCTGCCTATGTGTGTCTGGCTAGCTGGGACAATTTAAAAACCTGTGATAGGACTGGGCATGGTGGTGCACATCTTTAATCCCATACTCATGGGACAGAGGCAGGTGGATCTCTGAGTTTGAGGCCAACCTGATTGACATAACGAGTTTCAGGCCAGGTGGAGCTACAAGGAGACCCTGTCTCAAAACAAATAAATAACAACCTGTGGTAGCATGTTGTCGTTCGGTTGGATATGAGAATATGCCTCTCATGATTTTCTGAGGTAGCCACCCAAGCACATACTTCCTTTCCCTTTCTTACAGAGTCTAAAGGGTAGAAGGAACTTTATTGTACCACTAGTTTCATTTCTGTAGAAACTTTCTAAAACTTTCTATATGAAAGGTAGATGTACCTTTTCGTAAATGTAATAAAAATATCATTAAAAATCCACAAAGATATTTGCAGGATTTTAGGGACAGTATAATTAAGAGTCTATTAACATTTTACCTGTGACACTTAACATGTAACCAGATGAAAAGTACTCCGATAGCCCTGCATCCTCTGCACCTGCCCCTCGTCCATTGGAATTCCCAAAGCTATGACCACCTTTGAGTCACCAAGCAATGAAAATAGAGCCTGCTCCAGACTGGTATCTGTGAAGGAAATGTCTTCCTGTCTTCGTACAAGTAAGTACGTAAGATGTGTCCAACCTATTCTTTAATTGTGTCTCCATAGAAAATCTTTGATAAAGGGAGAAAAGTCTCTGTCCACGAATGCTTGCTATTATTATCTATATTCTTGTCTTTTTGAGACAAGGTCTCCCTGTAACCCCAGCTGGCCTAGAACTCACTATGTAGACCAGGCTGGTCTCCATCTCACAGAGATCTTCCTGCTGTTGACTCCAGAGAGCTGGGACTAAAGTCATGCACTACCACCACACCCTACCTTTATCTGTAATCTTAGTTCATTCAGGATTCAGTTATTTTCTTGTTTCAGATTGCTGTTCTAGTACCTACATGTCATTCCAAAAGATGTTTTCACCATGTTTGTGAACATTAATTTATGGCTTGTTCTTTTCTTGTGTTTCCTTTTTGCCCGATCTTCTATAACACGAAGATGGATTTTTTACTTATTTGGGGGAGAGGGTGGAGACTGAAATTAAATCTGGAGGATTTTTCAGGTCAGGTAAGCATTCTGTCACTGAGTTACATTCTGAGCTCTTTCTTAAAACTATGAATTCTATCAGAAACATATTTTTGAGAGGTCTCTGTGTAGCCAAGGCTGTCTGGATTTCATGATGTAGACCAGTAATGTGTAGTCCATTTGGATTATCCACTGATACCCAGTCCCAAAAAACACTAAAAATATTTCTCTTGAAAAATGCTTGTTTGATTATTCTTAGACAAGATATAGTCTTTTATCTAACTTTACAATACCACTTAAAATCTTGATCATACTCATCTCTTCTTTCTATTGTATATAGAATATTTTCTTATATTCAAATTGATCTTTAGATTTTTTAATATTATATGAGCTTTTCTCTATATATTTTATACTCCTAGATTATGGCTCTTTTCTTGTATTTTATGCATGACTTAGTTTATGTCTTTAAAAATGATACAGCGTTA
>NW_008359093.1:829728-872542 GCF_000622305.1 Nannospalax galili | reverse complement strand
CACCTATCCTTTTCTTTCTCTTTCTTTCTTTCTTTCTTTCTTTCTTTCTTTCTTTCTTTCTTTCTTTCTTTCTTTCTTTCTTTCTTTCTACAAATTCTCACTACATAGACTTCAGTGCCCAGGAGCCCACTATGTAGACCAGGCTGACCTCCGATTCACAAAAATCCACCTGCCTCTGCCACCTGAATGTTGGAATTAAAGGCTTATGCCACCACATCTGGCTCCATATTTTATTTCTTTTCGTATTTTTTTCCTTCTGCTAGGTATTAAACCCGCAAATTTGTGTATGCGAGGCAAGCACTCTACCAATGAGCTATATTCCCAGCCCAGATTAATTTTCATGATTGCATGGCAGTACATTAATGCTTATTTAACTAAACTGTATGCAGTACAAATCTGGTTTTCCAGCTGCATGTGTGAATCTTTTAAAGACATTGTATTTGTCAAACTTATTCCCAGCTAAGATTTATTCACTTGTAGTTCTCCACTGCTCATTATGTTTTTCATACTTTGAGTTCTCAGTTATTTAATTTAATTTTTTTTGCCTTTGAGACAGGGTCTCCCTGTAGCCCCAGCTATCCTGGAACTCATTATGTAGAGCAGGTTTGCCTTGAAGTCAGAGATTTGTCTGGCTCTGCCTCCCAAGTGCTGGGACTAAAGGCGTGCGCCACCACGCCCGACAGTTCTCAGCTGTTTTAAAGTAGGGGTCTAACCATTTTCCTGATTCTTCATTCCTTCACTTGATTGTCTACTTACCATACATTTCAGATCATTTCTAGACTCTCTGGTCTCCGATTTTGCCTCCCTACAATCAAGCTGTTATTTGTAATGTAACAATATATTTGTCAGAGGGATTCTTTCCAGTACATTCCATTTTATTTCTATATCTTCTTTGTTTCTTGTTTTAAGAAGAAGCCCATCTGTAGTCCAGGATGGCCTGAAATTTACTGTTCAGTCCAGGTTGGCCTTAAACTGCCAGAAATCCTGCTGCTCCAGCATCTTGAGTGCAGGAACTACGATGTGAGCCATCATGCCCAGATCTGTTGTCTTTGCTTTATGAAACAGGATGTGTGGGAATGTTGACATTTATTTTAATTTGTTTTATGTTTTCGGTGCTGGAAACAAACCCGGGGCAGTGTACATTCAAATCTTGTGCTGTATAACTGGGCTATACACTTAATCCCTGACATTTAATTTTAAACTGCTTTCTTTACATAGTCATAGTTGCATGAAAGGCAGTGATCACTTTTTGCATTTGCTCACACTTTAAGACCTTCATTTTCCTGCAATATTCCACGTTTGTTTAAAATTGTGGTTGGTTTATGGTATTATATGTTTTCCCAAAGCATTTTTTCATTATATTTTCAAATGAAAAACTTTTTAGTGAGAACTGTCTTGTATTTGAAATTTTCTAGACCCTTACAAATATTGAAATATTTACCTTGTTTTGTTTACAAATTAGCTGCTTATTTATCAACTGCTAAAGCATATCATAGCAAAGATTCAAGGGTGAACTTGGGTTGCCAAAAATCTGTAAGGAAATCTTGTGCTATTTTGATTGTCTTTACTAGAGATCTGTTAGGAACTTTAAAAATCATGTTTAGATTTGCTGTTTATTTTTACTTTATGTTTATGAGTGTTTTGCTTCCATCTATGTAGGTGCATCATGGGTGTGCAATGCCTATGAAGGTCAGAAGTGAGTGTCAGATCCTCTGGAACTGGAGTTACAGATGATTGTTTACTGCCATGTGGGTGCTGGGAACTGAACCTGGATCCTCTCCAAGAGCAGCCAGTGCTCTTAACCACTGAGCCATCTCTCCATCTCCCGTTTTATCTTTCTTTGAGATTTATTTATTTTCAGCTAGAGAGATGGCTAGAAAACTGGCTTGGTGATTAAGAGCACTGGCTGCTCTTGCAGAGGACCCAGGTTCATTTCCTAGCACCCACATGACAGCAAACAATCATCTGTAGTTCCAGTCCGAGGGGAATCTGCTGCCTTCTTCTGGCCTCTACGAACATTGCATGATATGAGTGCACTTACATACATGCAGGCAAAACACTCGCATGCATAAAATAAAAATAAATCGAACCATTAAAAAAGTTTTATTTGTATTTTGTGTGTGTGCGTGTGTGTGTGTTGGCTGCATGTAAATGTGTGATGTATACCACATGCATGACTAGTGACAGTGGAGGCCAGAAGAAGGCAGCAGATTCCCCTCGAACTGGAACTACAGATAGTTGGTGGTTAAATGCTTTGTGGGTGCTGAGAACTGAGCCTGGGTCTTCTGCAAGAGCCAGCTCTCCAGCCCCAGCACTGTTATTTTATTTCTAAACAATTTTGTATGATGCTATAGATAAGGTCTAGAACATGTTTTCTTTAACATGGGGTAAAATTTAAACGGTACAAGTTTTATCCTCCTAATAAGGAGCAGTTTTTCCACTCCAGGTCAGAAATCAGAGCACATAAGTGTTGGTAAATAATAGACAAATTTTATTCCTCTGCTTTGGATTTAATTGGAATTTTCTCATTTTTGAGGCAGAGTCTCACATAGCCCAGGCTGGCCTGAAACTTGCTATGGGACTGAGGATGAATTTGAATTTTTGAACCTCCTGCATCTTATTTCCTAAGTGACTGGATTACAGGTATGTAAAACTATGCCCATTTCAGAACTATTTATTAATTGAAATTAAGACTATTTCAAATTTCAATCTGAACCTGAGAACATGAGAAGGAGACGTAGAAACAAAATGGGGGAAGCATCCTGTTGCTTTGATCTTGTTTTCTTCACTTGACACAGTTCTGCCCACATTGCTGGCATTTTCTGCTGAACTGGGCCTTTCAATAGTGAAGGCACTTAAATGCTGACCCTGGATTCAGAGACATGATATAAAAATATATGAACATAACAGGAATTAAGTATAATGCTATTTCAACATTTTAGATTATTTTATGCAAAGGAATAAAAAAAAACCCTTATGCCTCAGACCACAAAGGAAAAATAATTATAGCACAAAGAAACACATTTCTAGTATTTAATTACTTATATAAGATGTTAAATTTATGTAAGTACTTAGTGTGTGTGGTCTCTCTCTCTCTCTCTCTCTCTCTCTCTCTCTCTCTCTCTGACAGGCACTCACCAGAGTGCATAAGTGGAGGTCAGAGTTCTCTCTTTCCAGGTTGTTGAGGCAGGATCTCTCTTGTTCCTGCTGGTGCAGGCTAGCCACTGACCAGCTGCCTTGAGATTCTCCTGTCTGCCTCCATCTCCCAGTCACAGTGCTGGGATTACAGGTGGAACTCAGGTCTTCAAGGCTTCGTATGGCAAGGACTTCTACCAACTGAGCCTCTCACTGGCCTTGACACAATATTTTGAACATTAATGTGGAGATATTCAGACTTCTACAAAGAGTGAATATGTGCAGCCATACCAGGGCCATGCCAGTTCGTAGCACATTAGTTTCACACCTTCTTCCAGGATCTTATTCCGTTAAAAAGCATCCCAGAAGGCATCTAATTGTGCCTCTAAACACTATATCTTCACTTTTTAAAGAAAGCTTTTTCTTTGCTACAGTATCTTAGCAAGCCTTCTTCATTATCATCAGGTATTAAGTCAATATTATACTTCCTAAATACGTATTTATTTATATTTATGGTACTGGGGATAGAACCAGAGCCTCATACAGCTTGAGTAAGTACTCTACTGCTGAGCAACAGGCCGAATACTTCCCTACAACCTATTAAATATGCTGCTTGAATCAACTTTGGGTGAAACAGTTTTGTGCTCATTGCATCATATTTGTTCGTGATTTAATTTCATTGTATCCTACAGAAACCCTCTCTCTTTTATGTCACAATATTTTGTTTCATGGGCTGGGGATATAGCTCATTTGGTAGAGTCCTTACCTAGCCTGCACAAAGTCCTGGATTCAAGTCCCAGTCCTGCATAAAACTGGGCATGTGGTCCCAGCGTTTGGGAGACAAAGGGAGATGGGTCAGAAGTTCATTGTCAACCTTTGCTACATAATGAAGATGAAGCTCTCCTGGCTTAAATAAGACTTTAAAAAAGCTAATAAAATAGGGGCTGGAGAGATGGCTCAGTGATTAGGAGCACTGGCTGCTCTTTCTGAGGACCTGGGTTCAGTTCCCAGAACCCACATGGTGGCTAACAACCATCCTTACATACCCATAATTCTAGCACAAGAAGTTGAGGCAGGAAGACTGAGTTCAACACCTTCCTAGGCTTCTTAGTATTTTGTCTCAAAAACACAAAAACCCAAAATTTGTTTCACAAAAGAGGTCATTTATCTTGAACAATTTATCATATCCTGAGTTGGCTTCCTGCCTCCTTGTGGTATCTTTTAACGTGATTTTTTTCAACATAGTTTCTTAAATATTTTTGCTTATGGCAAGTGTGTGTGTAGGCCAGAGTTTGATGTTGGGTATCTTCCTCAATTGCCCTACACCTTACACATCAAAGCAGAGTCTCTGAATGAGCGCTGAGGCTGCTGATGCCCATAGTCTAGCTAAGCAGCTTGCCACAGGCATGCCCCATTTCTGTATTCCCAGGGCTGGGATTGTAGGTGGGATGCCATCACCCACCTGGCATTCATGTGGGTTGCTGGGGTTCCAAACTCTGGTTCTCATGCTTGCAAGGTGAGCACTTTCCCCACGAGCTGTCTTCCCAGCCCCTAATCTACGTATTCTGAGATTCAGATAAGATCATTCACATGTGTTCATGTGTACTACTTTCCATTTCTTGTTCTGTCAAATGAACACATTTCATCTCCTCTCTATTCTTGTGACATTATAGTCAGTGTAATCAGTAGGACACAGCATTATCAGGCAGATCCACATGTCATGAATTCACCATTAACTTGCCTCCCAAAGAGTACGGCAGCCACTGATGCTTACTGTCTGCACACGTGATAGATGGGTTGTCCAGGGAAGTCCTCCATTTCCCTTCATGAGGTGGAAAATATCTACAAAAGAGAGAAACTTACCAGAAAAATAGTTCTGCTACCAAGAAAGAGCTTGATCTTTTCCATTATTTGGAGCTTTATCATTCCTCCAATGTGAGTTTTGCTTTTGGCTTATAAGGTTCAGTGGGGTTTCTCCAGTGTGTTTATGATACTGGTGTTTGAACCCAGGGTCTTGTGCACTGTAACTAAATGATCTATTGCTGAGCTGCAGACCAGCCCTCAGTTGTTTTTAATGTGTAATTTCCATATATTTGTTTTAGTCCATTAAAGATATTATTTATTCTACGGATAGCCCATTGTGATAGGGTCTCCTTGTAGCCCCAGCTGGCCTGGAACTCACTGTGTAAGCCAGACTGGCCTTGAAATCACAGAGATCCACCTCCTCTGCCTCCCGAGTGCTGGGACTAAAGCTATGTGTCACCACGCCCAGCAAATAGCCCATCTTTTGCTATTGGGATTCTTCTATAATAACTTTTCATTCACATATATCTGATGGTCTTTCTGCCTTCTTTGGTTTCTTGGGCAAGAGGTTCTGAATCTATTCCTATACCTCCTGCCTCAATGCACATTCAGCTATTTTTTCAGGAAGTTTGGTTGCTTTTAGCAAAATGGTATTTAATTTGGGTATAGTGGCTCATGCCTGTGATTCCAACATTCCAGAGGCTGAGGCAGAGACAGGAGAATTGCCAGATTCAAGGTCAGCTGGGCTACTCAGTGATGACTTGTCTCAACTAACTCCCCCAAATGTATTTAAAGGCCATGATATATGATATATGTAGCACATATAGTATGCATTTATAAGTTACTTGTTATAACAATTTATGTTACTTGCATAATATTATCTAAATCTTTTATTCAATTATTTATGTAGAATTATGCTCAATTCTTTTTAAATTCAATGTTAATATCATTGCTTAAGGATTAACTCAGCTATAAAGTTAAGCTTTTTAAAAAGTTAATACTTAGGTTTATGAATTGTATTTGACATTTACTTTGATATTGTATTTTTAAATATGCTTTTTTATATTTTTATTTATTTTAGTGTGTGTGTGTATATGTGTTTTTTGGTGTGTGTGAGATCAGAAGATAACTTGCAGAAGTCAGTTTTCTCCTTCCACCATGTGGGTCTTGGGGATAGAAGTCAGGCTTGGTTGTAAGATTTTTATTCACTGAACTGTCTTGTGGCCCCCAAATATATATATTTCTAAATCAAAGCAAAAAGTGAGATATACTTCTGGAAGCCTGGCTTCATACTGTCCCTTCTGCACATTTTCTCTCTCAAAGGGCCTGCATTACAGGTATTTATTTACTCTAATTTTCAAATACAAACACTTATTTATTTATTATTTATTATATAGTTTTAAATGTATGCGTATCTAGCCTGCATGTATGTAAGCGTACCTATATTGTACAATGGCCACAGAGGCCAGAACAGGGCATTGAATTCCCAGGAACTAGAGTTACAAATTATGGTTAGTCCTCCACACTGGTGCTGAGAACCAAGCCCAGGACCTACCTCTGCAAGAGCAGCCAGGGTTCTTAAGCGCTGAGCCATTTTTCCAGCCGGGATGATTACTTTATAAGGATATAAGAACAGGGACATGTGCAATCTCTTATTCCTCTGTTGTGTTAATAATGTTTCCCCTGGAAGGGTAGCAGTCAACAGGACTTCCCCATCTTATCTACAGCTGTGCAACCATCAACTTGGTAATGCCGAGACCATTCATCCTTTCATTGAATGGGATGGATAGCATCCAGGTTTTGTGGCTAAAAAATAACAATGTAAGCAGTCCCTGGGCACTTACAAAAGATCTGTTCTTAATGTTTATATTCAGATAAAATGGGATTTGTGAGAAAAGATATTTCTAGAAGTAGTAAGAGCCAGACCCCATCTCCATGTTCTTCTGATTCAACTAAAATCAAACACTAACTTCAACAAACGGATGCATTGGTGTCTCTTTAACTTGTCCTGGGGTGTGATGCTTCTCATTCAGACCACTGCTGGAATCATTGCAAATACTTTGCTCTTTTGTCTGTAAAACTTTTCATTGCTCACAGCACAACTGGTGAGACCCACAAACCTGGTTGTCAATCAGCTGGTCATATCCAACTATTTGGTTCTTTTCTCCAAAGGCCTCCCTCAGACAGTTGTAACTTTTGGCTTGAAATCTTTCCTGGGTGACACGGGATGTAAAGTTATCTTCTATGTATACAGAGTGTCCAGAGGAGTCTCCCTCAGCACCACCTCCCTCCTCAGTGGCTTTCAGGTCATTAAAGTTTGCTACAATACTTCCGGGTGGGCGGGGACCAGGATTAGACCCCCAGCGCATATTGATGCCTGCTGTTTCCTCTGCTGGATCCTGCACCTCCTGCTAAATATCATTATTAGTATGAATGTAACTGGTCCAGTGAACAGCAAAAACCTGAGTGCTGAAGGACTCTACAGATACTGTTCCTCGCCTGTTCCTGAAAGACTGACATTCCTCATAACAGCAGTGATTTGCTCCCTTGTTGATATTACAAGCCTTGGTCACATGGCCTGGGCCAGCGGCTCCATGGTCCTTGTCCTGCACAGGCACAAGCAGCGAGTTCCTCACATTCACAGCCACAGCCTCTCCCAAAGACCTTCCCATGAGGACAGAGCCACCCACACCATCCTGGTCCTGGTGAGCATGTTTATCTCCTTTTACTCTCTAGCTTCCATCTTCTCACTTTGCATAACCCAGACTGTGAACCCAAGCCACTGGATGCTGAACACCGCTGTGCTGCTGTCTTTGGGCTTCCCAGCACTCAGCCCCCTTGTGCTCAGTTTTAAGGATACTCGAGCCTCACACTTCTACTTTTTCAGTTGGACAAGGAAAACAAATGGTCCAGCTGTAGTCTCTGGGCTTTGAGTTCCCTCCAGGACATCCCAACCTATTTGATCACTTATCCTCAATATTTTCCCCAATGTTACACTCTTTAATCTGTAAAAAGAAACTTTGGGATTTGCTATTGAATAAAAATGGTAATTATTGCTTCATACTTCTTATTAAACTGGCAAAAAGTAAGCTCAGTATAAAAATTAGACAAATGTATGACTATTCCTAGAAAACATTGTCGTAGAATTACTACTGAAGCCTGGAGTTTCAGCACTGCAAAGCTGAGGATTTGAAGCTCACGTCCATCCTTAGCCGCTTAGCCAATTAAATGCCAGCCTGGGCTGTCTGAGGCCCTGTTTCAAAAACAATTACCTTTTAATTTATTAATTCAGTTGTTTCTTTTTTAATACATGTGTTTATTGAATGTTTGCATTTCATACAATACATCCCCTCCCTTATCTGCACCCTAATAGCCCCCCACACTGGTTTCATGCATTCTGTCATATATGTTAAGGCCTATCAAGTTAAGTTTGTGTCCCCAGATGTCCCTTGGTGTGAGTTCATCCACTGGAGCCTGGTCAGCCTATCCAGCATCTTTCCTTTAAGGAAGATCAATTCTTCCTCACCCAGCATTGATCAATTGCCTTTAGAGTCTTTGCTAAGATTGGGGTTTCTTGCTAACTCCCCCAGCTCTATGCTGGGTTTTTGTCTGATTGAGTTTCCATGGGTCTTGTGCATGCTGACACCATTGCTTTAAGTTCATATGAGCAAGTTCCAAGAAGCCTGGAAAACTCCATTTCTCATGTTCATCCACTAAACTTGGGTCTTACAATCTTTCCACGCCCTTTTCCATAATGACCTCTGAGCATTGGGTGGGTGCGGTTTAATATAGGTGTCTTATTTCTTGGTGTGCTGGCACACACCTGTAATTCTAAAACTCAGGAGGCAAGGTCATCCTAAGCTGCATATTAAGTTCAAGGCTAATTTAGGTGACATGAATCATTGTCTGAAAAAGCAAGAAGAAGAAAGCAAATCAAAAACCAATTTGGCAGTTCTACTGTATGTCCTTGAAAACAAGGATGTCAGCAGAGTTTATAGAATTTTCACCACATTCCGAGGGTAAAACAACTGAAATGTCAGCAGATGGGAAAACAAAATTTAGTATATACGTTGCACTAAGTGAAGTAAGCCAGATAAAAGGTTAAATAAATAATCCCATGTGTATTTGGTACCTAAAATAATGTCATGGAGACAAGAAATAAAACAGTGATTCAGCAGGGGTCAAAGACGTGGGGTTAAGACGTTAGTGTTTAATTTACATAGCTACATTTTTGCATGATGTAACATTTCTAAAGACAGGTGGCGATGAAGGATGCACAATGATAAGAATGTACTTAATGGTACTGAACTGTGAATTAAATTAGCAAAGAGCTAAATTTCATGCTATGTATATTTTGCTATAATAAAAAGACAATTAATAATTACTAAAAAATTGAATGCAGTTGTCAGTAGTTCCTTGGTTAAGGTTGGGACCTGCTGCCCATTTCCCCAGTTCTATGTTGGGTTTTTGTCTGACTGAGTCAGCATGGATCTTGTGCACGCTGTCACCATTACTGTTAGTTCACGTGAGCAAGTTCCCAGAGGCCTGAAATTCTCTGTTTCCTTCTGTTCATGCACTTACCTTGGCTCTTACAATCTTTTGGGTTACTGCTGACTGAGGGAGAGTTGATTTTCTTTAAGGAAATATCTTAAATATTCTTTTAATATCTTAGTATCTCTTTTCTAGATAGACTGACTAGGCTCCAGTGGCTGAACTTGCACTGGGGGACAAGTGAGCACAAAACCTTGATCAGAGAGGCCTTAACACAGATGACAGAATGCATGAAATCCGGTGGGGTGGGCTATGGAGGGCGTGGATGGGACAGGGGGTCTAAATATGATTAAGGGTTATTGTATGAAATGCACAGACTCAAGAAAATATTCATTAAAATAAAAATAAAAAATCAAATGTAGTTGTCTCTTGGAAGGGGCGCATCATCCCCTCTTCCCTACAATATTACAATGTGAAGCTTGTGAAGACTTTTCAAAGCAAGTGCTTTAAATCTATGTAATTTATCAAATCATTGTTAACAATTTTTTATTACAGAATCTTCATGTGGTTTTTGATAACTGGACTTAATGTGCAAGATGTGTTTTATTCTAGATCTTGTATGAAAAAGACTGTAGAAATGATAGAAGTTTGGTCCATTCCTTTAACTTCAATGCTTCGTGATGCTCAGTGCTACTTCAGTATAGATATGAGCACATTTTGTGGGGATACAGACCTTCTGTTCTACAGTCTTCTCCATCCTTCCACTCATTTTCCTTTATACTGCCTTCTACTAGCTTCTGTGTTCCCAGCAACATTAATGTGCATCCAGCTCACCCTCGGGGCCAATAGCATTCACCACTGGTGGTGTAACAGTGGATGTCCCATGTAACTGAAAGCTGTACAAATAAAATTTGCATAATTGGGGCCAGGAGAGATGGCTCAGTGGTTTAAGAGCTTTTGCTGACATCCACATCAGGTTGTCTCGAACATCACCTGTGACTCTAGTCCTCGGGGATTCATTGGACTTTTCTGGATTCCTAGGGCACTTGTATGCTTTGTGGTGCTCATACATATACTCAGAAAGAGAGAGAGAGAAGGAGAGAGAGAGAGAGAGAAGTTTCTTGTCTTTGGAGAGTGGCGGTAGCCAGCCAGCCATCTTTGGTTCAATCAGACCGTAGAAAGTAATACAACTTCTATTTAATTAATCATTTGCTTAAATATGACTTTAGTTCAAATTTGGGGACATACATTAGGCTCTATAGGCCTTATTATATATAATAGAGTCCATTAAATTGGGTGAAGAGCAATAAAGTGAAGTACAGATAGGGGAGAGGATCTGAATACAATAAAAATATATTGTATGAAAAGCACAAAAACTCAATAAGAAAAAAGTCAGCAGGTATAAAAGATAACTATTTAGTAGTAAACTTGTATTTGGTTCTTCCCTATGTCCTGTGACCTGTCTAGCCTCAGGTTCCTAAGCCTGAAGAGAATAGTGAGAAAGACAGTGCGTTTCACATAGACATATAGGGTCAGGTGGATTTCTAAGATGATAATGTTACATTGGAAAATCTTTCTTCAGAAGGCAGTAATTATCAGAGGCTTTTGATTTTCTGCCCTCAATAGAACAGTCTGACATTTTATTGTTTAAAAATTTCAATGTATTGTAGATGTATCACTTAGGGCTGGGCAACTCACAGTCACTTATTCTCTGCATTTGACCAGTTGTGGAATTTTGTAATAGTCCCCATCTGTTGCAAGAAAAAACTTCTTTGATGAGTGGTGAGAGCTACACTGGTCTGTGAATATCAGGATACATATTTAGAACACAGCAAGAAATTACGTTGCTTTAATTTTGTATGTAGTATATATGCTTGCCTGTGTGTATGTATGTGCACTGCATGGGTGCAGGTGCCCACAAAAGCTAGAAGAGAACATCAGATCTCCTGGAACTGGAGTTAGAATCAGTTGTACGCAACCAAGAGAATGCTGGGAACCGAATCCAGGTCCTTTGCAAGAGCAGCAAGTGTTCTTTACCATTGAGCTGTTTCCCCAGCCCTTCTTTACTTAAAAGAAAATCAGTAACTAAATTACACCTCAAAATATTCTTGAATTTTTGCTTAACTAAGTACAGTTAATAAATGAAAAATATGCCTGCTGAAGCAAAGTGCTTTCATTTATCTCTGTTTTGAAGTTTTTCAATCAGTCAGAATTAACTCAGTAGAGAAAATACCAGCCTCTCTGTTTTCTGTCCTCCTCAATTTTTGAACATTTCTATTATACCGTTGATAAGGTGGTTCTACACCAATATGTGAATAAGTCATTAATTATATTCAATGTACAATAATAGTGTTATGTAATTGTAACTTTTGAAAATGTTATAGGAGAATAAATCATCTTAAATAAATGCTGTCAAGTTTAGTTTAGAACTTTATATTTTGAGTCCACATCTGTTAGAAATCACAAATTTGCTCCAATTTTCCAACTTGTGAAAGAAAACAGTCCATATTGATAATCAAGTATTTAAACTCTCGAAATCCCTTTTCTTTTCCTCTGGGGACTTACTGAGAGCATTTTATGGGCAAGGGTTTTTGCTTGTCTTTGTCATTTAAAGGACACACAGACAGACACAGACACAGACATACAGACACACAGAAAAATTTTGATACCTGACATGACTGTTGTCCCCATGAAATAACTGTATCTTTTGTCACCTGCACAAGACCTACCCAAGTTTGAGTCCATCACCATTTCATCATGCATGAGAGGACAGGCTTATGAACTCCCACCTCTCACTGAGAAACTAAGGACAGTTAATGGTTGTTGTTGGAGGGACTGTCTTTCTCTTCAGTGGTATAGATGCTGATAAGTTGCCTATGTTCCAGTAAATAACCCTCCACTCTTGCAAGACACCAAAATTAAACTCAGTTAATCACAAAAAATAAATAAAGACATGAAAGTGCTGGTGAGATTATTGACTAGGTCAAGGCACTTGCCACGAAGCCTTATGATTTGAGTTCAATCCCCAGGATCCACAAAGTGGAGGGAGAGAACTGACTCACGAAACTTGTCTTCTGACCACCACACAGGTGCTGTGACATGTATACATGCATGTATACACACCCAGATACGCCTAGGGAATAAACAAATATTTTCTGGAAAAAGACATGAAAATAGGAGATAGGGGAGGCTTGTTATGAAATGTTTCAGCAGGAGAGTGAGGGGGTAACAGAAGGTATCTGGGGGGGGTTAAAAATGACAAAAATTCTCTATATGTATGAAATTGTCAAAGAATTTTAAAGTGATTTTACAAAAGCATGTGTTTATTGGTCATAGGTTAGGGAGCCTAGAGTCCATTTGCTTTTTGTCCCCTTGTGGTGACCTCTACCTGTCTCAGATCTCATACTCCCAGGTCCTCTCTGTCCACTTCAGAGGGTAGATCCTCACTCATCCCATGACAACTCTAACTGCTGGCACAATCTCAGTGACTGGTAGGCAGGGCAAGACAAATCTCTCATCACAGGCAGGCACCTAGACTAAATGCAATCTTGAAGTAGGCCCCTGTTCTTGGCACCATCTTCTCTTGCTTCTTGGCCCAAGGAGTGCCCATGAACAATAGGATAGGTACAGGACACACAGGTGCTTCCACTGAGCTTTTAGGGACCTTGGAGATATCATTTTCGGAGAGCCGGGAAGACCATTCTGCTGGACTTGATTCTTCCCCTGCAGCTCACCCACACAAAACATGCAAACAATAAAATCAAAGAAGTCTTTATAAAGAGGTGCTTTTAGTAATAACTTTGGAAATGATGATATATTAGGTGTAAATGAGGGAGTAGCTTTAGGTTATCCAACATATATTATTGCAGGAAAGAATAACAAAGTACGTACCTGTGGATAAAAGGTGACTTGGTTTTACTAAGAAAATCATCTTAGGAACATGCTTGAGCAGATTGTTAAAAGCTTTAGATTAAGTTTAACAGAATTTGAACTTCATGAAGCAGACAGCGCCTTGAGCTAGTGGAGCCTCAGTGGGCTCTACATAGGAGTGTGAGCACAGAGCTTCTATAGACCTCAGACAGAGGCAAAGAAATGATGATTTGCTATTGTAGCTCAACCTTATTTGGGCATCATTTGATGAATTCGCTGCCTATGGCTGACTGAAATCTAACTGCTAATGATCTGCTGAAACTCAACCATTTGTTGTACTTATAAGTCAGGGCTTGGTTTTTTAATGTTATGTAATAGCACATGAAGTAGAAAGACAATCTCAGGCCAAGCCCCACCTGCTCATTTAGTTTAGCAATATAGATACACACACACACACACACACACACACACACGTGTGTGCACATGCACATGGCAGGAGATAGGAGAACTATTCATGTACAGCCATATTTCTAAAAGGATACAATATTACAATATCACAAAAGTTATTTAGAAATTGAAAAAAATCTGAGACTTAACACTCTATTTTATAATTTAGATAATGTGGTACGATAGTACCTTTTAAATAAATAATAGAAGACATTTCATAATATATTCTTCATGGTACTAAGAATTGAATCTAGGGGTTTTTACAGGCTAGGTAAGTACTCTACGACGGAGCTAAACACCAGCCCTACAAATAACTTTTATTAGGAAAATACATATATACTGACTTACCCTTTTCTTGGAAAATTTATACAGAGTTCCTGTTACTTTCAAGAAATTCAGGTATATGGTTCTGTAGGACTCAAGTCAGAAAAAATGGAAAATCTTTGGATATTTATCAGAATCACCTGGAAATATGCTAAAATAGATTCTAGGACTTGATTAATAGAGTTCCTGGTTTATTAGATCTGGGTTTAGAATGGAAAATGTGCATTTTCCTGAGTCTTCAGGTGACAATGATGTTGAATGTCCAGGGATCAAACTAGGAGAGCACTGTTGTAGGAAAGGTGAAGACACTTGGTTTGAAGTGCCAGCTCAACAAGGCTCCAACGGTTCATATACCACTGCAATAAAAAATGAACTTTTTAGCTGGGTGTGGTGGTGCATGCCTTTAATCCCAGCACTCAGGAGGCAGAGGCAGGAGGATCTCTGTGAGTTCAAGGCCAGCCTGGTCTACATCGTGAGTTCCAGGACAGCTGGGGCTACAGGGAAACCCTGTCTCAAAAAGACCAAAAAAAATGAACTTTTAGATAAAAGTCTTCAGTATCTTCTTTATAATCATTTAAAATAAAGTCAACTGAATGAAAAAAAAATAGGCTCGAAGGAGAAAAGTGAATGTTCTTATGCCCTCATGCCCTGCAGGTCTTTGTAGTTAGGAAAGCAGATGAAGATCACAGGCCTGAGTCCTACATCCTCCCCTGATGAGTAGTTCTGTGAAGTCTCCCTGAACAAGGCCTCCTGTTTTTATTTTTCTACCTGGCACTTATTCCAAAAATGCCCAAATGGCTCATGCCTCATTTCCTCCAAATTTATGCTCACCGGGCCTCTTATCAAGTACTACCTCTTCCACGCATCCTGTACCGATATAGTATTTCTCTTGTTCATTGTTCATACTGATGTAAAGTCCTGAATGAAACTGAGTATATCAAGGACTGGAGAGAGGTGATTTATCAGTAGTTAAGAGCACTTGCTCTTCCAGAGGACCTGAGTTTGGTTCCCAGCACCCATGACAGGCAGCTCACAACTATCTGTAACTCCAACTCCAGAGGATCAACACCCTCTTCTGGTCTCCATATGCACATACCCACTTGTGGCATACACTCACAAACATATGATTGAAAATAATATTTTATTGAACATATCATATATCAATTAAAAGACATTAAATAGATAAAAACGTTGCTCAAAGAACTGGACGAAATAACCAACTATAAAGGCAAAAGAGATGTTTTCTGTGGGAGTCGCATAGATCTACCTTTGTATTACTGCTTGATGGTTGCCCCAAGCTGCTTCTTTATCTCCCTGATAAGCTATTATGTTATCGTCTGGAGTAATTTTTCTCTTGTTCTTGGAAGAAAACACACAAACTGGCAAAGGGCTTCATATGCTTCAGGGCTCATTAATTTTAATTGCATCATGATAATATTTTTTTTGTTCACCATCAATGCACACGTTGTCTGAACAGCTTTAGAAAACAGAATTGTGTCTGGATATGCAGCCTTGGGGTCCATCAGAAGTAAGATATTTAGCCTCTGGGGGAGCATGTTGATCTTTCTTCATGAAGCCTGAGACAATATATGGAAACATTTGAATGACTACTCTTCATATATCTAGTCAATACTCCAACCATTTCAGAACTGAAGAATCCCTTCTTCTACATTTGGACATGCTTAAGTATTTCCCAGAGCACCATAGCTGAGAAATCTAGATCTACAAAAAACTACATTACTAGACAGCTGTTCATTTACTCATATGAACTCACAGCAGTGGTGACAGCATGCACAAGTTCTATGCAAACTCAAACCAGACAAAGCCCCAGCATAAACATGGGGTAAATGGGTAAGAAATCTTAACCCAACTTAGGGAACTTTTGGAAGCTGATGGCAGTTGGGAGAGGTAAAGATGTTATAGATGGGAGTTCACACAAAATCACCAGCACCACTTTAAGAAAAGTAGCAAGGTAAATGTTTATTTTGACTGGCTGGGCTTTCTATCTCGGGAGTAGATGCAGCAGTGATCATTGTCGGGTCAGAGTTCTTATAAGATTATAGAAATATTATTCAAACAGGACACTTGTGAACCAATCAGGTTTGTACAACATAGCAGAACTTTGAGTCTATTAATCAACAACCAATCATGATACAGACAAGTGATACAGTCATATAACTTGGCAATCAACTTTGTAATTTTAAAATTAGTCAACTCCCTAGCCATAACAAGTATAGTAAGGGAGCTAAAATCAGCAGTTACCAGTGGTCATACAATAACAGGGTGGTCTTTTACTTTGTGTCAGGGTGACCTAAGATAGCAAGCAGGTTACAGAAGCAAAAAAAAAAAAAGCAGCCAGATGTAGAATGTCTGAGATTAGCAAGTTCCTTGTGGTTGAACTATTTCTTAGAACTCAAGGCTGTTTTCTCCTTTTAAATATTTCCTATAAGTGGGAAAGAGGTTACTGTTAAAATAGCTATTCTGAGAAAGATGGAATAACTTAGGGTAAGTTGCTAACATAGTTCAAAGACAATCATGCAGGGTTGTGACTTTTTCTTTAAATTTTTTTCTTTATTATTTTTATTTTATGTGTATGTATGTACTGCCTGCATGTATGGAAGTGCACCCGTGACGTACAATGCCCGCGGAGGACAGAAGAGGGCGTCGGATCCCCTAGAACTGAGTTACTGACAGTTGTTAGCTGCCCTGTGGGTGCTGGGATCTGAACCCGGGTTTTCTACAAGAACATTTAGTGTTCTTAACCACTGAGCCATCTCTCCAGACCCAGAGTTGTGACTCTTGGTGGGCCCAGTGACTGGATCTACACTGAAAAACATTGGAGGACACGGATCATACTGTATAGGCCATGTTAAGCATGTAAGAGCATTCATTGAATTGGGCAACTCCCAACCCCCCAAATAAAACTACATTACCCAAAATGCTGTGCGTTCAACCGGCACTAGAAAGGCGGGGCTTCTGGCGCCTTATTGGCGGCCATTTTGACGTGTTTCCTCTATTTTCTACCTCGCGAGAGGCTCTGAGATGCCGGGTGACCTGAGTGAGAGACAGAGCAACGTTTTTTTTTCCTTACAAAGGTGGAGCTGAGGCTGAGCGGCATCTCGCACGTGACCCACATGGCGACCGCCGCGTCCGTGTTTCCACTGCACCCGCAGAGTCAGATGGCGGAGGCAGCGCTGGGGAACCCGGCTCAGGTGAGTGCTGCGTCCCCCGAGCCTCACCGCGGTCCTGGAGCCCAGGGAGCGGCCTGCTCTGGGCTCTGCCATCTAGGGCCCGGATCCAGGAACGTGGCCGTGCTCGTGGGTCTGTGTGCCACGATGTGGAAGAATGTGATAAGCAAAAGGGCTATCCAGTGCAAAGGCTTTGAGGTGGAGCTAACCTGGGAAGATTCGGAGTTTTCGGCCTTATTCTATAGGAAACAGAATATGAAATAAGAATCATGAGAATTTTGCCTTCATGTAGAAGAGTTTGGAATATGGGAGTTTTAGAAGTTCCTCAAAGACTGTTGAAAGGAAGAACAGAGTGGATAGGATGATGAGGACACTGAAACATTGTTTGTAGTATATTTTTCAGTGGCCGGGGGCTTTAAGAACAGCATTGAGCCAGGGTAGTAAGAATGCTGTCCAAGGTCGGCTGATTTCATAGCCGGTCAAGAATATAGGGAGACACAACCCGCTTCAGCCTCATCATCCCGCATTCGCCTAGTTCTCCTATTTCCTTGGTTCTCATGGCTGTAGAGGGACCTGTGGAACCACAGAATGAAGTAGAGAGTCGTTCAGTTTCCCTGGCTCCAGTTTCCACCCACGCGTTCTCCTGATTATTAGTGCTCTGGGACCCAAAGCACCAAATCTGTGCAAAGTGGGGAACAGACTGGGTAGTGGAGGAAGAAGGAAGGAAAGTGCCGTTCCTGTAGTTCCTGTTCCTGTAGTTTTTGTGTGTGTGTGTTGTGGTTTTAGTGCCTCAGAGAAACTCCCAGATCCTAAGTCTGTGCCACAGATTATTTGGGGGGGGGGGGGCTTTCTGGAAACCAGTGTAAACATCTGTGGAATGTTATGCCCAGAACTGTCACCTGGATATGCAAATATGTAGTCATAAACTAAGTTGGAAATTAGGGAAACAGCAGAGCTGTTTTCTTTTAGGTGAGAACAAGCTACAGTGCAAATTAATGGGGATAGCAGTGTGCAATGGCTGCCTGAGAAGCTGGGTGTCATTTCTGGAGGTGATAGGAAGTTTGGGTGAGAAGAGAGAGATGACTTTACTAAGTAGTAAAAAGACTCCATCTGTGCAAAGTGGGGAATAGACTGTGTGGTGGAAGAAGAAGGAAGGAAAATCAGGGTAAAGGCTACTGTCATAGACCTGAAAAGGATTAATGGACCCGAGTCATGACTCAGAAGGTGTCATTACACTCTGAATGTGACCTTTTAAAAAGGGCAACAAAATTTTCTAATGAGAAGAAATTGAAACAGGATTAAGGGATGAGGAAGTAGTTTTCATAGGAATACAAGTTTCATCAATGGAAAAGGAGATGTTAGTATTAAGAGTAATATTCACTGGGATCATCAGAAGCTTGAATTAGTCATGTTAAGAGATTGAGATGTTTCAGAGACCAGTAAGTGGCAGAAGTCAAAAATGAGGGAATTAAAAATAATATTTTGAACATTAAAAATGATCAAAATCAATCAGTTTTTAAAATTTGCTTAGTGGTTGAGAACAGAGAGATCCAAAGTGTAGTGTCCATTGTGTGGGCCAAGGTGAGTGAGCTGTGTATCATATTTAGGATAGACACTCTTCAAGTTGTCACGGGTATTACTAAGGATATAAACTCAGCAGTAGAGTACTTGCCTAGCATGAGCCAACTTAAATGTCATTTGAAGGAGTCCTTCCAGTGATTGGATCTAAGGACTGGGCCTGTTGATTGAATAACTGTATGATAGTATTGGACTTTATAAGCAGGTAGAAAAGGTAAGTATTCATGAACATAGATAGTTTGGCAAATGCATTGGCTTTCATAGAAGGTTGGGAGATTGATGGAGATGTATAGGTCTATTTGAAGGATTGTGGTACTCAGGCTGGACTTGGTGACATTTTCTCACTGAGATTTTATGATGTCTTTGGGGCCTGGGACATTTCATTCAGTCTGTACAATAAGGCCATCTGTGATAGTCACTTGGCCTGAGTGAGTGAACAATGGGTCTGCCTTTGCTTTTTAAATGGGTAGAGGAAGGTTGACCAGCAAGTGTGGAACAGAAATAGAACAGGCTCATGGGAATCTGAGGTGAACACATCATCTCTGTGGTTAAGTCTGTGGCAAAAATGGAGCCAGGGGCTCTCATAGGATTTGGGTCTGCTGCTACTAGTGGGAGCCCTAAGAAATCTAGGCTAGGATTAGTTTCTGTTTGAATTTGTCAAGCATACTCTGGGTGTTTTATGCTAAGGTACAATACAAGGCTTAAAATTCAGGCCCAAGGGGCTGAAGAGATGGCTCAGCGGTTAAGAACACTGGTTGTTCTTGCAGAAGACCCAGGTTTGAATCCCAGCACCCACATGGCAGCTAACAACTATCTGTAACTCCAGTCCTAGGGGATCCAACAGCCTCTTCTGACCTCCACGGACATTGCATGACACGGGTGTACTTACCTACAGGCATACACATGAAATTAAATAAATAAATAAATAAATAAATAAATAAATAAATAAATAAAAAATTCAGGCCCAATATTTTTGATGTTTTGATGGGCTAGTGAAATTGGAATGATATCAAATGCTATAAATGCAAATTCTTCTTTCCTGCATTTCTTTTGACAACATCTCCCAGTAGAAAGCCGTATTTATCAAGGGTGCCAGGAGTAGTTTCTGCTTATTCTTCTGTAGGGGATTTTAGCTTCCCGCCAAGCCATGGAGTTATCCAAACTGGATTACTTCATCCTTTTGATCTTATAAACCTTGTATCCCACAACCCTGGTGGTTCAGATTTTTTGTTTTGTTTTGTTTTGTTCCCCTGAGCTGTGCACCAGTCCAGTCCTCCCAGGTTCTGTATGCATGTGATTAGTGAGCTGCTATTTAACCTTTTCAGTGTCAGACATTATGTCTTTGTCCATATCCATAAGGCTAAGATGGAATTCCTATTCTCACCCATGAAATAAATAGGAGACGATTAAAGCAATAACATGTTTTTGAAATCCAGACGTCCTTGGTGCATTGCAGTAATATGGCCATAGTCATGTGGAGTGAGGATCTGAAACCTGTGTAATCTAAGAAAATGGTGTGCTATAAGGAAGGGAGTGACCCTTACAGCCCTTGGGGCTGTTATCCAGACCCAAATGACCTTATTATGTATTTGAGGGATTTGCTTGAGGGAGGGTGATACCTCCTTCTATGCCAGGGCTTTAGTTTAGTTTTCTGTATTCTCATTTGCCTTTTACTGCTGTTGCACATTGGACTTTTGAGAAGGTAATGGCACTGGAGCTGATGTCTTTTCATCTTTGATGGACATGAGGTAACTGCATAGGGGAATAGATTTTTTTAAGGACTGTTTGCAGCTTACTTTGTCTCCATCATAACAGGGCAGTGTGACCTTTGAAGATGTGGCTGTACACTTCTCCTCAGAGGAATGGTGTCTTCTTGAAGAGGCTGAGCAATGCCTGTACCGTGTTGTGATGCTGGAGAACTTGGAACTTATAACCTCCCTAGGTAAGGCCCATAAACCTGTGTATTCTGAGCTATTTTGTACCTTTCCCCCATTTCCTAGGGAAGTCTCACAGAAGGATCTGTTCTTACCACAGAACTATATGCTGTGCTTCCCCTTAGTTCCTGTGCACTTACTATGATTGGTAGGACTGTTGTGTACATATCTTTTCCAACATAAACTCCTATTTATCCTTAGCCTTGCAGGAAACGTTTTACTTTCAAGAGTCATATAGTCACCCTGATGGATCCCTCCTTGCTTACCCTTGCTATGACTGAGTGACTTCTAGCTTTTACGCCCATCTGTTCCCTAAGTTTTACTTCCTTTTTCTGACTGGCAGACATATGAAAATGCTGCAGGAAGGAAATAGAACCTGGGGCTTTATGAGTGTAGCGAATGTGGGAAATCCTTTAGTGAGACCTCTATACTCTTTTAGCATCAGCGTATTCACACTGCAGAAAGGCCTTGAGTGCAGTGCACGTGGGAAATTCTTTATAGCAATCATGGATCACTGTCATTGGCACTGTCAAACACACAGGCCTGCGCTCTTGCAAAAAGTCCCTCTGAAGTTCCTTTGCAATGTTTGTGGTTTTTGGTTCTCTGAGATGTCATGTATGTGCTGAGTTTTTTCTGGGTCAGTGCTGTGTGCTCTTCTGTCATTGTAGCACCCCGCTTCCTCTTAGAGCTTTTATCATCTAGGTGTCATATACATAACTTATTTGTCTTAGGAGTGAAGCAGGTAGCCATCAGTGGTTCATGGGATGATTATAAATCCAGTAGCAGCAAGGTTGGCTGAAGTAGCCTGTTGCTGCCTAAGAGAACGACTTCTGGACTGGATTTTAATCATAGTAGATAACTTATGCTGTTTTGGTGCAATTGACCACAGGTCATTTCCGCTTCTCCTGTTACTGTTCTTGACACTTTTCCAGTTTGTTAACTCTTCTGTTTATCACTTCTACTTTTACATCCAGCCTAGAGGTAATCCCCACATCGCCGGATACCACATCTCTCCAGCTTTTCTCAGTGCTCCATTTGAAGTGCTCTCTAATGCTTACACAGTCTTGAAGGCCAACTGCTCTGTTGAAATCCTTTTTTCTTGGGTTGGACACACTGTTCCACACACAACTCTTGTCACCAACAGATAAGTTTCTCTTGAAATGTCTGCCTGTTATAGAGGATTGAGGTTTAAACCCTCTCATCACTTATGTGTCCCTTCATGTGCTCCCCCTATTCTGTCTTTCTAGACTACTGTTTCTAAGTAGGCCATGTAACCTGACTCTAACTCCATCCTACAAACAATATCATGGATTTGTTCCTGTGTTTACTAGAGAGTCGGCTCCTCCCCATCGAAGTCAATATGCACTAAACTATTGTTTCTTGCTTTTAGATTGTTGGCATGGCATGGAGAATGAGGAGGCACAGGCTGAGCAGACTCTTTCATTACAAGAAGCGTCCCAAGTTGATATTTCCGAAGACAGTCTGTCTCCCCAAAAGGCTCACACTTGTGTGATGTGTAGCTTGGTGTTGAGAGACATTTTTCATCTCACACATTACCAACAGGGAACAAATCTTGGTCAGAAATTGTATAGGTGTAGGGCATGTGGTAAACAGTTGTACTATGAGCAACTAAAGCAGCTCTTTGGAGAGAAATGCTTCAGCAGCAATGTGGACAGAGCCTTGTTTGTGAACAGCAGTGAATCCCATTTGACAGTGGAGCTCTCTTCCTGTAAGGAAGTTAGAAAGGACTTCCTGGCCAACTCAGAGTTTCTCTATCAAGGGGCCACTTTCACTGAGGAAAACTCAGACAGCAAAAGTAATCATGAGGCCATCTATCACTATGGAGAAATTCATCAAAATTTTGGAGAATTCACAGAAGCATTTGATAACAAACACATACTTATTCAGCAGCAGAAAACCAACTCTAAACAACGTTATGTATGCGATCAATGTGGAAAATCTTTTAACCAAAGCTATAGTCTCATTTATCATTGGAGACTTCACACTGGTGAAAAGCCTTATAAGTGTGAGGTATGTGGGAAATCCTTTATTCAAAGTTCTAACCTCATTCAGCACCAGAGTGTTCACACTGGAATTCGACCTCATGAGTGTCAGAGATGTGGGAAATTATTTAGTATCAAGTCCAACCTCATTAAACATTGGAGAGTTCACACTGGAGAGAGGCCCTATGAGTGCCGCAAATGTGGGAAAACTTTTAGAGGAAGCTCTGCCCTCCTTCAGCACCAGAGTGTTCACACTGGAGAGAGGCCTTATGAGTGCAGCGAATGTGGGAAATTCTTTACTTATTATTCAAGTCTTATAAAGCACCAGAAAGTTCATAGTGGATATAGGCTCTATGTGTGTAGTGAATGTGGGAAATCCTTTACTCAGAACTCCAGTCTCCGTAAACATGAGAGAATTCACACTGGGGAAAAGCCTTATGAGTGCACTGAATGTGGAAGATGCTTCACCCATAGCTCTAGTCTTACTAATCACCGCAAAATCCATAGTCGATAAGGCCACATGAAGGCCAAAGCTCCCACCTCATTACACACTGGAAAATTAGCCTTAAAAAAGTCCTTATGAACCCCATGTTGGCAAAGCTTTTTTTAGTCTTTGATTTCTTATTCCTTTCCTCCCACTTAAACTTCATTGTATATATGTTTTTATGTAACCTGCTTTACATTATTTCTGGAAAAATGTTAAAATTGCCTCTCTTTGGAATAGTAAAAAATATATTGATGTATAAAATGAAATTAAAAGGATGTCTCACATACACACAAAAAGTCCTTATGAAAACAGTGAATGTGAGAGTTCATCTGAAGGCTGTATTTCAGTGCACAACACATTTAATAAGGAAAAAATACCATTGATATGTAGGGGTTTGCTATGACAGCCCTGGAAGGATCATCATAGTTCTTTCTGCCTGAATAAAACCTTATAAATCAAACCATAAATTATGTGTTTGTGAGAACTGTATTGTATTTTAATCTATTGGCACTTGGCAGATTTTTTGAGACAGGGTCTCCCTGTAACCCCAGCTGTCCTGGAACTCACTATGTAGACCAGGCTGGCCTCGAACTGAGAGACCCACCTGCCTCTGCCTCCCGAGTGCTGGGATTAAGGGTGTGCACCGTCATGCCTAGTTACTTGGCAGATTATGTCACTACTAGTTATATAGCAGAAGCCATTTCACGTGTACCCTGCAGCGGGAGCCTATGACATTCATTTGGGTAAGTAAATCTCAGTGTTCTCTTACTCATGGGAGAAATTTGTAAGGAGCTTGAGCATTCATTTTTAAATTATTTCTTTTTAATCTGTTAGGGCCTAGAGTATGCTGCTGGTGACTTAAAAAGATGCTCTTCTTTTCAAGGATATTCTTCATTTCAGATGACTCGATAAAATTTCCCCACCTCAAAATCATCAACTGGGAACTACCTTGACTCCCATTGGGCTGATCTATATAATAACACACATTTGTAATTAAACCACCACTTTCTTTGGGAAGTCTATTTACTGTTTGGGATGCTTTGAAGAAAATTAGATTCTTCCAACATGAAGAAGTGAACAAGTTTTGTTGGAATCCCAAACCCTGTCTCAAAGAGAAAGAGGTGGTGGCAGAATATAGCTCTGATTTGGGTCTAGTTGCTTTGCTGCCTGAGGTCTTCAAGGAAAATCTGCAGGGTGTTTTCTTCCTTTGTATCTATGATGCCATGACAATGTAGGGTCAGAGATGGTCTGGGAAGAGGGGAAGGAGAGAAAGGCAGTTGGGACAGTTGGTTGTTTCTGAGATCATGAAATGATTGTATTAATCAGGGGTTACTGTTTCATGGTTAATTCTGGCTAGGGAATCCTAGTCCCTAGGTCTGTATGCTGTAATGTCCTGAATTCCAAAGGGCATCACAGTTTATAAGATTGAAATAGGGGTTGCAGGTTTTACAAAAATACTGAATTGATGGAGACTGGATGAGTCCACCACAAGTGGTTGGAAGAGCCTGTTGTACATGGGGCTCCTGTGTCTTAGTTGCTCTGTGTGTGAAGGATGAATACTAAAATTCTCAGGACCAGAATGCTCTGTTGTGTAGCTGAGATCATTGTCAGAGAAGGTAGTCTAAAGGTTTATTTCTATAGCCTCCGAGTTTTCATCTCAAGGCTACTGACTGTGCTATACAACAAGATTAGAGAGAAGAGGGAATCTTAGTTCACTGATGTGACCTCTGCACAGCTAGCATTCATTCTTGCTGAGTCAAGTGAAGATAGTCTTCGTGTGTCTGTGTAGTCTTCATGTGAGGGAGGGACACACAGAAGGTGGTGGATTGTCAGACCTGACTTCCAAACCTTGGAAATCTAGGTTTTTGTTTTGAACCATGGTTTCAAGCCTTTTAGTAAAGCATCAGTAATATGCAATAAGCGGCACATACTTTAGCCAATAAGTTGACTCATATAAACCTATAAAAACTATTCTTGCAATCATAATAATAAACCTATCTATCACCCACACATGTACTTTGTACCTTAATATTTCTCTTTCTGTCCTCCAGACAACCAGTATTTCCAGATTGGTTGATTTGAATTTTATAGTATTTTATGTGATTGAAATCATGAAGTGTTTTCTTTGGCGGGGGGGGGGGGGGGGCCGGGGGGTTTTCAAAAGTGTATTGTGATATTCATTAATTGTACTTTTATATGTAGTTCTTCTAGAAAGTATGGTCTGCCATTTTTTAGTTTCCATCTGATCGTGAATATTTTGAGTGTATAGTTTTAGGTTATTGAAAATAAAACCATTAGAGACTTTAAGTACAATTCTTAGCATAGATGTGTTTACTTTCTCTTAGTACCCCATAGTACCATCCCTGACTCACAGGGTAGGATTATATCTAACTTTTTATACATCTTATAAGGTGATATACTGTGATCACCCCACCAATGCTGCCTCATATCTCCATTCCACTCCTGTTGATCCCATTCTTCCCACCTAGACCTCCTCCTGCTTACCCCCCCGACTCTCGTGTGTGTGTGTATGTGTGCACATGTATGTGTGCACACGTGCGTGTGTGTGTGTGTACAGGTAGTCACAACTACGTGTTCATTATTGCAACAGCCATATTATTTCTAAAACACAGCATTTTCTAACACTCCTCCCATGTCTCCAGCTCTTATAGTCTTTCCACCCCATCTTCCACAGTGTCCTCTGGGCCTTCAGTGGTTGCGCACACAACAGTGCCTTACTCTAATCACTTTAATGAATTGTTAATCTTTTGATCCTTACCCACTGCTAAAAGAGGCTTCTTTGACAAGGCTTCGAGCTGCACCGTTGTATGGGTATAAACATAAGTATTTAAAAGGCAGTTACTTGTCTTTAGCAAAACAGTAATAGATTTCCCATGGGGCCGAAAAATATTAGCCATTGGCTTTTGACCAGGTTTATACTACAGGGTGTGTATTCCCTCCAGGGGTGCAGGCTGCCAATCCAATAAGGAAGTAATTAATTACCTTGGAACAGTCACTATTATTACACCAATTTCTTGAACAGTAATATTGAGTATTATGACTAAAAGAAAGAAAAAAGACTGAAAGAGATAAAATTTGATGTGCAAAAGGGGATATAACATACCAGTGTAATCCATAAGATCATTAGGGAATATTTTAAAGAATTATATACTAATAAATCAGAAAAATTTAGAGGGAATAAATATCTTAGACTCATATGACTTATCAAAACTAGAAAACATAGATATATTAATAAACTATTCTATCAAAATTAAAATGTCTTCCGACAAAGAAAAGCCTAGGACCAGATGAATTCAGAGCTGAATTCTACAAGACTTTTAAAGAACTAGTACCACTGCTCCTCAAGCTAAATAATTCACAAAGGAATGAGCCCGTCTCAGATCATTTCACTCCAGCAAGCTTAGCCTAAAAGATCATTCCTTTTACCCTCTTTATTTCTCAAAGTTTCCTAGAAGGGTTTTAGCCACTGACCACTAGTCACTCTTCCTCTGACATGGTGGAATTAGAGTAAGGACAGTTCCATCCCAGGAATAAGGGACATTCAAAGCCAAACGACAGGGTGATTAATCAGAAATATCTTCAGAAAAGAAAAAAAAAAGCTCAGAAATAAGTATATGCAGAAAATGACCAGAATCAAAATGGAATCACTTTTCCAGCCTTACCAAAAATGAAACAAAGCCAGGCAGTTATGGACAAAGGGCTCTTATGCACCCTTCTACAAGCTAATTGTACTAAGAAGCCTGGTCCATTTAGATGGACAAAAAATTGCCTATTCTCACTGATTCCAGATTTGTTTTTATGCTGTAGTTGGTGCCCACCGGAGCCAGTGTGCAAACATCCTCAAGGGTTGAGTTAGGACACCTCATGTTTCTGTTCTCTACAGTTTATGACAGCAGTTTCACCATTTTTTTCTGAATTGAAAAATTTTAATTTAGCTAACTTATAACAGTTCTGTGTCTTCTCTCCAACATTGCTCCAGCTTTAGTTATTTCTTCTCTAAACATATCAAGCATATTTACTTTGCTTTATGTAGTCTTATAATTTATCCGGATTTTAATTTTTTTTTTTTTTTTACGATTTCACATATAAGCCTTACATACTGAACACTCACCTCCAACCTCCCTACCAACCCTGTCTACTCTTCCCCCTCCTCACAATTCTCATGTCTATTAATTCTGTTTTGTGACCCACCAAGATTAACCAGAGCATCTGTGTGACCATGGAGCCTGTTGGACTCAGCAGAGAGCACACAACTAAAGACAGCTGTACTCCCTCTCCCAGAGTCTATCCATAGCCACTAGTTCTGAGGTCAAGGATAGGACCCCACAGGCTTACGCATCTGCATCCTTTTACTAATATACTTCAGCCAGGTATAAAAGCCCCGCCTGACCCCTTGTCATGTACTAGCTTCCACTGGCCAGCAGACTTGAAATTGTTTCCACGTAGGTACAAAACCACATCATTCCTATAGTCCAGGGTTATTTCCTGGTTCACCAAGACACAGCTGGATGAGTCCATGAACCAGAAACCCTCAAGACTAAGGAATGAGCGGAGAGGGCTCTTCACAACTGTCCTTTTTCCTTGTCTCTGTTGTCTGAGTGTTAATAGCTAGATCTTTATTTAGAGTCACAGAACTCAGATGGCCTTTCTGACTTCTTTTCTTAGTAACAAGTCACAGGTCAAGTCTTACAAATCCTGGAGAAAACACATGCTACAGATGATGATGACCCTCCTCAAACTTTATATATGTAGTGTCTTCAGCAATAGAGTCATACCATCAATTTCTGGTGGGTAACCAAGAATAGGGACAATGGCCAATATTGTTTGAGAGTCTGTGGGACTTCTGGTCAACAGCTTCAAAAGCGGGAGACTATTCCTGGCATTTGGGCTTTTACTTTGTCTGGCTGGCTTTGAAAAACTAGTGATTCTTTTAGAATTTCATACAATATATTCTTTTCATATTCATCCTCCCCTCCCCCAATCTCTTCTCAGATCCATCCCCACCTTCCTATCCACTTCACTTATGTCCTCTGTTTCCTTAAGGCCCAGCAAATCCAATTGGCGTTCTCCAAATACTCCTGTGTGTGGGTCCATTTTTTGGAGCCCAGTCAATCTACCCAGTTGCCACACACTTGCAGAATACTGACTCTTCTCCCAGCATCTGTGAGTTGCCAGTAGCCTCAGGGCTGGGGCTTCATGCCCACCTTGTTCTTCATGCTGGGACTGTGTCTGATTTAGGCTTGTGAACATTGTCATAACTGCTGTTGAGTTCCTACATGCAATTGCTTTGCTGTGTCCAGAAAACAACATCCACCCCCTCTGGCTCTTCCAGTTGTTCTGCCCCCTCTTCTGTAACACTTTCTGAGCCTTTGGGTGGGGGGCGTGTAGTACTCCATTAGCAACCCAACCTCAGTATAGTCCCTTCATTTGTAGTTACACTTTTACTTTGAGAGAGAGACAGAGAGACAGAGAGAGACAGAGAGAAAGACAGAGACAGACAGAGACAGAAATTATGGGCTGATCTTCCCAATGAACATAGACAAAGTTTCTCCACAAACTACTTGCGATTCAGTGTGACGGTTCCTCCAAAAGCTAGAAATAGATCTACCACATGATCCAGCTGTCCCACACTTGGGCATATATCCAAAGGACTCCATATCCCACTATAGGGACACCTGCTCATTCATGTTCATTGCTGCTCTATTCACCATATCCAGGAAATGGAAGCAGCCTAGGTGTTCATCAACTGAAGAATGGACAATGAAAATGTGTTACATTTACAAAATATGACATTATTCAGCTGTTAAAAAAACAAAATTATAAAACTCTCAGGTAAATAGAGCTAGGAATAATCCTGAGTGAGGGAACTCAGACCCAGAAAGACAAACATCATTCGTGGATACTAACTTTGAATCTTAAGTATGTGTGTTTCATTTGGAAAACACATAGAGGTCAGGGGAGAATTTTAAGGAAGGGGAGATAGAATGTAGTGCCATAGGGATGGTGGAAAAACAGAACAGGAAGAGTTGCACTGGGTGGATGATGGTAGGACAGGGTAGAAGCAGGAATATGGGGAGGGGTGACTAACACTGAAGACCTTTGAGAAAGTCATTTGGAAACCTAGTAGTGTGGAAGCTTCCTAAAAGTATAAACATTTTTTGTTTAAAAGGAGTTTAGATGGAGTTATCCTGTAACCAGGGGGAGGGAGGGACAACACAGTGTTTTTCCCAGACACCATAGGAGCTCAGATAATAAAAGTCCAGTGCCAGCAGTCAATGGGGTCCCCCCAAACATTACTGCTGTTATTGGTCAGAACTTCATGGTAAGACCAGTTTGCTGAAGACACCATGAATTTGAATCAGAATGTGGAGAAACCAAGCTGGTATCAACCTATAAGCTTCATCCCCACTGGCTAGTTTTCATAGTGCTGGAAGGTTCTGTGTACGCTACCACGAGAGGAAAGTAATCTACAGTCTTAGCCAGATGAGAACCGTGGGAGGTGCAATAATGACTGGCCTGGCAAAACATGACCCCTCATGCAATAGCAGCATGAATGTTAAGGGAGTGGCCAACTACATTCTGACTGGGTTTAAGGCCCACCCCACAATACGAAATTCATGCTTAGTACCATTAGCTGGGTCAAAAACCAGTGACTGGCTAGGTCAAAGTCCCAATGGGAGAACCTAATACTATTCTACTAAATGAACCTATGTTCATTATAAACTGCCCTGACCCTAAGTTCTTATCTTTTATTTATTATCTTTCTAAAATTTTATGTGTATGAGTGTATTGCCTGCATGTATGTAAGTGCACCTGTGTCGTGCAATGCCTGTGGAGGTCAGAAGAGGTCATTGGATTCCCTGGAACTGGAGTTATAGACTGTTGTTAGTTACAGTGTGGGTGCTGGGAACTGAACCCAGGTCTTTGACAAGAGCAGCCAGTGCTCTTAACTGCTGAGCCATCTCTCCAGCCCCTTGTAAGCCATCTTTTAGTGCATCTCTCAACCCTCATCAGAGAAGCTTCTCTTTGCAATAGACCATGATTAATACAGACTCACACCTGGCCAGTGTGTAGAGAATAAGAGACTGGAGTGCTCAGCTCTAAAGAATGTGCATCACACTCCCTCCCCCTAAGGCTCAGGGATCATGGCAGAAGAGGGGGCAGAAAGACTGGAAGAGTCAGAAGTAGTGGATGTCCACAGCAGAATTATATTTGCTAGACATGACAGGGCTGTTACACACAGGAACTCACGGTGGTTGTGACTGCATACATAACACGTTCACAAGATCAAGCCAGCCAAAATTCCAGCCCAGATTGGCTGATAAAGTCCCATTCCAAATAAGGAGCCATGAGCAACTCATGGTTGCTGGGACAGGGAAAGTTTTCTTCAGGGATGTAGCCCCTGAGAGGGCACCCATGTTCTAGAAGATGGTCCAACACAGATGCATAGCCAGGCAGCACTAAATGGACTCAGTTGTCTTGAAACAAAGCACATGAAGTTGAGAAGGGAAAGTGATGATACAGAAGGAATTAGAAGGGATTGAACAGGGATGGATTTGATCAAAACACATCCTCTGTATGAAACTGTCAACCATTAAAAAATTAAACCTAAATTGAACCTTAAAAGGAGAAAAAGGTGGCATCTGACTTCCTGTGGGCAATCTGCCAGTTCCTAGGAAAAGGCATGAGTATTTTTTGATCTGTAATCCTCTTTCTTCCTCCAATATCTGTATCTCCTAAACTCTAGAGACAAGCAGTTCATTTGTGCACAGAGGCCCCCATTTCTACTTGCTTTTTTTTTTTTCCTTCTTGTCTCTTGAACATTTGGCTTTATCAAGTGGCAGAAGAATTGAACCTTCTCTTGGATTGAAGATTACAGTAGTCAACAAAATTGCAATTGCTAAAAAATGTCATCATGTAATCAGTAGGGTAGGAAATTAAAAATAAAGCAGAGGCTGGACAGATGGTGTGGTGGTTAAGAGCGCTTGTTGCTTGTTCAAAGGACCAGAGTTGGGTTCCCAGCACCCATGACAGGCTGCTCACAACCACCTGTAACTCCAGCTTCAGGGAACCTGACATCCTCTTCTGGCTTTCACAAAGGCACCCTAACACACACAGCATACACCCACAAAGACACACATAAATAAATAAATAATGGAAAATATTCATAAATGCTAAATTATTTTAAAATCAAGTTTATAATTGTTCTTTTAAAATTCACTTAAATGAATCATAATTGTGATTAATTAAAATTTAATATCATTTCTAGGTATGGTGCAAGAGTGCAGTCGCATACATGAACTTATTCTAGCTGTGATTGTATAATACTTACATAGGATCTAGTTAGACAAAATCCCAGCATGGAGGTGGCAGAGGAGCTATTGACATGATGACTACTCTGGAGAGAGTCCGTTTTCTTCAGGGATATGGACACTGAGAGGCTACTCATGCTCCAGTATGTGGTTCTACACCCAGGTACATATAGGCAGCACTAAATGAACCCTGTGGGTTAAAAAAGAAGGGAATACACGAAGGGAGGGAACAGTGGTGGTGGGAAGGTAAGGGAGGAACTGGAGGGAGAGAATGGGGGATGGACTTGACCAAAAAGCATTTTTATGCCTATATGAAATTCTCAATCAATAAAAAAGAAATTTAAAAATAAAAAAATAATTAAATAAGTGTACCGCAATTTCAACATACTAATTTGGATTTAATTTTATATTTCAATGAGCGCAAATGAAAACACAAGAATGAATATGTGGGCCAGAGTAAGAGGTGAAATGTGTGAAGCGCCTGTCTTCTGGGCGTGATACGGCCATTGTATTCTTGAACTCACAGCAGCTGTGATTACTTGCAAAAGATCTGCACAGGTCTGGGCCCACCAACATCCCACCATGGACCAGGAAGGGACCCATGAGTCTCTACCCTTCCCTGAGAACTAAAGGCAACTAATGGTTGTTATTGGGACAGGGGGCGGGGGGGGGGAGACTTTTCTTCAAAGCTGTAGTCACTGATAAGATGCCCATACCCTTGACCTACTCTCCTATAAAGCCACCCTAATGAAAGTTATTGGGTCACACACCAAAAAACCCACATCAAAGTAGAAGGAAGACTATATGGGAAGGAATGAGAGGGGGACAATAGAGGGGTAATGTGGGTGAATATGATCAAAATAGATACATATATGAAAATGTCTTTAGATACTGACAAGTACTTCATCGCATGATGGGGAGTGGGGTACTATAAGGACCCCCCACTTCAATTCTATCTCATGAACTATAAGTGAAATGAGATGTCCTTAAGGCCAGTCACAACAGAATGCTAACAAAGTTCATTCTGCTAAGCGAAAACTGTCTCTGCTGTGCTCTCCAGAGAGCTGACAGAAGCAATGTTTGGAAACTGGATTTACAGAGAGTGAAGGTCAGAAAGAGCAGTTCCAGGAATGCCTTCCATGTGCAGTGCTCAGCCCCAGGTCATCTTGAAGTATGAATCTGCAACTTCCCCTCCCAAGTTACCTGATTTCAGGAAAACCTGCAAGATTCTATTGCCTGAGAGAGCAGTGAACAGAGCTATGCCTTTCTCACCTTCCTAGATGTGACTGGAACCACACACCTTCTAGAATGTTGCCCTCAATTTCATCCTAGAAAAACTTCATAAAGAAGTTTTTGGTTTCTGTATTTGTCTTTTGTTTTGTATTTTGAGACAGGCTCTCACTGTGCAGATGAGGCTGGTCTCAAAGCTCTCAGAGATCCTCTTGCCTCTGCCTCCCATAAACTGGGATTAAAGGTGTGTACAACCACATCCGGCCTCTGGGTTCATGTTTTCAAACTCCCCTTAGAGTTGGTGTATACCAAAAATGATCACTGATCAATGGTCAACTTTTTCTACTTAAATTTAAATTGATGATTACATCCAAGATCTGACAAAAGTGAGGCTCTGAAATTAAAAGTAACTTCTTTTGCCCCTGTGTCAGCTAATGGAAAAGGAAATTGTCCCTAAAACATTTCTCACTTCAAACTGAAAGGAATTTTCATTACAAAGCAGTGTTTTTCCCATCAACTCTGATACAGAGCACAAAGGTGGAGGCTCTCACACCCCTGCGTGCTCCATGCTCCTAAACACAAACATTTTCTACTTAGCATATAAAATATTTCACTCAAAATGTGACAGTGTCACCTCAATAGAACAATTTGTCTCATTTAGCCAGAAGTGGTGATTCACACCTAGAGTCCCAGCACTTGGGAAGCTGAGGCAGGAGGATTGCTATGAATTTGTTCTAGCTGACTTTTGCTTTACCCTGTGTTTCTGCCCAGCCTCCTCTCTCCCCCACGCTTAGCCAGCCATGAAGGTCACACCTGTAGTTTCAGGGGGTACATTGTTTCTAATTGTTTCTATAATACTTGGAAATTTACAAGTAGCCGGGTAGCACATCCTCCCACTCAGCGACACCTGCATTTCCATGGAGCCCATTGTTTCTATGATTCTGAGAAACTTGTTTTTCCTAATGGAAACTTTTGTTAACTGAAAACCTCTTTGTTAAACTTACTTGCCCCTGGTCTGGTGTTACCACAGTGATCTGACATAACTGTGGTTATTAGCTTTGCCCCTGGCATGATATAATTGTGGTTTTAAGCTTTATAAACCCCACTTTGTCTCCTGGGGTTGAGAGTTCTTTTGGGCATTAGGCCCCTTTCCGACCGCTGACTAATAAAGGAATCCTGCTTCTTCGACCATCACTATGTGATGTTCCTCTGTGCCTCTCACTCGGTATTACAAATTTAAGGCCAGTCTGGAATACATGGTAAGTTCCAGGCTAGCTTGAGCTATGGCGTGAGACCCTGTCTCAAAAAAGCACAACAAAAAAGAAAACTTTGTCTCATTTGATGAAAGCATATCAAGAAGTAGATATGAAATATCCACTTCTATGCACAGTTTAGACTAATACACTCCAGTAAAGTGGAAAAAAAGAATATGGTAAAGATAGAAGGGAGTAGAATCCAGCCTTCTGAAGGCATGTTGTCCAGAGGAATCTCAGGCATCTTATAAACACACTCAGCCGAGGAACACACATGCCATTCTGCACCTAGCAGGAAACATCTCTCCTTCAGGGGAAAGACTCTTCAGGGTCTCACTTCCAACCCAGCAACCCAGTGACCTATCCCCCACCCCGTCTGTCTCTCAAGTTTCTGATTACCTGTGCTTTTAGCATGAAAGGGGAGGATGCTCACCTGTGTCTGTGATATCAGGCTGTGAGTGCAGCAGTGAGAGACTGAGTCACTGGGATGAGACACTGAGCCTTGATTTACAGGTTTATTATTCCCTAGTTACCTAGTACATAAGTCAATGTGCATCCATGACACCTCTACGGGGGAGATTGAGAGTAACTTTCAGACCGTTTTGCTCTAATTAACCAACAGTAAAAACAAATACCAATTAGACAAGCCAATTCAAGGAATTAATTAGGAGTAATTGGCAGGAAACTTTGCCACAAGTACTTGAAGCTCAGAGGATCCCATAGGAAGGGGGATTAAGGGTGCAGAAGTCCAGTGCAAAGAAAGCAGATGCCGGGTGCGTGGTTTTGTCTTACACCTATGTAGGTGTATTTTTATACACCTATAAAAATAAATTAAAAAAGAAAATGATTACAGTAACAATTAGGGTTCCCATTGAACTGTATTTTAATTAATTTTGATGTTAAAAGTTTTAATTTTACTAACTTTGATTTTGGTAAAATGTCCTCATTCTGTTGTGATATGCATTTTACTGAAAAATGATGAAATAGGGTAACATCCTTATGCTTTGTGGCTACTCAAATCTTTCAATTTTTTTTAGTACTTGCAATTTAACTCAAGACCATGTACCTGCTAGGGAAACAATCATGGGAATACTTCCCTATTTCTTCTATTGGGCTATTCAAACATTTTTTTGTTAAAAAATGTACCAAATATATGGAATTTTTCTTTTGGATTATTTGCCACATTGATTTTTTTTTTCTTTTGGTACAGCATTGCATTTAGTTAGTTTGCCTGCATGAACATGGGGAGGGGATTATTTACTTGAGCAAGGGCAGCTTACCAGTATTGCAACACTGAAGAATACAACTCTCCCTCCTAAGCAAATACTAGCTGCCTTTTCTTATTCGGGGGAAGGTAGGCCTGATGAGCCACCCTCCTGTATATAATGCAGTGGTGACAGGCCTAACCTGTGCAAATAATCACCACTACCTGAATTCATGGGTATAGTAACACCGTGTCCAGAAGACAGCATTTCAGAGCACTCCTGCCTGTTCTCCAGTCTTTACATGCATTTTGCCCCTAATTCTACGATGTTTCCTGAGCATCAGAGGGGAGTGTTAGAGATGTCCAATTGAGGGATGAACACTCAACAGGCACTTAGTGTTAGCACGTTGACCTGTTATGAATTCACACGATCTTGAGCATTCATCTCTAACTTGCTGTCCACTCAAAGTAGGTGTGCTGGACAGCTTTAGTGTCAACTTGACACACCTGGGTTGAGGGAGCCTCAATTGGGGAACTGACTACATTGGACTGGGTTGTGGCCATGTCTGAGGGGCATCTTCTTGATGAGTGATGTGGAAGGGCCCAGCCCACCATGGGTGGTGCCACCCCTGGACAGGTGGGCCTGTGTTGCATAAGAAAACAGGCTGAGTAGGGGCCAGGGAGCAAGCCAGTAAGCAGAGTTCCTCCACGGGCTGTGCTCCAGCTCATGCCTCCAGGTTCCTGCCCTGAGTTCCTACCTTGGGCTCCCTGATGAACTGTGACCTGGGAGATGTAAGCTGAATAAACCCTTTCCTCCCCAAGTTGGTAGTGGTCAGAGCGTTTTGTCACAGCGATGGAGGAACAAACTAGGACAGTAAGATATGTGTCTTTTCCTTTTTTCTTTCAAAGACATCCAGTATTTGCCTTTTCCCTACCTTCATTTCCTAACAATAAATGGATCATTGCAAAGTCCAGTTGCATCGTAATGTTCACTGTGAAACCGTAATGTCTCCGAGGACAAAATGACCGCTGGTCCCTATCTTGCACAAAAGCATCTTGGAAAAAGTCAAACTTAACACTATCTCACGCAGCAACAATGATAATGGCCTGTGTCTGTCTTTGTTAAGGGGCAGCCTGATAACTCTCTCTTTGAATTAAACCACTGACACAATTAGAGCTTTGCCTATGAGTTCATACTGAGAACAAAATTTCCCAGAAAAAAAATCTTCACCTAATTTTCAATCTAACCTTCTGCAAGGCTGATAAAATGAATAGCACGTCAATGATTGTGGAGAGTTTGTAATGTTGCAGGTCCAGAGCCCAAATTATCTTGGGCCGTTTTTAGCCCCGTCAATATTCCTCATCCTTCTGTGTCACTTAACATCCCGTGACTAACAGATAAAAATTCCTTTGAAATGTATTAACGAAGCTCTAGCTCCCACCAGCCAAAAGGCTGAATGTCATCAGACAGCATCTGAGGTTTGTAGCTTAGGTTTCTCCTTGGCTGTTAATGTTGGCTACCAATGTATTTGAAAAGTACCTTAATTTATGACTTTGTTTTGTTACTAAAAAAACTGAATGAAACTGCTTCCATGTTGGAACATAGCATTTGGGGCAAGTTGAATCTGTGTTCCCAGGCCATGGTCACTCACATTTGACTCCTGAATAAACTACCTCTTATTCCTTTTGAGGGGAGTTGGGCTTTTGCATCAACAGTACTCTGCCTGTTTTGTGTCTGTTCTCCCCACCTCTGAAGTTCTTACTGATATTCTGTCTTTTCCTTAAATAGTGATAACTGTAACAGGGACGTGTGACCATGTATAAACAGACACCTCCGAAGATACAGAAATAAATATCTTTCTATTTGTAAGTTGTGTGTCTCAAGAATTTTTTTAAACAACAGAAACATGACTAACAGAGGAAATGGTAATATATAGTCTTTCTTGTGATGATTCCCGATAATGTGGTTCAGATCATTTGATTGCCATGTGGGAGGAATTTGGAAAAGCCAAAGGAGTTAGCTAAAAAAGATTTTCGATGTTGTAAGTAGAGATTAATGGTTGATTCTACTGAGGGTTTAGAAGATGGCTATCCACATAAGAATGCAGATAGTAAAGACTACGTTCATGGGGACTGGACAGATGGCTCGGCAGTTAAGAGCACTGGCTGTTCTTGCAGAAGACTTGGGTTCGAATCCCAGCACCCACATGGTGGCCAACCACTGTCCTAACTCCAGTTTCAGGGTCTATGACACCCTGTTCTGTTCTCCCTGGGCACTGCATGACACAGATGCACTTACACACATGTAAGCATAACATTCAAACACATTAAATAAATATACATTTTAAAAAAGACTACATTCATGAGTTTTCAGATGGAAAAGAAGCCTGTTGGGAATCAGAACAGAAGCCTATATGTTACATTCTGGCAAAGAAATTCTCTACATTTTAATGGTGCCTGAGACTGCAGAGGATGGATTATAAGTGGGATAGGCTAGTTAAACTGACAGGGGAAATGTAAAAGCAGCGCAGGACTCAGGGTGTAGCATGGGCATTCCTTGCTGTTTCAATAAGATTTACAGTAAGAATAGGGACAGCATAGGGAAACTCCACCCATGAAATCTCCACGGTATGGTAGTCAGTCTAACAATATCTGCATGACAAAACCAGTTGACATGCCAAGGCGGATGGGGGAAATTTTATGGGCTCCCACCTCAAGATAAAGAGCTACAGGCAATCAGTGGATGGTGAGGGAGAGAGAGAACCAGTTTTCTGCAGAGACTAGCTCCCTGAGAAGTTATCTAATCCCAAATATGAAATTAAATTCTCAAGTGAACAATTATAAAATACTGTGGTGTAAGTTTGACGTTATTCTTGCATTATGACTGTATGAGTAGTTATTTGATGGATTATAAGATTAATTTTTGCAATTCTGTTTCCATCTTAAGTTACTCAAATTCCAGCAAGGTATGGATCTATTTTTAAAAGGTAGTTATAGCTAAAATATTTTGAATGGCAATTTTAGCTTCTCAATTACATTTAGAAGCATCTCCTTATCAAATTTAGAGAAGAACATTTACTGTTTCAATTTTATTTTCTTTGAGTCTTATAAATAATAATATTTGATGATTGTCACCCTGAGTCCGGTGGTACAATTCTGTAATCCCAGCTACTCAATAGGCTGAGGCAAGAGGATCACAAGTTCAAGATCTGCCTGAGCTACAGAGTAAGGTCAAGACCAGCTGGGGCAACCTGGTGAGAAACTGTCTCAGAGACAGAGAGGAGAGACAGGAGAGGTGAGGAGAGAGAGAGAGAGGAGAGAGGAGAGAGAGAGAGAGAGAGAGAGAGAGAGAGGAGAGAGAGGGAGAGAGAGGAGAGAGAGAGGAGAGAGAGAGATTTACTCAATCTAATCCTTTTCTTTTTCCATTCCAGAACTTTCTCTAGAGTAGACTTGTACATTCTGTTAAGATGACTGAAATAGCCCAGCAGCCATTTCATTTACTATTTCACTCGGAGGAGACACTTATTAGAAAATGGACTTTCAACATTGTGTGTTCAAATCCTTGGCATTGTTGAATATTTCCAAATCTCAGGTTGGAAAAGTGAAACTTCAAAAAAATTATTCCAAGGTGCACACGTTTCTGAGATGGCTGTCATCTATCAGTCAGTTTTATTGTGCCAAGACATGTAAAGTTATGTATATGAAATCATAAATATGAATGAAAAGAAATTTGAATGAGGGGCTGGAGAGATGGCTCAGTGGTTAAGAACACTGGCTGCTCTTGCAGAGGACCTGGGTTCAATTCCTAGCACCGACATGGCGGTTAACAACTGTCCAAAACTCCAGTTCCAGGGGATCCAATGCCTTCTTCTGACCTCCGCAGGTAGGTTATTTTCAAATTGCTCACAGGCACACTTATGAACATGCAAGCAATACATTCATATACATAAAATAAAAATAAAATATTTAAAGAAGGATTTGATTGAATGAAAGGTGTAGAAACAACAAATTTTTTAAAAAAATATACATGTTGATAATGTAAGCAAAAAGTCTTATTTTATTATAAAGGAAAGATTCATGTTAATCTTCTAGAGGCAGAGTTCTGGTTACCGATTAAAACAAAGGGCTTAAAGTGGGGGAAACATGCTTCTAAAAACTTAAATATGTTTATGGCCCATAGACTTGGATTATGAACCAAGACTATATAAAGAATCAGGATGGAAGACACAGAGTAGAAGGTCAGGAAGAGGCACACCAGGATCAGGACGGACTGGGGGGCTCTGGCCTCAGGGGAGACTCTAGGGGAGTGCTGTGCACTGCAGAGGTACTGCATTTGTTTCTTGTGACTGTAGAGGATGCCCACCATGGAGCTGCTAGCCCGGGTCATGAGGCCCAAACAGAGTACACCAGTGAAGCAGAGCAGAAACGTATATATTGACGTTGCAGTGGTGCCAGAAACAAGTCCAGCATAGTATTCAAGACTGAATGTGTTAGTTCCATTTCTGCTCTTAGTAAAGAGAGAGACTCTAATGGGGATCATGATCAGAAGCAGATGCAAGAGCCAGCCAAGTGAGCAGGAAGGATGAAGGTACTCGATGGCCCTGTGTTTAAGCTTCATCCCCCTAGTGTTTCTGGGGCTGATTTGAAGAACAGAGCAAGTTCACATATAAGGTCATCCATGAAGTATTTCAACCCGAATTCTGACATTGTCTGAGGAACACCTCTTGAAATAATAATCAAGAAATTGGCAAAGGTCAAGTGCTTTATAAACAGGTCTGTGGGCATCAAATTCTTCCCAGTGAATACAGACATGAAATAATGAAGCAAAAGTGACCAGTTGCCCAGGATTCCCACAGCTGTCTAGGAGAAGAGGATCCCCATCACCAAGTTCTCAGGAATCATTCTTTATCTGTCTAAAACATGAAGAAATTATTAGTTTAATAGATCTAGGGGAGAAATGTACATGTTTATGTCCCTACTGTTAAATTGTATTAAAGAAGATGGTAGAGATGTGCGATGGGTCAGGTGGGCAAGGCAGCTATCCCCAGGTTCCACATGGTGAAGGAAAATAAACTTCCCCAGGATGTCCTCTGCTCTCTAGACATGTGCCGTGATGCAGGTGGGCACACGCACATGCACGCATGCACACACACAATAATAAATGTAAAAAAATTTAAATAAGATACTATTCTATTCAGTATCATTGTAAATCTTTCTCACTGTCAAATCTATTTTAATAATTTCTTTATATTAAGAAATACTTTATATTGAGTGGAAAATTATGTGTTGTAAACACTTAATAATTGAGACCTTTCACATTCTTAGGTTTGAAAATTTCTGTTCATTCATTGTAGGAGGAAGTGCGACCTGAACAATCAGTGCATGCACGCTGCAAATGTGCCAAAAACATCCAGTTGAGTTGAACCTGTGTTCTGCCAAAAGACATAGAGACAGCTGATGCAAAAACGGCCTGATACAGAGAGCCAATGAGGAACAGACATGACCTATCAATGGACCAATGGGACACTGGGAGGGGGGATATAAGGGAGCCCCATATCCGCAATAAATGAGTCTGCAGCTGCTAGCACTGCCTGCTTCTCACCTGACTCCCGCGATTCTACCCCTGCCCAGAGGGCCCCAGGACACCTGCAACATATTTATCAAAAATTTTTTTTAATTTTATTGAGATTTTGCAAATTTCATATAATAGATCTTAATTGAATTTAGACCCCCTTCCCCATCCATGCTCTTCCATAACCACCCCCTACCAGATTTCATGCATTTTGTCAAATATGTTAAGTTCTATCTAATCAAGCACTTGTACCCAGATGTCCCTTAGTGCAAATTCATCCATGGGAGCCTATCTAGAGTCTCTCCCTTAAAGAAGATCTACTTTCCCTCACCCCGCAGTAAACAGTTGCCAATAGTTCCTTGGCTAGGGTTGGGCCTGCTACCCATTTCCCTTGTTCTATGCTGGGCTTTTGTCTGACTGAGTTGGCATAGGTCTTGTGCATGCTGTCAGCATTGTTGCTAGTTCATATGAGCAAGTTCCCAGAAACCTGAAAGCCTATTTCCTTATGTTCATGCACCAACTCGGGCTCTTACAATGTTTCCGCCCCCTTTTGCAATGGTCTCTGAGCCATGGGTGGGCGAAGTTTGATATAGCAGTCCTACCCAGGGACACGCTCGCTGCATCGGTTTCTTATTCTCTAAAATGTAGCTAGTTGTGGCCTTCTGTGTGCATCAGAGTTGATTGTATGAGACAAAATTTTCTTTTTATACATATCAGTTGCAAATCATTGTGGTGATCATTTTGTAATCTCCTTAAGAAGAAAAAATTATTCTTCTTTTATAATTCCTCTTTATAGATGGAAATAACCCATGTGCAATAACAACAAACTTATTTGAAGGTTCTTCTGGTGCTGCCTCTGTAAAAGTTCTGAAACAAAAAGCAAGCATTGTTTCAAATGAAAACATTGAGGCCATGCTCTTCATTACCATCAACAATCGGTTACAGAGAAAGTGTCTAAATAAGGCCTCCAGCTCCACTTGGTCTTAGATAACTTAAAAATCACTAATTTTGGAGGTCACACCAACGAGAAACACAGTATTAGTTTCCTACTAGCTGTGCTGTAGCTAGTGCCTCTGCTATGTGAGTTATGGTCACAGTTCCCTCTGTTCCTTTTAAAGACTTAAAGACCACTTTAGCTGAAAATGTTCACTGTTTGGGTCAGCACACAAATCTTTGATGTGTGAGTGGAACGAGATGAAGAGGCTGGGTAATTCTGTCTTCATATGATGTCTGTTTTCTTTGTGGTCTTAACCCATAGGCTAAAGATACCTACTCACCACTATGAGCAGAAATACCAGACCATACAAAGAACAAACAGAGGTGGAGCTTGAGTTCCTGAAGGTCCTCTGCCAATTCCCAGAAAAGACATGAGTGTTCCATCTAGAGTCCTCTTCTCCTATCCCTTCATAGTCCTAGCCTGCCTGTATCTCCTCAACTTTCTCCTGATGAGGGGGGGTGGTTATTTGTGCTACTTGGGCACTGAACCTTTGTTGGGAGCCATTTTTGACTTTAGCATTAAAGAAGACTGCTGCTCTCTGCTTCAGCGGTTTGAGCTGACAGGCTATGCCTCCATGAGTAATCAGGTACTCTGGAAACTTACTTTCATTTCTGTCTTCGGGCACCAGAGTTGGTGGCGTGATGGGCTACGTGCGCATCCTTAGTTACTTTCTGTTAGTAAAATATCCTTGGTGATTCCTTGGTTACCCCAAATCTGATTCTTATATAAGATCTGTGTTCCTCACAACAAAGGCCACTCTGTGATTGCTCACCTGACTGTTAAGAATTAAACTTTTTATAATAAAATCAAGACCTTAGTCTTGACTCTTTTCTTGTTGAAGCTCCAAGCCTGGTGGGCTTGGGGGGCGTTCGACAAATTGTGCCCAACATGGGACATGAGGGGTCCGAGGAGAGACCCCAGACTCAGGTGAGTATGACAAGACAGGTAAGTAAAATAAAATTGTG
>NW_008359093.1:769231-828833 GCF_000622305.1 Nannospalax galili | reverse complement strand
CAGGTTCTTGCTGACATTAATAGAGCTCAAAATAGTCCCATTACTTTTGAGATGGGATATTATATTGGTGAAGGCCAATATAGAGACACAGAACAACAGATAAACTTTAATATCACTGCATATGCTCAAACTCATGCTGCAGCAAGAAAGGCTTGGAATAAACTGCCAATGTCTGGATGGCAGACTGAGGACCTGACTAAAATTAGACAAGGTCCCAATGAGCTGTACCAGGATTTTGTGTCTCGGCTTTTAACGGCTGCAGGAAGGCTTCTTGGTGACTCTGATACAAGTTTACAGTTTGTGAGACATTTAGCTTATGAAAATGCTAATTCCGCCTGTCAAGCTGCTCTTAGACCTTATAGAAAGAAATGTAATCTGTCTGATTATATCAGACTTTGTTCTGACATTGGGCCTTCCTACATACAGGGAGTAGCTTTAGCTGCTGTCTTGCAGAACAAGTCTATGAAAGATACTGTATTTCACCAACGAAAAGGAACTAAAAGATGTTATGGTTGTGGACAAATGGGACATGTGAAAAGACACTGCCCTCGCGGCAACCCTGTCTTCAGTCAGAAGAGGGGTCCTGGAATCTGCCCTAGGTTTGAAAAAGGCAGACACTGGGCTAATGAATGTAGGTCAAAAAGAGATCTACACGCCAATCTTCTCTTGGAAAACGAGAGGAGAAGCCAGCCTTGGGCTTTGAGACAATATTCTCCAGCCCTGAGGCAATGTTACGGAGAATTTCAGGGAGACGGCAACTCATCTCAGGGCTTTTCTGAATGACCTCAGGCAGCGTCCGAACTAGTTACCATTCCTCACTTCAACATACAAATGAAAGCTTTGCCAGCGAAGATTCTTGGTCCTCTGACGATTTCTAAAGGTAAAAGTGTGGCAGATTTTCCTGTAAATATTGTAAATATCTTTTTATATACTGTGTATATAATTTATTTTTATAGGATGCTTTCTAAAAGCCTCGAAATTTAATAATTGAAATTGTGACATGCTGTTTGAGTACGCTGAGCACTAACTCTGGGGGGAAATTGTGGCATGCTGTTTGAGTACGCTGAGCACTAACTCTGGGGGGAAATTGTGATACGCTGTTTGAGTACGCTGAGCACTAACTCTGGGGGGAAATCGTGATACGCTGTTTGAGTACGCTGAGCACTAACTCTGGAGGGAAATTGTGCACTTCTCACTTTACACTTAAGCTTGTTGTTTCAAAGATTGTTCTCAAAGGCTTTCCTGGTTCAGGCTGGCCCCCTGACCTTGTGAAAAGAGAGCGAAAAACAAAAAACAGCTTAACAACATGAGGCATTATAAATTTATTGGGTTAGTTGTTAAGATATGAATTTTAATTTCACATGTTAAGTTTGTTTGAATTTCCATGGATACCTGTTCTTTCACATTTGTTGATGTTACCCGGGTAACCTTATTTCTAGAATAGGGGAGTGTTCTAAATCTAATTTCAATATCGTTATGTTACTAGGGTTACTCTAATGGCTCCTTTAAAAAACTCTTGTGAATTCACTTTTAAATTGAAACATTTTACTTAAGTCTACTTTCCATTTTCAATTCAGTGTGTACACTCACTATGTGTTGACATGTTTTGGATTAAAATTACCTCAACTACCTGTGTAGTACTGCTTAAAATATACGTTTTGTTTGTTTTATATGCCTTGTATGTCTTACTGTTTGGATCCATTTAATATTGTGCTCACTTCTCAATTTAAATCCTTTAATTAGATGTACTGGTACCAGTTGCTGTAATTCAAAACACGTTATAATTAATGCCATTTCTCTTTAAATGGGCTAAGCAAAGCTCTTTTCAAGTTGTTTACGTGATTTTCTCTTTTCAGTTTGTTTTAAGTGTCTATAGTTACCTGTTACCTGCTCTAAGTTTGTTATTTCCAGCTTTGTTTTATGTTACCTTAAGCTCCCCACACTTGTTTGTGTCACCCTTGACTACTTGTTTCTAGATGTTTCTAGAATAAGGTAGTGGTTTTGTATTAGTTTGTTGCTTGTTGCCTTGGAAACTTACTTAGTACATAGGTAACTTTTTAAATTACAGGTCATTAATGCTTTTCCCTGCCTTTTTCAAGGCTTCAAGGAGATAAAATTAGATGCCAGATTCTACAACCTTCACGGCTTTTCTTAACAATATTTTAACTTTCATTTAGAGTTTCTAAAGATCTTGGATTTTTGTTTCTTATGCATGCCTTTATTAGTAATCTTTGTTAAGTTTTGTCTCTTATTTCCTTTTACTTGTAGGTTTGCTGAACCCTACTTTGAGATTCTTTTAAAATCTAAAACTACTTCAGATCTTCTGATAAATATTAGGTTTTGGCAATTAACATACATCAATTAATATTGAGTTTAAATTCGATCTATTTCCTTTAAATACTTATTTTAAGTTCTTCTTTTCATGTTTGTGTTCCGTTACCTTAGATATCTATATTGTGTTGTTCAGGTCACTCTTTTGTTTGCAGGAACCTCTGTATTAATGATTGACATCTCCATGACTACATTATTTCCACGTTTATGTTTGTTTTATGTTGCCTAGGTTGCTTACTTTGTGTTAAATAGGGTTGCTCTTTTACTCGCAGATGTCATTTGTTGGCTTCCACTTCTATTAACAACATCTTGGAGTACCATTTGACTTTCTTTCTTCTTTTAACATTTAAAACTTTAATGTGGAGATTGCTTATCTTAAAATTGTGTTTTATTATTCTTGCGTTTTATTAATTTAGCCTGGCTATCTTAGTCGGTACAGCATCAGATTTTAACTTTTATTCTAACTTTGACTTTTTTAGGACTTCTATGAGATCTTAAAATTACTTTATAACAGTTTGTTAATCTTGTTTTTACTGACTTTTAGAACTTTATAGATCTTGTTAACTTTTCAATTTGCTCTTAGGTTGATTTACAGAGATTTTCACTTTTGCCTGTGACATTCCAGATCGGATAGTATTGTTTCAATCTATGACAATGACTTTATCAACATGGAAAAATCAGTTTTTATTCATGTGTATTCTGCTCATTTGTGTTTCTACTGCTAAAACTGAGGTTATTTATTGGGCTCTTGTACCTAATCCTCCTCTTCCTCGTCCTTATGCTTGGAAGGAACCTACTATTGTGGTTCCTACTTTTCCTATGAATGTTTTGTCACCTCCTTATGGAACAGGTCAGCCAGATTTTCCTGATGAAGAAGGAACTATTTTTAATTATACTCAATTTGTAAATTCTGATATTATTATGTGCTTTGGAGTTCCTCCTTGTTATCCTATAAGACAACAAGATTGGGTTGCTCCAGGAGGTTTATGGAGTCCTGCTTATCCACACATGATGCATTTTTCTGCCCAGTCCATAGGTTCTAATTGGTCAGAGTATGAGACTACAGCTGCTCCAGCTCTCTCAGAGTGTGGGAGTTTTTCCTATGATCAGATTTTTAAAAGACAAACTTTGATATGGCAGGATTGTAAAGGCTTGGTAGGAAAAGTTTATAGGTCCTGGAATCATACTTGGGTTGATTGGGGTCCTTTGGGAAATTGGTTAACAGATTGTAAAGATTCTAAGGAGTTTGTCTCTGAGTGTGATCTACACAATGTTGTTCCTATGAAAGATATGTTTGATACTACTAATGGTATAATTTGGGTGGATGGAGGAATAGCTAACCGTCGACCTCAGTTAAGAATAGGACATACCTTATACCCTCCTCAAATACATGTTTGGAAATTGCTAGCTGCTCTTAAGCCTGTAAACATCTTTGATGGAACTTTTGGCATCACTTCTGAGAAGGTATTTTATCCTTTTGCTAAGGTTAAGAATTACAATGTTACAGCTTGTGCGCACTTTCCTCTAGTAATCTTAATTGGACATGTGGTCATTCAGGACATGAACTTAACTTGCCAAAATTGTTGTTTGTATACTTGTCTTAACAACTCTATAGCTTTTAATCCATCTTTTGACTCAGTTATGATTTTAATGCAAAGAAATTCCTTATGGATTCCTGTGAAAATGCATCGTTCCTGGGAAAGCAGTCCTGTTCAAGGACTGATTCTGAGATTTTTCAAAAGACTGCTACAGCGTGGTAAACGCATGATTGGTCTGATTATTGCTGCTATTTTGGGACTTATTGCTTTGGCTGCTACTGCTACTACTGCTGGTGTGGCGCTTTGGAAATCTGCTCAAACGCAAACTTTTGTTGAGCATTGGCATGATGACTCTCATAAACTTTGGACACATTAAGCTCAAATTAATGCCCAATTACAAGATGAAATTGTGGCTTTACAAAGCGGATTTCATTGGTTGGGTAATAAGGTATTGGAATTGCAAAAAAACAGTACAATATGTGTGTGATTGGAATTCTACTCAGATTTGCATTACTCCTTATAAGTTTAATGCTTCTCTTTATGAGTGGCAAAATTTGGAATTGTATATTCAAGGTAAAATGGATAATGCAACATTTAATGAACTGCAATTGCAGGAAGTAATCTATGCAGCATTTTCGGAAGAACTGCCTTTTGCTACTTCTATTGATCAGATAGCTACTTCTTTAGCAAACACTCTCTCTGGTCTTGATCCTCGTGGATGGTTTAGAGTATTTTACATAGCTCTGGATTTTCTTTGCTTACCTTGATGATTGTTCTTTGCATACTGTTTGTAGGGGGTCGATGTGCTTTTCGTTGCCTAAATCAGCAGGCTCACAAACGTGCTGCTGAGACAATTCTATCTTCCCTTCATTTTCAAAATGAAAAATTGGCCTCGATTACAAATAAAAATGAAAGGGTGAAACTAGGGACATTAGGACATAACCTAATCAAGTTTTCTTTCCTCCTAATCAATTTTTAATTGATTTTTGTTTCCTCAATTTTTCACACTTTCATTATGTTCAGACTTTCATTAGGATCTGTGGTAAGGAAAGGGTTTGTGTTAAGGGTCTTGTGTATGCTCTATTCCCCATATGGAATAGGCTTGATCCCGTGCTCCTTTGGGGCGAGGATAGGTTTGTGTTTTCTTACAGAATTCTGAAAGTGCTCCTTGGCTGCTGGAACGGCTAGCTGAATCTCAGGATTCTACATTCCATGCTGACCCACACCATACTGATTGATGACATCGTCCTGTGTCTCCTCTTCCTGTTCTTCTTCGAATCGATGTCTTCCGACGCCGGCGCCCACCGTTATACTTACTTGGCCTTGTACTACAGTACATCACTGATCTCATTCAGCAATTGATTGCTCCTTTGGCTGCTATTACTCTGTATGCTGATCTTCGAGACTTCTACAAGATCTTGTTCACCATTGCTCTGCCAGCTTTCATGTACTTTTGTTCATCTTTAGTTTGTTATATGTACTTTTAAGATCTTTTATGTTCAGTCTCCAATTGTATGATCAGAATGTAATCATTTGATTCTAGGTTTCTTTCCTTTACCTCAACTCTGATTTGGTGCCCTTAAACCTGATGTCTGATCAACTCATACAGTGGCAAGAAGATTTTTAAAAGATTTTCCCATTTCTTCCCCAAGGCCATGGGCAATTGACAGGAGCTTCTTGGAGGCCGGTTAGCCAGTGATGGGTAAGATCTTTTCAGAGCAAAGCTGATTGCCGGCCGGTCATCCAAAGGTTTTCGCTCTGGTAGAGGACAACCTAAGACAGGCACGGTCATTCCATCCCAGTCTTGGCATTTTCAACATCTTTAAATATAAAAAGAAAGGGGGAAATGTTGGGAGCCATGCTTGACTTTAGCATTAAAGAAAAGAAGACTACCACTTTAAGAGCTTCTAAGCTCTCTGCTTCAGCGGTTTGAGCTGACAGGCTATGCCTCCATGAGTAATTAGGTACTTTGGAAACTTAGTTTTGTTTCTGTCTTTGGGCACCAGAGTTGGTGGCATGATGGACTACATGCCGCATCCTTAGTTACTTTCTGTTAGTAAAGTATCCTTGGTGATTCCTTGGTTATCCCAAATCTGATTCCTATATAAGATCTGTGTTCCTCACAACAACTCTGTGATTGCTTACCTGACTGTTAAGAATTAAACTTTTTATAATAAAATCAAGACCTTAGTCTTGACTCTTTTCTTGTTGAAGCTCCAAGCCTGGTGGGCTTGGGGGACGTTTGACAAACCTTGTCTTTTTCCTGTCTCTTTAATGTCTGGTTTTATCAAGTGGTACCAGAACTGAGCCTTTTTTTCAATCACAAGACTACAATTGTTATCAAAATTGCATTATTTTAAAGCAGAGTCTGATATATCCCAGGATGACCGTGGACTCCTAATCTTCTCACCTTCACTGTTCTGTGCAGATGTGCACCACCAGGCCCGCTTTATGGAATGCAGGTGAACAAACCAGAGATTATGCATAGTAGGTAAGCACTTTACCAACCTAGCTACATCCCCAACCCAACAAACTACATGTGTTAATGTTATCACAATGATAGGAAATTGAAAATAAGATAAAACATTGTCCATACAAATTTATCTTTTTAAAGTCAGGTTTTATAATTCTATTAATCTCAATTATAATTATAATTCTATTAAACTCAATTAATTTATTTTATTTGTTTGACTATTTTGTCTGCATGTATGTTAAAGTGGACCCATGGGTGCAATGCCTTCAGAGGCTAGATGAGAGCATCGGATCCCCTGGAACAGGAATGATGGACACCTGTTAGCTGTCATGTAGGTGTCGGGAACTGAACCAGGGTCCTCTGCAAGAGCAGTCAGTGCTCTTAACCACTGAGTCATCTCTCCAGTCCCAAATTTAATTAATCGAATTATAATTATAATTAATGTAAAATTTTAATCACTTCTAGACGTTTGAATAATAGCTGTAAAAATATTGCTTTCAATATTCCAGCTTTGACTTAGCTGTGTATTTCAGTAGGCACAAATAAGCAGACTGTGAAACTAGAAAAGTTACTTATAAAATAAAAATATAAATAAAGGAATGAATATAAACATGTGAATTCTTGTTATTGGTAATAAATCATAGTTTTCCTAGTTATTCTCTGTACAGATAAAATTTAATTTTCAAAGAAGATTTAAAAATTGTGATCATGAAATATACACAAGAAGTCAAAATTTAATTGGGGAGAATTTTGTGAATTATATATCTATCTATTGAGGATTCAGAATGTGTTAATTCAAACCTAATAACTGTATTAGAACATGCAGATGACATGAATACATTCCTCTACAAAAGACAAATAGCTGGTCAACAAATACATTTGGAGATATTCAAAATCAGTAGTAATTGGGGAAATGCCGGTCAAAATGGCCATGAATTATCATTGTATATTCACTAGAAGGGATACCATCCAAATCAAACATAGAACTAAAAACAGAAGGGCTGGACAGGTGGCTCGGTGGATGACGCACTTGCCACAAAAGAGTGACCTGGGCTCGGATCCCCCAAACCCATGTGAACAGAGGGTCTCAATGATGAGCCTGTGTGTCTATCTACAGGATAAAACTGAGAAAGGAAACAGTCTAAAGCGTGCTATGGAAAGTTGTTGGGTTTCAGATTCATTTAGTGGCAGCAGAGCTTACTGTGGAACTGTTAGAACTATTGAAACCCTGAACCCAGGACAATGACAGTAGACGTGGAGATAGCTCAACATATTCACAGGTATTTTTTAAAAATCTTGGGGTCAAAAGTATTCTACAGCACTGTTGGTACTTCTGTATCATGCACAAGACAAGTAATATGTTATCTATGCCAATCTCAGGGTTTGGGGTTTTGGTAGGAAAAAACACAATAGGATGAAGTCAAATATTTGTCTCATCTCAGATGAGTTCAACAATAAAGACAGAATACTATGGTTCCGCATGCTGCAGGCAACATTTTGTTGAGGTATTCAGAAGCCATGTATGTCTGGACTCAAAGTCATCAAATTTCCTTCCAATGTTTAAGTTTCTAAATTGATAACCACTGTACACTACTGATATTTGCAAAACCATTTTGCTTAGCAATGATAACAGTTAATTCAAGCTCTTCCTCTAATCTAGCCACTCAAATATAAAAATAGAATGTAAAAATTTCCCCCAAAGGCATATAAGTTTGTAGACTGGAAGGTGGAAACAGTAAGTGTATGTTTAAAAGACATAATAGGATAAATTAAAACTGCATTATGTAGGAAAATCTTGATAGGCAATATAAAATTTTTGAAGCTGATAAAAGCATATTTAATATTGATATCTAAAATAGTTATTTAAATGCTTTTTCCTTGATTTAAGAAGGGACACATTCATTTTGTTTAGCCTGAAGATATATAATGCCAAGTTTCTAGTCATGTTCTGTTCACCCAGCTAGAGAAACATCAACCCTATTCCAAAAACTATCATGAAAGTTATAGTGTCTACCTGAGTTGAGAGTTTCCCACGTATCGAGTTACTTGCATTATCTATTGCAGTGCATTATGACATCTGGGAACTGCAATGTGAACAAGAACTGAAGCATTAAGACTCTGAGACAAGGAAATGTAAGAGCCAGTCTTTATAATGACACAATAAAGATTCAGAATTAAAATTGTATTAAAGCTTCCAAATCTCCATTCTTGAGAACCCAGTGGTGGGGAGGGGTTGAATAGAGCAGGGAGAGGACATGGATAACATGATATGCCAATGTTTTACTGAACCATGGTAAGTCCATGTGAAGATGATTCTGAGATTAGGAAGTCAAGCCGTGTTCAGTGCTCCTCACTCAGTACCAGACTGTGTAGAGCTCTGCCTGGGACATTTCATTACTGGACAGTGGAAGGGCAGGTCCTTGATGTTTGGGTGAGCATCACTAGAATTCTCCCTCTGCTTTCTTGTACAATCCTGGTCTTGTGTCTTAATGCAATCCCGAGACTAAGAATTGGCCAATAACCCACTTTTTCCATTTGGATTTCAACCAGTAGCCATTCTGGGAGTTATGAGGTGCTCAGAATAGATGGTAATTGCTTTTAGCTCAATATTCCCTCAACCTAAAGTTGAGAGAATATTTATGGTCCCTAAACACTTTCCAGTAACTGACTGAAGATTATTTAAAAACTCCATTTGCACATCAACTCTTAGGTGGAATCCGAGGAAAGATGAGACCTTCACACTAATTTTGCATGGTCCGTGTTCCTAACTGCTTACTTTTCCTTTGAAACTGATCCATCCTTGAAAAATCACTTGATATATCACTTAGGCATCCTTGATATATCCTTCATATATGTTAGGCAGTTGAATGCTATAACAGCTAGGCATATAAATATTCATTTTTTGGAAAATAAGCATTTCGTTTGATGATTATTTTAAGACTAATAACATTTATTGAATAGAAGGAATGAAAATGAAATAAAAAGAAAAAGAAGAGAATTCATCTATTGCCATTTGTGAAGTTAGGGGAAACAGTTTGAAGAATGAATCCAATGAGCAGAGTGGGGTTGAGGGAGGTGTGGTGGTTTGAATAAGAATGTTCCCCATAGGCTGTGAATATTTGGACATTTTGTCCCCAGTTGCAAATACTGTTTTGGGAGGTTTTAGGAGATGTGGCCTAGCTGGAGGAAGCATGTCGTTGGGGCTGGGATTTGAGCGTTCTTAAGCCTTGCCAGATTTCCAGTTGCTCTCTGTTTGCTGTGCCTGCTTGAAGATGTGAATGCTCTGCTTTCAACTTTGGCCGCCTCCTGCCACCACGGCTCCCTGCCATGAGGGACTCTGATCCCTCTGGAACTGTAAGAAAAATAAACTCTTCCTTCTATAAGTTGCTTTGGTCAGTGTTTTTATCACAGCAACAGAAAAGCCGCTAATACAATATGGAAGACACAGTCTGTTCTGCACCTGAAGGAAGTAGGTCTGATTTCATTCTCACTCCCAGAGCCAACAACAGCGTCTTTTCCCAGTTCCATCTACTTCTCAAGTTTCTAATTATCTGAAATGTTCATTTAACTTGTTATTTGAAACAATTCCAGAGACAGCAAGTTAGTAATGACCACAACTTCTTGCTATAGGACAAGTGTGGGCATGGCTCACTGAAGGAACAGGCCAGGCACCTCAGTACAATATACACAAGTTAAAACAGTGGCTGAACTGATGACAGTTATAAAAACACAAAAGGAAGTTGAGGAACAGCAAAGTCAATAGAGAAAGAATCAGGGACCGACCTCCTTTACCAGGTATGAATAGCTTTCTGAGCACATAAAAGCAAGATAAAGAAAAGGGTGTGTAGGCAATAAGCACAGGGCCCACACCCACAGCTCCTCACCTATCTTTGTACTACAAATGCCATCCTGCATGACCCAAGACCCCACAGGCTTCACCTGGCTCTGATGGTTCAGGGAGAACAAGAGCCAGGACCCCAGTCCCAGTCCAAGCCGGAAGGTAGTATTTACCTTGGGAGCTCTGTTTACGAAACTAAAGAAATGTAGTTACAGAGGGACACTAAGTACATTGACACCACAGCTCATGCTAAGATGACAGACAGAGACAAACACATAAATCAAGGGGACGAGAGTCTGTATATAATCATTGTCTGCTCTCCACACTTAAAGAGTCTCTGCTTTTAAGGAAAGAAAGCATTTGATACTGCAGCAACAAGGGGTGGTGCTTGTGGGGTGGGGTGAGGCACATGGTTAAAAGGTACCAACAAGCAATGATCTCAGGAAGAGTGTCTGAGATCTGTGCTTTGGTATACTGTTCACTTCTTCCACACCTCTCTTACAAGACTCTTTCACATGGAAGTAGGGAAGAGGAAAGACAGAATGGGCACAGAGCAGACAGCTTGGTTCTTCCCTGGGTCAGACTAGGATCATGGATCTTCACCTACATAGATATAGGTTGGAAAACCCAAAACCAATGAAGCATAAAGAAAACAGGCTAGCTGGTTTGTGCCCATCACTGGGAACAGCCTCTGAGTACTGAAGATGGAGGCCATGTGGGTTTCAAGTGGTGCAGAATAAAGTTAAATCCAGGGATGCCTGGGGGAAGGCAGGGAATGGATTGGTAGAAAGAGGGGGTCAGGGCCCTTCAGAATGAATAGCATTGGTTCCTGGGTCACTGACCCCACAGGGCAGACACTAATGTGGAAAATATGTTTTGTAACTTCTAAGCAGCCACCAACAGTGTCATATAAAGAATTACTGAAACACAGTAGACTGATTAGGATGAAATTTTTAAAAACTAGTAATAAATAATCAAAACAATGTAGACTATAAAGAGCACAAGCCAGGAAATAAATAGGAAATTAATAAATTAACATTCCTCATCCAACCATAGCCGTCAGATGTTAATAGGCAAAGCCCTCTAATAAAAAGGCAGCGTTTTCTAGAACTGATTAAAAGAAAGACCTATAATGAAACCCACTATTTCATACAATTAATATGAACTAATAAAAAGGAGTGAGGCTGGGTGTGGTGGTGCACGCCTTTAATCCCAGCACTCAGGAGGCAGAGGCAGGTGCAACTCTGAGATTGAGGAAGATCTGTTTTACATAGTGAGTTCTAGGATAGCCAGGGCTCCATAATGAGACCCTGACTTTAAAAAAAAAGATAAAAAGAAAAACAAGGGAGGAAGAAGGAAAATAATTTTTATTAGTTTTAAAATAAATAGATAATCAAATAACACAGTACATGGTAGATTATCACTCTCCAATGTGGCATTCAGACACTGCCATACCTCTGAAGATGAGCTGGCAATCCGAATTGTAAGCTGTGAGTTATTCCTGTGAGCATCACCTGCCGCTGTGTTATTCAGTCCCATTCTGTTGGATGAATTTTAAGCACATCATATTAGAATGCTTATGTTTTTTTTAACCATGGCTGAAACATTATTACAGTTCTGGTATCCTTAACAAATTTTTGAGTCAAGACATGCCTATTTTTGAAACAGCTTTTTTAAAAATGAGAAATATGGGGATGAGGAGATGGCTCATCCATTAAGAATGCTTTCTGCTCTTGCAGAGGACCAACAGGAAATTGTAGTTCTTAGCACCTATGTTGGGCAGCTCACAACTGACTGTAACTCCAGCACAGGGGATCTGACACCTTCTGGGCTCTGTAGGCACCTGCATCCAATTGGTGCACATACAAACAGGCACACATAGACACACAATAAAAATGTAAAAATTAAATAAAAAGATATTTTACAATCATTTGAACAATGTTATATCATCATTTTATTATTTGTGTGTTGCTGATATTTATTTCTAATGATTTTAAATACCTTACAATTAATTTATGCTTTCGCTATAACTGCATCCAGAAATTAGTGCATCTTCTAAAAGATCACTATTGACAATTTTACATATGTATAGAATACATTCTGGTCACGATGATTCCCTTCCTCCTCTCTTATTCTCCAACACCCACCACCCTCCACCTCCTCCTACCAAGTTCCAATTCATCTTTCATGTTATTTCTTTGGGTTTTTTTTTGGACCCATTGAGTTTAACCAGGGCCACTGGGCTACACGTGTGTGTAAAGCTGTCCACTGGAGGGTGAAGAACTCACCAGAGGCTGTATCACTGCACACAGTGACTTCGTCTCCTCAGAGCATGCCACTGTCATTAGCTCCCCTGGGGGAGGGCTTGCAGTTCATGAGCTCCTCCCCATCTATGGCTGAATATGAATATGACAGGCTCAGTCTTGTGTAGCTCCTAAGCTGGCAATGACTTGTTTGTTCTTGCAGACCACAGCAATATCATGCCCTTCATGACTGCTTCATGCCCTTCCTACTCGTCCTCCAGATGTTTCCACCCCTCTTCTGTGGTCTTCCTTGAGCCTCAGAGGAGATCCTACAGCTGTCTCTTTTAAGGCTGACCATTCAATAGTCAATTCTTCCCATTGCATTGACTAGCCATGAGTCTCAAATCACTATTTTATCACGAATCACTCGTCAAGCTGTGTCATTGCATTAAATGATTCCTAAAACCTTTTCCTGAGCTTTCAGATGCGGATTACATTACTTGATGCATCATTCAATAGTCATCGTATTAATTACTTTTCTGTTGCTGTGACAAAACACCATGACCACGGCAACTTATAGAAGGAAGAGTTTTGTTTGGCTTATGGTTCCAGAGGCATAATGGAAGTGGGCAAGCTATACACTCTCAAAGGCCTTAGTACCATACTTCCTCTAGTATGGACACACCTTTTAAAGCATCCATGATCCTCCTCAAACAGTGTCATTAACTGCAGCCAAGTATTCAAATACTTAGAACCTCTATGGAACATTCTCATTCAAACCAGCACAGTCATATAATATAATGTCATTTACAATATTTTGAATTATGTAATTTGTAATAGGTTTTTTTAAAGTCCATGTGTTGGATACTCTGAAAAATTCTATAATATGAAGCTTAACTTCTTCCATTTGCCTCATTCAATTTAACCAAAAGGAATGGGGTCAAGCCTGTGCATGAAGTGAAATCTGCATAAAAGCTGCAGGTTGGAAGGCTTAAATAAAGCTGTTATTCAGTATATCATGCCTTTTAATTTCTGAGATTTTGAAATGAGGTTAAAATCATAGATTAGCATCATTGAAATATATTTCAGTCTCTGTATTGGCCAGAAAGAAGACTGTGTCTAACTCACTGAATTATATGCAGGCATCTGGTCAATGGGAGACTCTAAACCCTACATAATGAATAGATGAACATATGACCATATCAGAAAACAAAAAAATACCAGGATCCCAATAAATTCAGAGAAAATTATCCTCATCCTCAGCATAGAAAACACTTTCTGGAAGCAGAGTTATTATTGCTGATAACAACCAAGGGTCAAATTGTGTGGAGACATATTTCTATAAATGTAAAGAACTATATTCTTGATTTGTCAAAGTGTGTCCTATAAAGTACCAGGATGGAGGAGAGAGAGAGTAGAAGATGCAAAGGTGCACACCAGGGTCAGGACAGATTTGGTGACTCTGGCCTCAGGGGAGACTCTCAGAGTGCTGGGCATTGTGAAGGTATTGTGGTATTGTACTTGCTTCTTGTATCTGCAGAGGATGCTCACCATGGAGGCACTGGTCCAAGCTGTGAGGTCCAAACTAGCTCACTGAGCAGGAGAGACTTAGTGTCTCTGTTTAAGCATAATTTTTGCTGCTGAGGCCGATTGTGATTCCTTGGAAGCAACTCAGGAACCACATGGTGTACAGGGAAATGCCCCTGGTTATGCAATAAAGATAGACAATAAGTTTACAGCCAATGTCATTCATGAAATATTTCAACCCAAATTCTGTCGTCTGAGGATTTCCTCCAGAGATGACAGCCAATGAAGTGGCAAAAGCCAAATGCTTTATAATCTGATCTTTGTGCATCAAACTCTTTCCAGTATGTACAAAAGAGGAATAATAAGACAAAATTGAGGGATTTCCCAGGTTTTCTATTGCAATCTGTGCAACGAACCCCCACTGTAAGTTCTCAGGAATGACTGTCTTTCAAAAAATTAGAAAATATTTATGGTTCAGAACTAGAAGCAAATGTTACAAGGTGACATTAGTGTTAAGTATCCTAATCAAAATTTATCATTTCATACCCTTTGTAGATGCTTTTCTCAGTGATAAATATCTCCCTATAGCATATTCCTTATATCAATCAATATTTTTGTTCATCTCAGTCATACATATTATATTAATTTTCTGAGGTTTAATGGCTGAGACATTAAACGGTCCCAAATTATGCCAGGCATGCTGGCACAAACTTTTAATCCCAGCCCTTGGGAGGTAGAGGCAGGTGTATCTCTGTGAGATTGAAGCCAGCCTGGTCTACATAGTGACTTCCAGGCAGGCTGGAACTAGGAAGACCCTGTCAAAAAAAACCAAAAAACCAAAGAAGTTGAAATTCCTATTAATCTAATAATTCTGTCATACAGCTAGCACAGTGTTGTCTATTCCAGTCTTCTTATTTTTTAATTAAGAAAATTAAATTTTATGTGAATGAGTGTTTTGACTGCATGTATGTAAGTGCACCACAAGCATGCAGTGATGGTGGAGGCCAGAAGAGGGTGTTGGATCCCTTGGAACTGGAGTTATGGGTGGTTGTGAGCTGCCGTATTAATGCTGGGAACTGAATACAGGTCCTCTGCAAGAGTACACAGTGCTCTTAACCACTGAGTTATTTCTCTAGTATGGAGCCTTCTTTTAAAAAAAGCATCATTGTGATAATCTTCTATTAAGAATGAAGTTCCCAGAGGCCTGGAAGACTCTGTTTCCTTATGATCATGCACAAACCCTGACTGTTACAGTCTTTCTGCCCCCTCTTCTGTGATAGTTTATGAGTCATATGAACCTACAGCAATAGTATGAGCATGCACAAGACCCAGGCAAACTCAATCAAACGAAAACCCAGCATAGGACTGGGGAAATTAGCAGCAGGTCCCAACCTTAGCTGAAGAACTATTGGCAGCTGATTGCTGTTGAGTGAGGAAGAGTTGATCTTCTTCAAGGGAGAGACTCTAGATAGACTGAATAGACTCCAGGGGATGAACTTGCACCGGGGGATGTCTGGGTACACACACTTGACTCAATAGGTCTTAACATATATGACAGAATACATGAAATCTGGTGGAGGGGGGCTATGGGGACCCTGAATGAGGGAGGAAGTCTAAATATGATTGAGCTATTTTGTATGAAATGTACAAAAATTCAATAAAAATGTACATTGAAAAAAGAATGAAGATATAGCTACGATATGTGTATTAAGTACAAATTCACTGTAGAATTAAAAAGAATTATTTAGTTAGTTTATATGCACAAGGGTTTTGCATGCATGTATGTAGGTGTACCACATGTGTGAAATGCCTACAGAGGCCAGAAGGGGGCATTGGGTCCCCTGGAACTGGTGTTACAGACAGTTGTTAGCTGCCATGTGGGCGCTGGGAACAAAACTCAGGTCTTCTGCAAGAGCACCCAGTGCTCTTAATCACTAAGTCATTTCTCCAGCCCCTCACTGTAGAAGTTTGTAATGATCCTGGCTGAAGAATAATTTAAGAAGCAATAATTGCTATAAATTAACTGTTTTACTATTTCCTGTAGCTGAACTAGAGTTCTTGTCTAATTATAGTAAAAACAAAACAAAACAAACAAAACAAAAGAACCCTAAAAACTACAACAGAAATTATCCTTAGTCATAGAAGTCCTAGCATTGGTCAGATGCATCCTCTTCAGTGTCTTAAATTCTTCTATGAGTCTGTTCTTGCAGTGGCTCATCTGGGTCACCCTGACATGATGTCATTGGTGGCACAACATGGAAAAGAGTCAACATCTTGCAAATTAAAGTTAACCATTGTTATACAGATGACTGGATAACCTCTACACAATGAATATCTTGTGTTGTCTCAATTTATCAATCTCAATAGGAAAAAAATGATCAAAAGGTAGATTGAAAAACAGAATATAAAAACATAAAATGGCCAAATCATAGATAAAACAGTTATATGCATAGGGTTTGAACATAGGAGTAGCATATATTGCCTTAAATAAGTATATGCAAATTTTAGTGAATTGTTTCCTCATTCTATAAAGAATGACAAGCAACTCACCCAAATAATGGGGAAGGGGAAGGCACATACAGAGTTGCTAAGGGTCTGGAGAGAGGGCTCAAAGATTGAAAGTACTGGCTACTCTTACAGAGGACCCAGGTTTGGTTTCCAGCATCCAACCCAGACTAACAACCATCCTTAACGCTAGTTCCAGGGGATCAAGTGCCCTCTTCTGGCCTCCACAGGCATTGCACAACACGGATGCACTTAACATGCATGCAAAACAGTCACACACATAAAATAAAAATAACGAAATAAAAGAAAATTAAAAGAAATACACTAAAACCTAGACTGAAAAAAAAAATCCCAGTACTAAAACAAATGGCACAGAAGTCTTCAACACCAGAGGGAAAAAACCTGATATAAATATAGACCAGAAGAGGACTACATTGTCAGCTCTACAGTGTGAATGAGAAATGTCCTCCATAGACTCACGTGTTTGAACACTTGGTCCCCAGTTGGTAGTGTTGTTTGTGGAGCTGTATAAGGTGCAGCATTGTTGAGGAAGCATGTCACTGGGTAGGCTTGAGAGTCCATAGCCTCATCTGACTTCCTGTTCTCTATCTGCTTCCTGTTTGCAGTTGGAGATGTGACTCTCAGCATTTGGCTTCTGCGGTCATGCCTGTTGCTTGCTGCCATGCCTCTCTTTCATGAACTCTCAACTCTCTGCATCCAAAATATTCATTCAAATCCTTTTTAATTAAAAAAAATTATGTGCATTGCATGAGTGTGTCACTTGCATGTACCCGTGTTGTGCAATGCATGCAGAGGTCAGAAGAGGGCATCAGCTCTCCTGGAACTGGAGTCAGGAAGGTTGTTAGTCACTATGTGGGTGCTGAGAACCAAACCTGGGCCCTCTGCAAGAGCAGCCAGTGCTCTTAACCTCTGAGCCATCTCTCCAGCCCTGAGCTTTTTTACATTTCATACAACCATTCTTAATCAAATTTAGAACCATTTCCCCATACACAACCCTCCACTCCCACCCCTACTGGACCTCATCTATTCCGTTATACATGTTAAGTCCTATTCAGTTAAGCATCTGTACCCAGATGTCCGTTGGTGCAAATTCATCCACTAGATGAATCATCTAGAGATTGTCGGTATTGCCTACTGCCCCTCGTCCAGGCAAGGGCCCAGAGTGGTATGAGGGAAATGGGTCAGCCCTAGTCTAGGAACTATTGGAGTTAGTCTTTTTAAAGTATATTAGATATACAAAATAAGGTATTTTAACGTGACATTTTCATGCATGTACACCATGTGGTTTGAGTGATCCTATTCACCCCCATTTCCTTCTCGTATCCACTCATCCCTCTGGCATTCTTCTTCCCAAATATTCCATCTTCTATTTCTATATCCTTTTTCTCTAGATTCCACATATGAGAGAAATTATATAATATTTGTCCTTCTTACTTTCCTTATCAATATTTATTATTTTTATTTAAGTTTTATTAGCTCATTTTTGACAATTTCATGTATGCATATAGTACATTCTGGTCATATGGACATGGTCATACACTTTCTTATCTAATCCCCAACCTCCAACTCCCCCCTCCCAACAAGTCACCTCACTCATCATGTCTTTTTGTTTTATTCTTTTTTGTTTGTTTGTTTGGTGACCCACTGAGTTTAACCAGGATCGCCTTCATGGGCATGGATATGGAGCTATGAGTAGCTTACCAGTGGTTACATCAATGAGGACAATAAATCCCCCTCTGCTGGCACACATCAACTGCCAATACCTCCACTAAGAGGGTATGTCAGGCCCCATGAGCCTCTCACTCAGCCATCACTCAATGTCAATGGCCTCAGTCTTGTGCAGTCAAAAGCAGCTGCCTTGAGTTCATGGATGCAACAGCCCAGAACATGGCATTTCACAGCACTCCTCCCCATCATCAGGATCTTATAGTTTTTGTTTCCTCTTCCTCAGTGCTCCCTCAGCATTAGAAGACTGTCCCTTTGAAGGGTGAGCATTCAATAATCACTTATTGTCAGTACTAAGACTGTATTAACTGTTTTTTGTGGGTTCTTTTGCTGCAAAAAGAAGCTTTCTGATTAAGCACTAGTTTTTGAATTTAAACAAATATTTAAGAGGCAGATTAACAAAATTAGCAAAACAGAAGTGTGCAGACCGCAGAACACGGTTGGTTACCCCTAATAGTCGTGCCGTTATTGCATCAGTAGGCACATCTTGCCTGGCAGACTGGTATTAATAGCATGTAAGATCTACAGCTAGGTATGACTATTGTTGACTTTTCTCCCACAACTTCATACATAACAATTTCCATCTCTACGAAAGTTATCCAGTAGGGAGGAAGCTTCTAATTCAGTTCTGGTGTGATTTCTCTATTTCCTGCATCTAATGTGTGTGGTGTCTTTGGCAATAGGCTCTTATCATCTAATTCTAGTGAGCCACCAAGAGCAATAGGGATAACTCATACTGTATTTAAGGCTTCTGGTAACTTCCCAGCCAACAACTTTTAGTGACGCATTCCACACTTGGCACTAGGATATTTGTTTAATAACCTGTGTCCTCTAGGATCAGCATTATCCACTCACAGAAGGTATCTCCATTCAAACTTTTTAAAAAAAGTATTATCTATATATAACAATCTGCATCTTTTTATTATAGGCTGTGTCTTTAGATTTTATTTTGAAAATATTATTAATTTCCAGCAATCTTGATATCAGACAAATAATGTTTTAAATGATTTCAATAGAATCATAATACAGTAGATTAAGAATTTTTTTTTATTCTTAAGAATTTCATGGGCTGGGCATGGTGGTGCATGCCTTTAATCCCAGCACTTGGGAGGCAGAGGCAGGCAGATCTCTGTGAGTTCAAGGCCAGCCTAGTCTACATAGTGAGTTCCAGGACAGCTGGGGCTACAGGGAGACCCTGTCTCAAAAAGACCAAAAAAAAAAAAAAAGAATTTCATACATGAGGATTGTCTTTGCATTATTTCCACCCTCCAAGTCCCCCACCAACATCTCCCATGTTCCCCAACTCCCTCTCAATTTCTTGTCAGTTTCTTTGGTTATTATTGTTATATACACATATATACATTTATAAACTTATAAAGTCTCTATTTTTATTAGATTATGAACTGGTAGTTTTCAATAAAGTTTCTTTTGTCTTGTTTCATTTTTGAGAAAGAGTCTCCCTGTAGCCTCAGTGTCCTGGAACTCACTATGTAGATCAGACTGACTGCAGTCTCCCAGAGAGATCCATCTGCTTCTGCCTCCTGAGTCCTGCCTGGGATTAAAGGCATGCACCATCACACCAAGTTTTACTATGGCTTGGTTATATATCTTAACTTGGTTAATCTTCCCATCCCCATCCCTTCCTCTCCTCCAGTTCACATCCTCACCCCTCTTCAAACCTTGCCCATACCGTGTATCCCCCGCCCCCCCCACCAATACATATCACATGCATTACACCTCTCATTTCTGTGACAAAATACTTGACAGAAGAAACCTAAGGAGGGAAGGGTTTATTTTAGTTCCCAATATGATGATGCAGTTCATCATGACGACACGAGCATGAGGCAGCTGGTCCCATCACATCTGAAGTAAGGAAGCAGAGAAAGATGAAAGTCCTGGATCCCACCCTATGGAATGGGGCAACACACATTTAGGTTGAGCCTTCCCTCCTCAATGAATCCAGTCTAGAAACACCTTCACAGATACACCCAGAGGTTTGTCTGCTAGGTGCTTCTAGATCCTGTCACGTTGATAGTTGGTACTAACCATCACATTTTATAATCATGTCTGTGGTTCACAGTGAGTCAGACCTGCACAAAAGATGAAGGAATCTATGATCATATTCAAGAACAGGGACACCAGAGCTTGTCACACATTCAGAGACAAATATATTTTCATGGAAGGGGAGATAGAGCATGGTGACAGAATTGACATTACTAATGAGTACTTTGGGAAACAATGTGGGGAAACTTATTTCATAAAGTGTAAAGAAGCTTATCACCCAAAGCCTTGGAAAATGTCAGGATGGAAGAGAAGGAAAAGGAGGTGACAGGTGTGCAGATGGTCAGGATGATATGGGTGGCTTGGGATTCTGGGTGTGCTCTACTGGAGTAGTGAGCACCCTGAACCTTTAGATGCTGCTTCCCATTAGTCCAGACTGCAAGATGCAAATTCAGCACAGTAGGCTATGAGTAGATATGTATAGTCATGCAAAAGTTATAGATATTTCAAATTTCTCCTTCTTTCATTTCTCCCATTGAACTGTCTTATGAGGACTGTGGTCCAGTTTGTGCTTCCAGCAAAATCTGTATCACATACCTACTTCACACATACTCACAGCTAACTACTGCCCACAATTACTGAATTTTATCCTAGCTGGCTTTTGGTCCACTCTATGCTTCTGCCCTACCCCTTGCACTCACCAGAGGGAAGGAAGAGTCTTGCGGAGGCTGCACCTTCAGTTCCAGGGAGCCCATTGTTTCTGCAATTCTGAGAAATGTATTTCTCCTATGTGAAACTTAGAAACATTTTGTTAACTGAAAATCTCTTTGCTAACTGACTTGCCCCATGATATGGTGTAACTATGGGACCTGCCTCTGTTATGATGTAATTATGATTATTGGCTTTGCCTCTGGCATGATGTAATTGTGGTTTTTAGGTTATAGGGATATACCTGGCACTGGGATTTTTCTTTTACAGCCCATGTCTTCTAGGATCAGCATTATTCCCTCCCACAAAGTATCTCCATTCCAAACTTGCAGTTTTAAAAAATTTTCTATTGCTGAGCCTGGTGGTGCACGCCTTTGATCCCAGCACTTGGGAGGCAGAGGCAGGCGGATCTCTATGAGTTCAAGGCCAGCCTGGTCTACATAGTGAGTTTCAGGACAGCTGGGGCTACAGGGAGACCCTTTCTTAAAAAGACCAAAAACACCTTTTTTTTCTATTTATTTAATTCTTTTCAGACAGGGTCTCCTGTAGCCCCAGTTGGCCTGAGACTCACCATGTAGACCACACTGGCCTCAATCTCACAGAGCTCTGCCTGCCTCTGCAACCCAAGTGCTGGGATTAAAGGCGTGCACCACCACGCCCAGTGTTCCATTTAAAAATTTTTGAACATTTTAAATTAGCTTTTAAAGCAAGAGGTTTCACCACTGAATATAAGGTATTTTTCAGTATTAGAGGACTCCTAATTTCAGAGCTTTTGGACTGAAAAGAGATATCATGGAACTATGTCACTGTTTGTTGGCTGAGACAATTCCTGGTACCTAATTGGCAAAGTCATTGAATTGCCTCACAGCGTTTGGTTATTAGTGGGGCCAGCCTTCTATAATGGACGAAAGGACATTTGAATATATCCTAAAACACAAACCTCTAGACTTGCAACAAATTTAGAGAAAATTATTTGTTTCTGCAGGACGGAAAGTAGATCCTGGAAATGTAACCATTACTACTGATGAACAAAAAGGGGCAAGAAGTGGGAAAACATGTGTCTAAAAATGAAAGTATGCTTATGAGCCACAGCTTTGGATTATCACAGAGCGTGATGTAGAGAAGCTGGAGGAAGGACATTGAGTTGAAGAAGACAAAGATGCACAGCAGGATCAGGACGGCTTGGGTGGCTCTGGCTTCAGGGGACACTCGGGGGCAGTGCTGGGCACTGTGAATATACTGCATCTGCTTCTTGTGTCTGTAGAGGATGCTCAGCATGGAGATACTAGCCCAGGCCATGAGACTCAAATACAGAAAATCAGTGAAACAGATCAAGAACAAATAGAATTTACCTGCAATGTTGTCTAAACCAAACCCTGAGCAGTGCCCGAAGTTGAATTTCTTAGTAAAATTTCTGTTGTTACCAAGGCTGGTTACTCTCATAGTAACTTTGCTATTTAGAAATAAATGCACAAGCCAACTAACAGAACAAGAGGGATTGATGTACTTGGTCATTCTGTGCTTAAGCTTCATCCACTTAGGGCTGCTGGAGCTGATGGTGATTGCTTGGAAGCAACTCAGGATGCACATGGTGTAGAGGGAAATGCCCCGGGACACTCTATTACTGTAGATAATAAGTTTGCATACAAAGTCATCCAGGAAATATTTCAACCCAAACTCTGCCATTGTCTGAGGAATTCCTCTTGAGATAACAGACAGGAAGTTGGCAAATGTCACATGCTTTAAAATCTGATCTTTGGGCATCAAACTCTTCTCAGTGAATACAGACATGAAATAATGAAGCAGAAGTGAACAGTTACCCAGGATTCCCACGAGTGTCTGGGAGAAGAAGACAATCCCCATTGCAACGTTTGCAGCAACCATTTCCTTTCCATCTAAAAAGGATAAATTTATTAACATCAACAGATACAGAAAATAAAATTTTAATATGCATTCATTTTGTTTTTGTTTATACATGTGTGTATGTGCTTATGTGTGTGCACATATATGTGTGAACCTGTAGTACGTTTCCATCAGGGCTGTAGCCTCCAGTAGATAGTCCTGTACCCATGTCCATGTCCATCCTGGCTTCACTAAGCAAACTCAGTGGGCTTTTGAGAGAGAGAGAGAGAGAGAGAGAGAGAGAGGAGAACAGAGGTTGATGATGAGTGTCTTCCTCAGTCACACCCTAACTTTAATCCTACTCTATATTTGAGACCCAGTCTCTCATTGAACTTGGAGTTTAACAGCTCAGCTTGAGTGCCTTGCCAGCAGGTCGCAGGGACCCTCCTCTCTTAAAACTCAGCTCTGGGATTACAGTTATGTGTCACTGGGAATAGAACTCAGATTCTCATGGTTGCATGTAAGCACCTCACCAATTCAGACATTCACCCAACTCCTACTTTTTGAGTAAATGAAATCATCTCATCAACATGTGTATAACTTTTCCCACTGTTGGTATTTGAAGAGTTTTTTGACTTGATAGATTTTTATGGTGAGATCAGTAAGACTTCTTATGAAAGTTAATGGATTTTAATGATTAAAGCACTGAAGTTTAAATTTTCTGCTCATTCCTTAAATGTTTCTCTTACATAAATGCTGTTCATTATTATGATCACCTCATAGCCTTCATCTTTAAAAGAAGAATATTCTTAATAATAAAGACATAGACATATATTTTATATCATGTGAATAGACTGCAGAATTTGGCAATGCTTGTGTAAAACTATTTTGCTATGATGCAAGAATTGTTATACCTGAAGATGCTAAAGCAAGGCCCTCATATTCATTAAAATAAAAAAACAAGACTTCAATAACCATCAAAATTAAAATAAAAAGTGGTACCATGTAGTCATAGGACAAGAAATCTAAAATAAAGCAAAATACTTGGAAATCCAAGTAACCCTGATTTTAAATCTGTTTTTACAATTTCCTCATTAAATTAAAAATTTCAATTCTAATTATATTAAAATTTAATATTCTTTCTACATATGATTAATAGGCACAAAAATACCACACTTCGCAGGGAAGACAGCTCAGTAGGTAAAGGCATTTGCCACCGAGTCCGATGATCTGAGTTCAGTCCTCAGAATTCACATGGTGGAGGAAGAAAACTGACCCCCACATGTTGTCCTCCGATCTTCATACATGCACACTCTCCTCCAACACACCTAGATACACACACACACTGAGCCAATCTGAGATCCATTGAGCTAGGAGAGTACCAAGGATAAATTCAAACACTCAGGTGACACAGCTGAGCTAGAAAGACCTAACCAATAAACTAACTCCAGGACAAATTCCAGTGCAGTAATACAAGCAACATGAAAGACTAAGACAAAAATGTCTCTTATGAAATTTACCATGGTAATACTCATCAATGAAAGTGACTTCAGTGGGATTAAAGATAAAGAAGTCAAAGGAATGATTATATATTCACAGTATCCAAAAAGGGCATGCGTACATTTTTCTGACCTTCATGGTCATTGCACGGCATGGATGCACTTACACACATGCAGGCAATACACTCATACACATAAAATAAAAATAAAAAAGAGCACATCATATTGGAGTCAATGGGTTATTAAACTTTTTCAAAAAGAGGATAGGAATATGTGGGAGTAGGATGGGAGGGTGGATCTGGGAGAAGTTAGGGTGAATATGATCAAACTCCATTACATGGAATTCTAAAATAACTAATGAAAATATTTATTTTTAAAAAGAACACATCAAAAATATTATTCCAGAGTGTCATAGCACCCCTTCCCCATTTCAACTTTTTATGCAGCCTCTAGGACTTGGTGTCTATACCAAGCCAGGTCTCTGAGAACCTAAAGCCCACAGTTTCAAGACAGAATTCAGGTTTCCATGGTCCGGCAATAACAAGATGAATCTATCAACACACACACACACACACACACACACACACACCCCCTTATGAGCCAATGAGATCATTAGTCCGTTAGTTCTAATAGAACTTGCTTGCTCAAAAATTATGAATACAGATTAACTTATGACCACGTGTGACAAAGTTGCATAATTATTACGTGGAAAGGGAAATTTTGGCATGTTCTATCCTCAGGGAAGCAGTTTAAGTAGAATGATCATTTATCATGTGTATGGAATTACATACTTTTTAAAATACGACTCATGAGATAAAGGAAACTGTAGTCAGGTTCCTCAAGGCAGGATCTACATGGATGATTGACAGAGGCTGAGAAGACTGGAGAGCACAGAGTTGTTAATGGATAAAGTTTGTGATGAGAACATGGAGATTAGTTGCACAAAAACATGGATTTTCTTCATATTGTTGAACTACACCCATAAAATTATTAATATGATAAAGATTTGTAATGTATGCTTACAACAATTTGAAGAGATAACTGCTTATTAGTTAATAATGAAGGACGCTTGCCCCACTGTGTCACTGGAGACCTACAGTGGATTCACAACTGAAAACACAAAGGTTCCGGGCAGATTCCTAGCAAAGAACCGAGGGTCAAAGTGATCAGCTTGTTTTCTATCTGCAAGTGAACAACCACAGAAATATTGGTAAGTTTACTATGGTAAGTTTTTATGATTTGAAGTACTTTTAGTGACAGCAGTCCCTGATACGAGATTATCTTTTTTTAATTAACATTTTTTGATTATTTTTTATGTGTCTGAATGTATTGCCTGCATGTACGTAAGTGCACCTGTATAGTTTGTTGGTGCTTAGATCCCCTCCCCTCTCCCCACCTCCCTCCACTGGCCCCTGCCCAATTTAATGTACTCTCTTAAATATATAATATCGCCTATAGAGTTCTATTTGTGTCCCAAATGGCCCTCAGTGTGGGTCCATACAGCGGGCCCACCAAGAGTCCCACCCCTGGAAGACACTGTCTTTCCCTCTCCCAGCAGCCATCAATTGCCAAAAGTTCCTTAGGCTGGGTTGGGATTTCTTACCTATTTCCTCATGTCTCTGCTGGGAGTTTGTCTGGTTGGAGCTTGCATAGGACTTGTGCATGCTGTCAGCATTGGGAGCTGTTGTGCAACCATGGGCCGTGACAATAACAATAGAAACAGAGAAAGTTAAACAGTTATATGTATTTTTTCAAGAGCCAAGGTTACAACTCCTCATCCATAGTTAATACTGGTGTATCTCACACATGATGAGCAAACCCAGATATCTGCACAAACCTAAGTGAGAACATTTTAACAAAGAAAACAGTAAGATGAGGCCAAATATCTGTCGTATCTCAAACACTTGAACCATCAGCGTACAATATCATGGTCTAACATGCAGATTACTGTCTGTGGGAGTGCCTTGACTCTGAGTCTTCATGTTTCCTTTTAATTCTTTAATTTCTGAATTGGTAACCACTACATATGACTACCATTTGTGAACCGATTGAAAGTACTAACATGAGGATCTATTTAACTCTTTTATCTGGTGCAGCTGATTAATCCAAATGTCTCCTCAAAAGACAAGGAAACTTGTAACCATGAGGAATGGAAAAGGTCAGCTTTGACTGGAAAAAACTGAAGTAAACTAAAGTTTTGCAAAGTAGAATAACGATAAGAAACACTTAAACTTTGAAATTTACAAAAATGCTTATTACCAGTGAGATCTAAAATAATTAGCCTTTCTTCAAACAAAATTTTCTTTTTCCCTTCCTAGAGCTCACCGATTTTAAGAAGTTAGTGAGGAAACGCAAAGTGCAAAGCAGGAGAGACGAACTCAGAGTGACTGAGCTGGAAGAAAAGCCTGAGGAAATAGGACCCGTGTTGGTTCACAGATGAAAAACTGTCAGGTCCTGACACGATGCTGGAAAATTACACGCCATCTAAGGTTCTAGACCTAGTGTTCATGGATGGAAACAAAAGTCAGATTTCGGGAAAAATGACACCTGAAGTCAATTATTTCCCTCAATCCTTTATGACTGACGAGCAGGTCCTGACACGATGCTGGAAAATTACACGCCATCTAAGGTTCTAGACCTAGTGTTCATGGATGGAAACAAAAGTCAGATTTCGGGAAAAATGACACCTGAAGTCAATTATTTCCTCAATCCTTTATGACTGACGAGCAAATTATCTAAAGGAATGGAAGAGAGGAGTCCTAAAGACAGAAAGAAAAATCTAGATATGAAGGACTAGAGTTTCAGACAGCAGGCTCTGTTTGGCATGAACAATCTTCAAAACTAAGGAAAAAAGGACAAGAGCCCAGACAAGAAGTTGAACAGGAGGCCTGTGTCTGATAGAATTGAAAGATGGAGCTGTTACAAGTTCTCATAAGGGGTCATTTCTCAAAGCTAGAAAAGCGTATCTTCGCCCTGATAGCACGAGAGATGAAGTCACAGTCGGAAGATGAATGGATTCATGCGGGGTGGGAAACGGCAGTTGCAGGAACACCTGTGGTAGTGCTCCAAGCACAGTGCTCCTCACTCAGTCCCAGGCTGCGTGGGGCTTTGAATCTTCTTTCTTGCTCATGTTTCTTGCCTTCAGGGAACACAGTTCTTGCTGAAAGGAACGGAAGCCTGAGCTATTTCTGTGAGTCTGAAGGTGACAGAACCATCTCTCCACTTTTGGAAACACTGTGTGCACACCCTAAAAGTCTACTTAATTTCAGAGAGCACAAGGAATGCTCATTAATCAAGAACTCTTTTTCTGAATTTCAATCAAACTTTGTTTGGGTGTGTGCATTTTTCAGTGGGACTTTGACATTTCCCTTTGGACTACAAGGACACAGCCTTCCAGACAGCTGGTCATTCACACAAATGAGCAATGGGGACAGCATGCGCAAGTCCTATGCAAGCTCAAGTCAGACAAAAATCCCAGGATAGACATGGGGAGGTGGCTCAGAAACCCCAATTCAACCTAAGGAACTTTTGTCAATTGATGGCTGTGGAGAGGGAGAATGACAGTGTCTTACAGGGATGGGACTCTAAGTGGGCTCAGTGGATGGACCCACACTGAAGGATATTTGGTACACAAATCAATCTCTTTAGGACACATTATACATATGAGAGTATATTACATTGGACAGGGGCCAGTATATGGAGGTGCAGATAGTGGATAGGAGCTAAATGCCATCAAACTATATTGTACAAAAATTACAAAAATTTAATTAGAGAAAGATTTCTTTTTTATTTCTCACTGTGAGGTTCTAAGAAAAACAGTAACTGTGCTTCCCTCCCAATAGTTCCCAGATGTTCAAAGAGAAAATAGATACGGGGAGAAAAAAAGGATAATTCACCCCTTAGAATGACTGATATCAAGGTTAACTCTGGAAGTTTGGAAGGAATTAGGTTTGTACCCAGTTGGGAAGGTTGGAGATGGTCCATCCTATGTCTAGATGCAAATGTGAAATGTGAAAAATGCAAACGCGAAAACCTTTTCATAGTCTCACTTCCAAAATCACAAGCAAAGTCATTTTCCCCTGTCTCCATCTATGTGTCTTGGTTTAAAAGGAGAATTTGCTCACCTGTGTGCTCTGCAAAAATCACACTGGAAGAACGTTGCAGCGAGAGGTGGACTCTGCCCCGTGGCTGGGATGAGACTCTGCTCCCTGACTTACAGGTTTATTATCCCCTGCCTACTGCCCCACTGGACCACTGATTTTCAACTCATCTTCAGATCCATGGCAGCATCTACACAGGGAATTGAGAATGACTTGTAAACACTTTGCCCCAATTACCTCTCAGCAAAAATAAGTACCAATTACATGAACAAATCCAAAGAATGAGGAGGAATTGTGAGAAAAACTTTTAAGTGATCCCTTAGAGTGCAAGGATATCACAGGGAAGGTCACAGGTGCACAGAAATCCAGAGCTAAGAAGGCAGAAGATAGTTGCAGAATGTTTTCTAGATTTAGGCCAAACCACGCATCTTTCCCTGCCACCTAACATCCTGAAAGAAACCGAAAGATGCTGTAGCTCCTTTGTGCTTCCCTTCACTCCAATAATACTTTGATCCATTCGTGTTTTGTGTGTAGCTGAAGGTCATTCTTTGTCATGTGCTGCAGGACTTTATGCAAGGATAGATAGTTGATAGGTGCCCACTTGTTTAGACCTGTGAGGAATGAGGGAGCTCTGAACTTTCTTATAAATGGAGCTGGAGATAGAGAAACAGCATGGTAGGTAGATGAAAGCCAGCTTCACAGAGCTGTGGTGGCAGCTTTATACAAAATAAGAGGTGTTGTTATGGCATTTCCATATGTGTATACTATGTGCTCTGACCGACTGTGAATTCCAGGGATGGGACGCAGGTCCTCAGGCTTGTTCAGCAAACACCTGCTGAGCCATCTCACTGCCTCTATCTTCTACAAATGTGAATTTGTCTTTCCTTTTAAAGTAAATTTTTATTATTTTGTTTCTATTAATTTGTTCTTTGACAATTTCATACGTGAATGTAATACATGCTGGCCATGTCTCAATCCATCCTCACAAACACCCCATTCCTCCTAACTGGTCCCTCTCCCACTATCAGGCCTTCTTGTTTGGTGTTGTGGCCTGCTGAGTTTAACCAGGACTGCCAGCAATGTGTGTGAGGTGGCGTTATCCACCACAGCATGGGCAACTCAGCACTGAAACACAGTGACTCCCTCTCCCCATCAACTGCCATTAGCTACCCTGAGGAAAGGTCAAGCTCCATGCCTGAGAGTTGACTGGCCCAGTCTTTTGAAGAGCCTGTACAGCCAACCACAGATTCCATAAGCCCCTGTTTTGACCATGTCATGCCCCTCACATAGTATCTTGTGGGCCTACTTTTCATCACCCGGTTCTTACATTCTTTCTTGAGCCTTGGATGGGATGATGTGGTTGTCCCCTTAAAGGCTGAGCACCCAACAGTCATTTATCCTCAGCTCCCATCAGCTACCAGCCACGAGTCTCTGAATTAACCTCTTTTTACTGCAAAAAGAAGCTTTTCTGACAAAGGCTGAAACTTACCCCCACAGAAGCCATGCCACCACTGAGTTGGTGGGCACAGGTTGCGCAGCAGCTTGGTATTACAGCATGGGAGGCCCATGGTCAGGCATGACAGTCGATGACTTTTCTCCCACAGCTACAAGTATACCAGCTGCAGGCACTACGAAAGCTAGCCAGAAGGACAGAGGTTTCCCGTTCATTTCCAGCATGGTTTCTCTGTGTCCTGCATTCGAACAGTGTGGTGTCTTCCGCAACAAGTTCTTGCCCTCTAGCTGTGGTGGGCAACCAAAAGCGATGGCAATAACTTGTTGTTTGGGGGACTTTAGAGACCTCCTAGCCAACTACTCATAGGAAGGTATCTCCCACTTGGCCTGAGGGTTTTTGTTTAATAACCCATAGTTTCTAGGATCAGCATTATCCACTTATGCCAGCAATAACATTCAAACGTTTACAATTACATTTTAATTACCTTACAAACTAGTAGGTTTCCATATACCTTCTTCACACATTCTTAGCTTTATTATTTTATTTTATGTGTATGAGTGAACTGCCTGCATGTATGTAAGTGCACCCATGTCATACAATGTTGGCAGAAGACAGAAGAGGGTGTCGGATTCCCTAGGGCTTGTTAGCCATCATATTGGTGCTGAAAATTGAACTCAGGTGCTTTGAAAGAGTATCCAGTGCTCTTAACTGCTGAATCATCTCTTCAGCCCCCTCTCCAAATTCTTATTTTTAGTTAGCACTCCCCTACACCCTTCGTCTCCATCTCCTCAGTCCTTCACCCACCCCTTCTTTTTCTTTTTTTCTTTTTTGTCTTTTTAAGATAGGGTCTCGCTCTAGCCCCAGTTGGCCTGGTACTCACTGTGTAGACCAGGCTGGCCTTGAACTCACAGAGATCCGCCTGCCTCTGTCTCCTGAGTGCTGGGATTAAAGGTGTGCACCACCACACCGGGCTACCCCACCCCCTTCTTAAACCGTGCAACACCCAGGATTCCTTCCCTCTATATACATATCACATGTGTTACGTTTCTCATTGCTGTGACAAAATAAACTTAGGAAAGTAAAGGTTTATTTTAGTTCGCAGTTTGAGGGTACAGTCAGTTGATCTTGGTGATAAGAGTATAGGTGCTTGGCCTCATTGGGTCTACAGTCAAAATGCAAAGAAACACAAACTAGTTTCTGAGCTTGCTTTCTCCTTTTTATCCAGACCAGGACTCCCCATAGACTGGTGCTGCACACATTTGGGGTGGGCATTTCCACCTCAGTGAACCCAATATAGATACACTGTCACAGGCTTGTGCAGAGGTTTTTCTCCAGGTGATTCTAAACCCTGTCAAACAGGTAGTGAGCATTAACCATGGCATTCTCTAATATTGTTTGATCCACAGTGAGGGTTAGACTTTTAGAACAAATGAGGGGATTTATCATCAGAGAACAGGACCCATCAGAACTTGTGACACATTCAGAGAAAAATGTATTTTATTTTATTTAACTTTCTTTTGTGTATGAGTATATTGCCTGCATGTAGGTAGGTGCACCCATGTCAGGCATGCAGTGCCAGTAGAGGTCAGAAGACGGTGGAGTCCCTGGAACTGGAGTTACAGATGGTTGTTAGCTGCCACTGGGTACTGGGAACTGAACCCAGGTCCTCTGTAAGAGCAGCCAGTGCTCTTAGCCACTGAGCCATTTCTCCAGCCCCCCCCCCAATTCTTTTTCATGACAGGGAAAATAGAGTGTGGAGACAGAGTTGGCGTTACTGAGAAGGACAACAGGATGAATGATAGGAAAACAAGTTGCCAAGGCCTTGGATTATCACAGACAGCTATGTAAAACGTCAGGATGAGAGAGACTGAGAAGGTGACAGAGGTACACAGATGACCTGATGGCTTGGACAGCTTTGGCTTCCAGCCAGCATCTAATGGAATAGTTAAGTGTCATGAACATGCTTTATTTGCCTCTCTGGTTGGTAGAAGAAGCACAGGATGGAGAGAGAAGCCCCAACTGTGAGATAAACACAGAACATCAGGATGTGGAGAGATGGCTCAGTGGTTAAGTGCACTGACCCGGGTTCAGTTCCCAGCTCACACATGGTGGCTCACAACCCCTGTAGCTCCAGTTCCATGGGGATCTGATGCTCTCTTCTGACCTCTGGGGGTACCAGGCACACCCATAGTGCGCTTACATACATATATGCAAACACTCATAAGCATATATAAAAATACATAAATATTTTTTAAAATACAGAATATCATGGGGCAGGAGAGATGGCTCAGTGGTTAAGAGCACTTGCTGTTCTTCCAGACACTCTTTAGTGTATGATGACTCTCAATCTCAGGGGCTTTTGTAATAAAAACAAAGAGATACCATTGTATGATGTATGATGGCTGAGATCATCAGTGCACAATTTACAGAGCCATAGAACTGTCTCACACTGTCTGGTCATTATTGAACTAATCTATAACAGAAGAAAGAATATTTGAATATAACAGGAAACGATCACCAGAACTCGTAACAAATTCAGAAATAATTTCTTATTTCTACATTAGGGACTATAGGTCCTGAAAATAGAGTTGTTATTACTGATTACTATGAAGGGGCGAAGGGTTGGGAAAGATGTGTCTAAAAATTCCAGTATGTTTATTAGCCACTGCCTTGGATTATCACAGAGGGCTTTGTAAAGGACAAGGGTGAACGGTATTGAGTTGAAGGTGACAGAGATGCACATTAGGATCAGGACGGCTTGGGTGGCTCTGGCTTCAGGGGATACTTGGGAGCAGTGCTGGGCACTGTGACTATACTGCATCTACTTCTTGTGTCTGTAGGGGATGCTGGCCCAGGGCCACTGGCCCAGGGAGTAAAACTCAAGTACAGAACATCAGTGAAGCAGAGCAGGAATAAGCAGAGTTGAGTCACAGTGTTGTCTGATCCAAACCCCAAGCAGTGGCCCAAACTGGGTGCCTTAGTCAAATTTCTGTTGATACCAAGGTCAGCCATTGGGCAGCGATTCTACTGTTTAGAAGCAGATACAAAAAGCCAGCTAAGTGAACAGAACCAATGTACTTGGTGACTCTGTGTTTAAGCTTCATCCACCTGGAGCTCCTGAGACTGACTGTGAGTGCTCAGAAGCAACTCAGGAAACAAGCGGTATGCAGGGAAACACACTGGGCTACACAATAGAGGCAGACAAATTTACATCCCTGGTAATCCCGGAAATATTTCAGCTCAAACTCTGCCATTGTCTGAGGAATTCCTCTTAAGGTAATAGAAAAGAAATTGGCAAAATTCACATGCTTTAAAATCTGGTCTTTGGGCATCAAACTCTTCCCAGTGAGTACAGACATGAAATCATAAAGCAGAGGACCAGTTGCCCAAGAGTCCCACGGCTGTCTGGGAGAAGAAGAAAATCACCACTGGCAAATTTTCAGGAACTACCCTATTTTCATCTAAAAAAGATAAATCTATTCATCACGACAGACATGGGAAATAAAACTATTCAGTACAGGTTAATTTTGTGTTTGTGTGTATGTGTGTATCTGTTCATGTGTGTGCACATGTGTGTGTGCATAAGAAGATGAGAGGCTTATGTCAACTGTCTTCCTCCATCACTGTCTACCCCCCTATTTTTTGAGACAAGGTTTCTAACTGAACCTGGAGCTGGACAATTCAGCTAGACTGGCCAGCCAGCAAGCCCCAGGAATCCTCTGTCTCTGCCTCCTGAGCACTGGGATAGGAGTCTGACACTGCCACACTGGACTTTTTCATGTGGGTGCTAGGAACAAACTCAGACCCTCCTGTTTACATATACTTCACTGACAGCCTTCTCCTAAGTCAGGAATATACATTAATATTTGATTAATTTAAATTACTCAAATCATTAGGTCATTATCACCTTTATAAAGCATTCCCACAAATATATCCTCAATTTTTTTTACATTATAAATATATTCCCACAAATATACCCTAAAGTTTTTTTTACATTGATAGATTTTTTAATATTTTATTTATTATTTTTATTTTATGTGTAGAGTATATTGCCTGCATGTACATGAGCGCACCCGTGTCGTGTAATGCTGCGGAGGTCAGAAGAGGGCTTCGGATTCCCCTGGAACTGGAGTTAAGGACAGTTCGTAGCTGCCATGTGGGTGCTGGGAATCGAACCCAGGTGGGTGGGGGGCGGTGTAGGCTTGGCTGTGGTTGTCATCTTGTCTGTCTATTTATGCAATTTGGTTACTCTTTTTTTTTTTAACTTCAAATATTATTGGCTTAGCCTTCATTCCTGGCATTTTAAAAGGCTATTTCTCTTCATAATTGGTTATTCTTCCATACTACTACTGAGAACTCTGTACACTGATGGTTAGGACATCGTGTCTTAACTTCTGTCTTACTACAATAGATCTGCATGACTGTCAGTCACTTTTCTACATCTATAAAATAATCTCTCCCTGTATCCGGGTGTGGTGATGCACGCCTTTAATCCCAGCACTCCGGAGGCAAAGGCAGGTGGATTTTTGTGAGTTCGAGGCTAGCCTATAGAGAGTTCCAGGCCAGTTGGGGCTACAGGGAGACCCTGTCTCAAAAAGACCAAAATAATAAATAAATAAATAAATAAGAAAAAAGGAATTTCCCTTTTCATTTCTACCACCATCCTAACACTTATCACCAGTTGTACTGTTTTTTACTGCTCAAATCCACAATAGGTAACATAAGAACAAAACCCACTACCAGCACCCATACCCTCTCTAAACATACTGGCACTTAAGGGAGTGATTACTGTGTATATGACTCTTACTCTGTTTTTCACAGTGTGTTGACTCCTGAATAGTGACTGTTATTGCAAACAGTGGCTGACTCTCAGCAGAAGACTAGAGATATATATAGCCCATGGCTCCAAACACTAGTCCCACAGATGAACACAACACCTCGACCCTACTACAATTTGATCCTCCCTTTAACATGGCAAAACCCTCAACTGAAAGAAGCAAAAGTGACTTGGATTTTAAAAAGAAAGAGAAACGAGAACTGGGGAAATGGGTAAGAAGCCCCAACTTTAGCTGAGGGACTACTGGCAGCTGATCACTGCTGGGTGAGGGAGAGGTGGTCATCTTTAAGGGAGTGACACTAGACAGGCTGACCATGCTCAAGTGGATGAACTCACACTGAGGGACATCTGGGAACACAAACTTGACTCAATAGGCCTTGACATATATGACAGAATGTATGAACTCCAGTGTGGGGATGGGGGAGGTGTTATAGGCGGTGCTGATAGGGGAAGGGGTCTAAATATGATTAAGATGTATTATATGAAATTCATAAAAGTTCAATAAAAATATATATTGAAAAAAGGAAAGAAAAACTCAACCAACAAACTACTGTAGAACTCTAAGTGCCAGAACAGAAGAACAAACAAACACCACCACCAAAAACCAAGACAGCATGTCTCCTCCAAAAATTACCAATCCTAGGTAAGGGCCTCCAGTGAGGATCAACATCAGTGAAATTCAGAAAACGACGTCAAAAGAACAATCATAAATATGTTCAGAGAATTCTTGTATTCTAAGAAAACAAAATGAAACAGCTGAATGAAATTTAAAAAATTCAGTAGAGGGTATGAAACTAAATCCAATAGAAAGATAAATACTGAAGAAAAGCTAAAATGAAATGATGCTAGAATGAAAAACCAACAAGTCAAATGAAAAGCTTTGTGGAAAGTCTCACGAATAAAATGGAACACATAGGAAATAGAGTAAAACAACTTGAAGACAAAGTGGAGGACTGGATCATTCAGTCAATTTCAATGAGAAAAGTCCATGAATGGACCACGGGAGAGCTTGTGACACCATGAAAAGACCAAACTGTGGACGTGAAGGAGAATTCATTCCAAGGGCATAGAAAATATTTCCAGTAAAATGATAGAAGAAAAAACTTCCAAATCTAGAGAGACATGCCGATCCAGGTAGAAGAGGCTGTACAAAACCACAAATAGGACCAGAAAAGAAATTCCCCATGTCATATTATAGCAAAAACACAGAGTAAAGAGGAAGCATTGAAAGCTGCAAGAGTGAAGGTTTAACTCACATAAAAGCAGACCAATCAGATAATTCCTGATTGCTCAATAGAAGTTTTTAAAGCCTTAAGGGGTTGGAAAGATGTCTTCCAAATTCTGAAGGATCACAACTACCAGCACTGACTATTATATCAGCAAGACTATCTGTCAGAATTGGAGAACTAACTTTCCACAATAAAAACAGATCAAAGGAATTTATGACCACTAAACCAGCTCTACAGAAGATACTGGAAAGAATACGTCTGACAGAAGAGGCTAAACACACCATAGAGACCAGAGAGAAAAATCAACAAAGGCAGGACAGTGAATTCAAAGAAGCCTAAGAAGACACCACAAGATCAACACAATGATTAAAAACTAGTACACATCATTCAGTGATCTTTTTCAGTAGATATGCAATGTGAGATGTATGAGCATATCACAGTTAGAGAAACATTACCCACAATCCACATAATGTCATCAAGTACCTGCCTGAATGCAGAGCCTCCAACATAGAGTTATTTACCATGAACATCTGGAGTGCATTGTAATGTGTCTCTTCAGTGTGAAGAAACACGAAATGTTAAGGACAGATCTGACAGCCAATTCAAGAGAGATATGATTAGTGATTGCACACAAAATTTAGGTTTCCAAACTATGTCAAAACTCTACACTTTAGAAGCCATATATAACATGACTTGGAGAAAGAGGAAGACAGAGAAGATTAGTGGAAGAGAGAAAACATGAGAATACATCTGTGTTATGTTAATGTCTTTGAAGAGAGGACTATCCAAGACCTTCTTTTGAACCAACAGACTATCTCTTCATCTTGCCATGAAAACGTTCACATAAAGAAGATTCAGTATAGAAAATCACTCCCAATGGTTAAAGTACAGGAAGACACATTCTACTATTCCACTTGAACTTGATTACAAGATCACATACTCATTTAATAAGCATTCTGTGGTTAAATAGCTCAACAAATTAGGAAGATAGTGAACAAATACATATTGTAAAGCAGAACTAACATAGCACACGAGTATGCAGTGAGACGGAGAAGGAAACAAGACCAACTGTGAACCATGTTGGATCACAGCAAAAGATCTCAGGCCATGGCAAAACGTTGCAACATTACATGACTAAGGTCATAGACATGGTATTCAAACAGAAAGAACAAATCTAATTTCATTATAAAAATCATGCTTGAAGGGGCTGGAGAGATGGCTCAGTGGTTAAGAGCACTGGCTGCTCTTGTAGAGGACCTGGGTTCAATTCGCAGCACCCACATGGCGGATAACAACTGTCCATAACTCCAGTTCCAGGGGATCTGACGCCCTCTTCTGACTTCCACGGGCATTACATGACATGAGTGCACCTACATACATACAGGCAGTACACTCATAAAGTAAATAAATATTTTAAATAAATATTTTAAAAAATCATGCTTGAAGTCAATGATTTCCTCAATCTATAAAAATTGAAAAGCAGTTCATCTAAAAACCTGGGAGAGGAACTGGAAAGATGGATCAGCAGTTAAGAGTCCTGGTTGCTCTTGCAGAGGACCTGGGTTTGGTTGCTAGTACCCACATGGCAGCTTATAACTGTCTGTAATCCCAGGGGATCTGACACCCTCTTTTGACCTCTGTAGGCATTGCATGACATGGGTGTACTTACATACATGCAGGAAACACTAATACACACAAAAAATTTTTTTTAATTAAAAAAAAGAATATTGTATATATGCCTGTCAGATTTGATATGAAATTTCTATGTTGAATTTTTGTCTATGTGATATATCTGTTGATGAGAGTTGGGTATTTAAGTCACACACTATTATACCTGGATCCATGTATTTCCTTATGTCCTGCATTATTTGTTTTATAAGATTGTTCCTGCCAAATTTTATCACATGCATCTCTATAATCACATCTTCTGGATGATTGTTTTATTAATGTGGAATGACATTCATCCCAATTTACTAATTTTGGCTTCAAGTATACGTTCTCAGATATGAGCATAGTTACCTCTGCTTGTTAATTTGCTTGGAATATAATTGCAGTAATTTCATTTTCAGTCCATGAATGTGTTTGTCAGTGCAGTGTGTTTCCTGCAGGCAGCAAATGCTCTTGGTTTGTAAGCCGTTCAGTCACTCTGTATTTTTCCTTTTTTATTTTCCAGAGTTGGGAATCAAAACCAGGACTTTGTACATGCTAGGCCGATGAACTTCCCCGATAATACCCCAATCCCCACATGTAGAGGTATTTGTTTTTCAGTACTGGGTATCAACTCTAGGGCCTTGCCCATGCAAACTGTGGTGGTTTGAATGAGACTGTCCCCCATAGGCTCCAAGTATTTGGACATTTTGTCTCCAGTTGGTGGGGCTGTTTCGGGCGGTTTTAGGAGGCGTGGCCTCGCTGGAAGAAGCACGTTACTGGGGCGGGCTCTGGGAGTTCTTAATCTCGCTCTGCTTCTTGTGTCTGTTTGAAGATGTGATCGCTAGGCTTTCTGCTCCGGTCATCTCCGCTGCCATGCTTCCCCTGCCATTATGGACTCTAACCCTCTGAACTGTAAGTTCAAATAAATTCTTCCTTCTCTAAGTGCCCTTGGTTATGGTGTCTTATCAGAACAACAGAAAAGTGACTAACACACCAACCAAACATTCTGTCACTGTGCTACATCCCTAACCTTTCTAATACGCATTATTATTTGGAAAATTAAGACTTAATCCATTTAGAATGATAATAGAAATATATGTATCAGTTTCCCCCTTCTTTGTATTATATATGTGGTTTGTCAAGTTAATAGCGATGGCTTCTTTCCTTTTTAATTTATTTATCATGTCTTCAGGTGAGATTTATTCTTTAGGCCCTTGTACTTTTATATACCTCTCTTTTTCGTCCATGTGCAGTCCTTAAGTTTCTTTTTCAATGATGGCTTAGTCATTTATGCTTACCACGGAAGGTTTTAATTTCTCCTTGATACCTTTTCTAGGTAGAATAAACTTGCTTGAAGTTGTTTTCTTTCAGGTCTTGAAATACCTTTGTTCTTGCTCTCCTTATCTTCACAGCTTCTTCTGAGAGGTCTGCAGTTACTTGATAGGTTTTCCTTTGCAACTATGTAGCTACCACTTTCTTGCATATTTTATTCTTTCTCTGTTTTATGCTATGAGGGTATTTGTCTATAATACGATGTGGTTAGGTTCTTTTCTAGTCATACCTATTTGGGGATCTAAATGGCTTCAGTACTTCTGAGATGGAAGATCACTGTGCCTTATTGGCTTTTGGCCAAACAAGGGCACAGGTGAATGCTGAATATGAAAACAACCCACTGAGGTGGGAAAATGGAGGAAGGGGGACTCATGAATTTGGGGGTAAGATTATGTCTAGTGATGCATGTCACATCAAGACCAGGAGATGGGAGTTTGAGATGATGTGATGGATCACTGATTAAAATGTTACACAAGAAACAAGGCCAGACAGGAGACACCTTCCTTTGAGTTGTTGGCCAGGGTGACCCAAGAGACTCCCAGACAGTAGCCCAGCTTAGAACTGTGAAAATGAACAGCAGACCCCAATCTTATCTAAAGGAGTATTGGCAACTGATTGCTGCTAGATGAAGAAGAGCTGATCTTCCTAAAACAAGGATCTCTAGATAGGCTGACTAGATTCAGCAGATGGACAAGCACTGGAGAACGGCTGGGGGTGCTGACAACACAGTGCAGTAACAGGCATGACAGAATATATGGGCTCCAGTGGCGGGGAGCTATGGGAGGGTGCCACTTGAGATGTGGGTATATAGATGAATAAGATTGTTTGGGATGTTCTGTATGAAATTCACAAAAAAAGAGTCAACAATTTTAAAAAATGAGTTATATTTGAGGAAGAAGCATTAAAAATTGCCTCATGTTAATTACCCCTGGCATGATGTTGTAATTGTGGTTTTAAGCTTTATGAATCCTGCCCTGCTTCTCCTTGGGGCATTAGCTGTTCTGGGCATCTCTGATTGCTGGTTATTAATAAAGGACTCCTAATTCGACCATCACTATGTGGTGTTCCTCTGTACATCTCTCTTGGTAACATATTTAACTTTAATAAATTTTAAACTCCTAGTATATCCTATCTCCTTTCTGTTCTAAACTTGAAGGGCTATACTTGATGTACCCAAATGCTTTTGACTAAATTTAAATACCTTGTTTGCAACCAAAGCATGGCATTTGTCACTCTTGTCTGTTTTCTCCCCTCTAAGTGGTAGTGGGTCTCATAAGCTCATGACAACACTGCCCACTAAGATGACGTTCACAAAATAAGACAGTGGGAAAAAGAAAAAAGACAGACATATAAATTCCCCAAATAAACAAAGCATAACTTTAAATACAGTATGAAAAAATGATATGAAAAAAAAACCAACAAAAATGGCCCCTGTAAAAATACGTATGTCCTCAAAAACTGAATAAAATGATACTGAAATGGTTGAAATTTCAGGCAACGGATTGAAACGTCTAGTTTTTAAAATAACTGATGACATCAAAGAAAACTCAAGCAAGTAGATAAATAAAGAAAAGTCAGAATCTGAACAAGAAATGCAGCAACATGGATAAGAAATGCAGCCAGTAAACTGAGATCCTGAAGAATAAGAAAGAAAAAATAGAAATGTTGGACATATAAAAACTCACTAAATCAAATACAAAACAGAGCAGAAAGCATCAGAAGAAAGGATAGGAATCGAAGACAACATTGAGAAGATACTGTATTCAGCTAACAAGAATACAAATAACCAAACAGAATCAGAACTTTCAAGAACAGTGAGACATAATCAAGACACATCTAGTCATGAAGGGAGAAGGATCTGTTGTACAAACCAAAGGCACTGAAACACCTAATCAAGAAACTGTATCAAAACAATTGCAAATCCTGGGAAAGGTGAGTGAACGAGCACAGGGGCATTTCGACGCCCAAATAGACATGATCAGAAAAGAATATTTCCACATCACATTGTACTTAAAATTCTAAAACTACAGAACAAAGAAACAATATAAAAAGCCATAGAAAATGCCAACTTATATACGGAGGCAAACTCTTCAGAATAGCATCAAACCTCTCCACAGAAACCCTAGGAGCCAGGGAAGCATGGAATGCTACATTTCAATCTCTAAGAGCAACAGCTGTCAACCAAGGTTATTGCTCTAGTTTGCATCTCTGTTACTGTGATAAAAGAGAACAAAAGCAGCCTGGGGAAGAGAAGGGTTTATTTGGCTGACAAGGTCCAGTCTATCATCAAAGGAAGCCAGGGAGGGAGCCCGAACAGGAACCTGGAGGCAGGAACTGAAGCAGAGATCCTGAAGGAATGCCGCTCAGCTGGTTTGCTTTCTGGCTCGTGTACATCTACCTTTCTTATACAGCCCAGGCTCACCTACCTAAAGATGGTACAACCCACAGTGGGCCGGGCTTTCTACATTAGTTAGTAATTAAAAATATGCGCTATAGACATGCCCACGGGCCAATCTGTTGGAGGAAATTTCTCAGGTGTGTCGAGTTGAGAGCTGAAGCTAACTACGACAGTTGTTACATCCAGTCAACTTATTTTTCAAAACTGATGGAGAAGTAGAGCTTTCAAGACAGACACAAACTGAAGTAACCCACGCCACTAATGTAGCACTGAAGAGGATACAGGAATCCTATACACAGAGGAAGGACAAAGTCATGAATTGAATATGAGCTCTAAGGAGACTCATTTGGATCGTAGAAATAAACAAGCAAATGAGAACTAGGAGAAAGAACAAATATGATCAACTCAGCAAACCAGCAAGCTTTTAAGATCAATAGGGATGCAAAATCAACTTTTTTTATTTGGACAAATCAGGAAAATATGCAAAAACTAAGAATCTGGGAATATCTCTGTGTAACAATTCTCAGTCAGATGTGGTGATGCACACTCATAGTCTCAGCACTTGGGAGGTAGAAGAAGACGGATGAGGCGTTCAAGGCCAGCAATAATAGTCACACTTAATAATATTCACACTTAATTTCAGTGGTCTTATCTCTCCAAATAAAAGTCATAGACTAAATGATTGAATTAAACAATAAATCTAATTAATTCTTACCTGAAGGAGACTCACGTCACTGGTAAAGACACAAACAGGAAGAATAAGAAAAGATGAAAAACATATGCCAATCACGTTGAAGGCAAAAACAAGCAGGATTACCAACTCTATTTTTTAATATTTTATTTTTATTATTTGTATGAGTGTATTGCCTGCATGTGTGTAAGTGCACCTGTGTCATGCAGGATTACCAATTCCTATACTGGAAAAGTAGACTTCAAGTCAAAATTAGAATAATCAGGTAAGATTTCTGTATATTAAATAAGATAGATACATATCTATATCTGTCTCTCTATATCTATCAAGATGATACAACTAACTTCAAAACAAAAAGTACTACAAGACTGCGATGGTTAATCCTGTCAACTTAACAGGATTTAAATACATATCTCTTCAGCTGGGTGTGGTAGCGGTGCATGCCTCTAATCCCAGCACTTGGGAGGCAGAGGCAACTGGATCTTTGTAAATTCAGAACTAGTCAGTCTACATATATGTCTTCAAGGTGTTTCTGGAGATCTTTGACTGAGGAGGGAAGGCCTGTCCTGAATGTGAGACGCACACTTCTTTGGACTGGGGTCCTGGACAGAACGAAAAAGAGGAAGTGAGCTGAGTGTCAGCCCTCCTCTCATTCAGCTTCCTGAGCCTGGATGCAACGTGACTGATTGATCACCCTCCTGCTTCATACATTCCCTGCCAGGATGGACCGCACTCTCAAAACAGGAGCAAAAATAGACCCTTCCCTCCTGAAGTTGCTGGAATCTAACTGGCTTGACCCAGTGCAGTCTCTTCAACAACGGGTGCTGGAGAAACTGGATATTCATGTGTGGAAAAATCAGACCCCGTCTCTTGGCACACGCCTTTAATCCCAGCACTCGGGAGGCAGAGACAGGCGGATCTCTGTGAGTTCAAGGCCAGCGTGGTCTACATAGTGAGTTCCAGGACAGCTGGGGCTACAGATAGATCCTATCTCAAAAAGATTAAAAAAAAAAAAAAAAAAAAAAAAAAAAAAAGTATTACATTAATATTAGTTTCTTGGTTTTGACTGAAATATCCTGTTTGTCTAAGATGTTAATCTAAGGGAGGGCTGAATGAAAGGAACACAGGACCTCTCAATATTGTATTTGCAACTCTTCTGTTAATTCAGTGCCATTTCAAACTGAAAAATAATTTTAATAAAACATTTATATCTATCAAAAGTATATTTTATGATACAAAAAGAAAGAAAAGGCATACCGTATTATTGGATGAGAAAACACATTAATGTCAATAGTCAATGTTTTCCTAATTATTCTCTACATTACATGAAATGTTTGCTAATTCCTAAGGATTTAAAAGGTTTTATGATTTATTTACTTTTATTATATGTGCATGAGTGTTTTGCTTATATGTATGTAAGTGCACCCATGTATATAGTGCCCAGAGGCCAGAAAAGGGGATACCCTGGAACTGGAGTTAGCCACCATGTGGGTGCTGGGACCTGAACCCTGGTCCTTCAAAGAGCAGCCAGTGCTGCTCTTTGAAGCCCCACTAAAGAATTTTTTTAAAGTCTGGTGTCCCACGTTTGTAATCCCAGTAACTGGGAGGCTTTTACCAAAGAATCATGAGTTCTAAGCCAGCCTGGGCTACATAGCATGCTCCAGATGTGCCTGGGCAATATAACAGATACAGTTTCAAAGATTAAAAACAAAAACAAAAACCCCAACAAACCTTTAAATAAGCAAATAAATCAATAAATAGCCTGATGGGTGGAAGGATGAAAAGTAGCACACTAGAGATATCCAGCATGTCCTTGCCTCTCCAGGAATCTGAACCAAAACCCCATGGTGTATGCTGCAGGGAGAGATAGGTATCGTGAAAAGGCAAGGGAACAGAAAACAGGCAATTAGAAATATTGAACTTTACATTTATAAAATGAACAAAGGATCCTCACTAGAGCACTAAGCAAAACAGTAGACACAGGGGAAGATGCCTCATCCCTAGGGGGACTCTGAGCCAAAGGCAAAAGGAAGACCTGAGGAAGTCCTTCACCCATTCCACTAACACTCTGCAAAAATAAATCCCAATGCCGGGAATGGAATTCCTCTCAAGAAGCTGTTGACCAAGCATCCCATAGACCCTCAAACAATAGTGGCCATTGCCCCTGCTCTTGGTTACCCACCAGAATATCACTGTAAGACCCTATTGCTGAGAACACAACATATATGAGCTGTAGAACAAACAAGGAGAAATCAAGCTGGTACTGACTTCAGAACCTCATCTCTACTGGCTAGTGTCCACAGTGCTGGAAGGTGCTATGTATGCTACTGGAAGGAAAAAAAAATCATCAACCTTACCCAGCTGGTGTGTGAGCTACAACAATGGGCCTAGCAAGATATGCCCACTGGTGCAATAGTGGCACAAATATTATGGGAGTAACCAACCACTTTTTACATGAATTTAAGGTCTTCAAAACAAGGAGTCCACACCTGACAAGATTAGGCCTAGGAACCTGAGGCTAAACAGATCACAGGGCATAGAGGAGAGCCTAATATTAGCTTTCTACTAAATTGCTATAGTATTAAAGTGATTCTTAATGATTTTACTATATCCATAAATGAATGCATCTCTCAACTCTCACCAGAGAAGCTTCCTTATGCAGAAGATGATTTAACACAGAAACCCACAACTTGCCAATCTGCAGAGAACAAGAGGCTGCAGAGTGCTCATCCCTGAATAGGAGACTATATCAAACTTCTGCCTCCCACAGCTCAGGGATCACTGCAGAGGAGGGGGTGGAAAGAATGTAAGAGTCAGAGGTGATGGATGACCACTGGGAAATAAATTTTTCATACAGCTGGTCAGCGACTCACATGAACTCACAGCAATGGTGACAGCATGCAAGCTCGGAGCAGACAAAATCCCAGCACAGACATGGAAAACTGGGAAAGAAACCCCAACCCTATCTAAGAAACCATTCAGCCAATGGCTTCTGGGAGGAGGGTCAGTCTCTTTCAAGGATGGGACTCTTGGTAAGTTAACCAGGCTCCAACGAATGGACCTACACTGAAGGACATTTGGGGACACAAATTATAAACTCTGTAGGCTTTATTTTATATATAATCAAATACATTAATTTGAGTGGAGATCAGTAGGGGGAGGGATCTAAATATCCTTAAATTATATTGTATGAAAATCTCAAAAATTCAGTAATTTTTAAATGCAAAAAATTATAAAAATAAAAATAAATAAAGTTTAAGCTGGGCATGGTGGTGTATGCCTGCAATCTCAGTATTCAGGGCAAGGCAGGAGGGCTGCCATGTTATCAAAAGACAGCCTGAAGTATGCAATGAGTTCCAGCCCAGGCTGGTCAAAAAATAAATATATAAATAAAAATAAAATTGAAGGCATCAAAACAATGTGTAAATCACATTTATTTATTCATTGTGCATGCACACACACTATGCTGTGAGACAGTTTGCAGGAGTCAATTCTCTCCCTTCCACCATGTGGGAGCTGGGGACTGAACTCTGGTTGTCTGGCTTGCTTGCAAGTTCTTGGTTGCAAAATACCATGAAAAACATGGTAGCCCATGCACTGGGAGGATGAGTCAGGAGGACCGTGATTGGAAAACAGTCTGAGCTATATAATCAGTTCCAGGCCAGCCTGGGCTACATAGTGAGACCTTGTCATGTTTCCCCAACACACACAAAAAAGAAAACAATGGCTAGCATGGTAGCATTTAACTTTAATCTTAGCATTTGGGAGACAGAGGCAGAAAGAGCTCTGTGAGCTCAAGGCCAGCCTGGTCTACACAGTGAGTGCCATCCAGCAAGGGCTACACAGTGAGGCTGTCTTGGAAAATAATAATGGTAATAACGATGAAGAAAGAACACACAACACTTGAATCAACTGAGAATATAAAACCAGCACTAAAGGAATCATCAAATGATAAGACCTCAATAATCTTAAATTTTACTGGTCTCAGCTCTCCAGTTAGAAGCTGCAGACTAGTTGATTGGATTATTGAATCCAGTAAATAAAGCATCCATACAAAAAAATCAACAAAGAGGACTGGAGAGATGGCTCAATGGTTAAAAGCACTAGCTGCTCTTGCAGGGAACCTGGGTTCGATTCCCAGCACTCACATGGCAGCTAACAACCGTCCAGTTCCAGGGGATCCAATGCCCGCTTCTGACCTCAGCAGCATTGCAGACACGGGTATACTTACACAAATGCAGGCAATATACTCATACACATAAAATATTTTTTAAAAATCAACAAAGAAACCAGAGTTAAAGTGCATCACGGATCAAATGGACTTAATAGACATAGGCAGAATATTGCATCCAAGAGATATGAGAAACATATTCTTATCAGTCCATAGAATGTTGTCTAAAATATATCAGATTTGGGTGTCGAGATGGGTCAGTGAGTAAAAACGTTTGAAATCAAGCCTGACGATCTAAGATCAATGCCTGGGACCTCATGGTGGAAGGAGAGATCAACTGTTGCAAGTCATCCTCTGACCTCCACATGCATGTGCATACATACACACATAAATAAATATAAAATATATAGATGAGTAAATGTAATTTAAAAAATTTAAAATACCTCAGGCTGGAGAGATGGCTCAGAGATTAAGAGCAATGTATACTCTTGCAGAGGACCCGGGTTCAATTCCAGCACCCACCTGGTGGCTAACAACCGTCAGTACCTCCTGTTACAGGGGATCCAAAGTCCTCTTCTGACCTCTGTGGGCATTGCATGACATGGGTGCACCTACCTACATGTAGGCAATACACTAGTACACATAAAATTTTTTTAAAAATGAAAATACCTCACATTTTAGACCATATAATAAGTCTTAAGAATGCACAAACAAGGAAATAATTTCCTGCATCATGTCAGGTCATAATGGAATAAAACAAGAAACTACACAAACTATACACATGCATGGATATTGAACACTAGTCTTCACTGAGATCCAGAGCATCTTTAGGAAATACTCTGAAAACTTATATTACAATAAATTTAAAAATCATGATAAAATGGAAACATCAGCAAACATATGACATATGAAGATTAAACCAACAGGTTATACGAAATTTAAACTATGCTGGTAACATGGTGCTAATGGGTGAAAACACTTGTTTAGTTCATTCCCAAGAACCTAGATGACTGAAGATGAGAACTAACTCCCAGTTGTCCGCTCAACGCCATAGGTGTTCTGTGCCATTAATGAATGAATGAATGAATATTTAATTTAAACAAATTTATAACAAGCAATGAAACTGAAACAGTAATAAAGGACTTCCCAGTAAGGAAAGGCCCATGACCAGAAATAGCCACGGCTAATTCTACTAGGCCTTTAAAGGTGAATTAACAGGGAAAGAAAGCTTCCAAATGCATTTTATGAAGATAGTATTACTCTGATACCTAGAGATAAGCACATACCAAAATATAGGATCGATATATCTCAATACAACAAAGGCTGTAAGGGAAAAACATAGCTAACATGGCACAAAGCAGGGAAATCCTGAAATCATTTACTCTAAAATCTAGAACACCAGAGTGACCACAATATTCTCTAATTCACTGCCTCTGCCTCTCCAGTGCTGGGATTAAATGCGTATACCACCACGCTGGACATTCTTTTCTTTTTTGTGTGTCGGGAGGGAACATAACAGGGTCTCATTTGTGTAGCCCAGGCTGGCCTGGAACTGATTATATCGCTCAGACTGAGCATAGAACAAACGGAAAGGAGAGAGGAAGCAGGAAGGAGTATGAGCCACTTAGATGAGATTTTCAAACTGCCAAGAAGTGACAGTTTCAGAAATCTGATTGGTCATGTATTGGCTCTGGGTTTTGAACATGTCAATCAAAACCAGCTCATAGTTTATAATAAAAATCATATTTAAGGGGCTAGAGAGATGGCTCAGCAGTTAAGAGCACTGAGGGCTCTTGCACAGGACCCAGGTTCAATTCCCAGCACCCACATGGTGGTTAACCACTCTGTAGTTCCAGTTCCAGGGGATCTGAGGCCTTCTTCTGACTTCCATGGGCATTGCTTGATATGGTGCACTTATACACATGCAGGCAATACACTCATACACGTAAGATAAAAAATAATAAAAAAGTCATATTTAACTTGGTTATTTCCTGAACTTTAGAGAGAAGCAAAGGGTCAAAAAGAATGTCAAATAAGAAGCTATGGACAGAGATGCGGAAATCAAGGCTCAAGAAAATTTGGACTTGTATACAACAGACACATAACGAGGAATCTTCAGCAATGAGAGAGAAAATTGTTCATTCCAGAAACTGAATACTAGTACTTTAAATATAATTAAAATGAGATGGGCTGCAGTGGAGAATAATCACAACAGAATTCTAATGATGGTTTATTTTGCTAAGTCAAACATATCCTGAGATGTGATGTAAAAACTGATAGTGTTAGTGATAGGAAACAATGGATTCACAGAGGAAGTTACCTTCAGAAACAGCAGTTCCAGAAACACCCTGCTGCAGTGCTCCATGACAGTGCTCCTCAGTTGGAGGCCTCCTCCAGCTCTGAGCCTCACCCATCTCCTATGTTACCTGCCTTCAGGGCAACTTGAGAATTTCTATTTCTGGAAAGAACTGGCACAGAGACAAACATTTTGGGGTCTTGATGTATAGCACTGGGACTCTCTCATTTTACTACCTGAATCCTGGGCTGTGCCCTAAAACTCCCTTCAGATCAGAGTACAGCAGGAATGGCAATTAGTCAGTGATGGCCTGTCTCCATTCGGATTTGTATTGACAATTATTCTCAGGGTTTTAATTGTGAGATTCCCCCCAAACAGTAGCTATGTCTTCCCCTGACACCTTACCCAAAGGAGGGGCAGCTACTACAGGTAAAACAACTTTTGTAAAATCTAACTGAAGGAATTCTTCATTATAAATGTATAATTTTTAGTCAGGATCTTGCTATGTAGTCCAGGCTGACCTCAAACTCATGATTCTCCCGCCTCAGTCTCCTGAATGCTGGGATTAAGGGTGTGTGCCAGCACACCAGGCACAAACCTATCTTTTACATCAGCACTGACGCACAATTCAAAGGGCAGGAAGGCACACAAATTATATATGTTCCATCTATCCAAGCATGTATTGTTTTTTCCAATTTTGTAATTTTAATACAAGCATGAAAAATTCTTATTATAGAAGGTTTTGTACCATTTAATGAATCATGAAAAGTTGGCAACAACTTTTCATCAAAAAGAGAAAAGGACCTGCAGTTAAGAGCACATACTTAATCTTGCAGCGGACCCAAGTTGGGTTCCTAGCAGCCAAATTGGGGGAGGGGGCTCACAACCACTTGTGACTCTAGCTCCAGGGCATCCGATGCCATTTCCTGGCCTCTGTGGGCTTGCATGCATGTGGCACACTTACATACGTGCAGGCAAAATACTCATACACATAAAATATTTAAAAATAAAGCAAGTATTCTTCAAAACAGAAAACAGAAACAAAAGGGAAATGAACAAAGAAGGAAGACAAGCAAGAGTCACCTCCTGTCCCAGCTACATCTCAGACTTCTGGCTTGGTGCATCGTGTGTAAAAGGAAGAGACACTCACCTGTGGCCCCTGTGCTACATGAAGCTGAGCGCGGCTGTGGGACATCACCAGTGTGACTGGGGTAAGACTCTGCTCCCCGACACATAGGTTTATTATTCCCTGGTTCCCTCCCCACAAGACTTGGGATTTTCCTGTCAAGTCTAGATCTATGACAGTATCTACGTGGGGGATTGCGAAAAACTTTTAACCATCTTTGCCCCACTTACCTGCCAGTAAAAACAAGTACAAATGACAGGAGCAAATCCAAGGAACCAATTAGGAGGAATTGGGAAGCAAACTTTCTGTGATCCCTTGGGTCAGACAGAATATCGCAAGGCTGGGTGCAGAAGGCCCAAAGTTCCCCTTTACCCTCAAGGTTCTCTGTATGTTCTTCCCTCCTCTCTTCCCAGTTGAATGCCCCCATTTTCTCCATTTCCCCTTCAGTAACACGTTTCCTACTCTTCCCCTCTCTCAGGCTCTTTCTCTCCTTTTATCTCTGTAGTTCCTTTCCATAGTGGCTGCACGAGTTTCCATTCTCATCAGCAGTGAATGAGCACTCCCCTTTCTCAGCATCCTCACTGGCGTTTGTTGTTATCTGTTCTCTTGATCTTAGCCAGTCTGACTGGGGTAAGATGGAATCTTAAAGTGGTTTTGATCTTCATTTCTCTAATTACTGAGGAGGTTGAGCACTTTTTAAGGTGCTTCTTAGCACAGAAAATGTGACTGAGAGATGCCCAGCCCCAAGTGACACATCTACAGTGGAACCTCTATACCGCAGGCTCAGAGAACATGGTGGAACAGGAGGTAGACGGAATACTAATACACCCCTCATCTCTTGTTCTCTAAAACTTAGCCAATTGTGGCCTTCTGTGTGCATCGCACTTTTTTTTGTATGAGGAAGCAGGCCACAATTGGCTAAGTTTTAGAGAACAAGAGACTCTGAGTGCTTATCCCTGGATAGGACTCCTATATTAATCCTCACCCACCCATGGCTCAGGGACCCCTGCAAAAGATGGGGCAGAAAGTTAGTAAGAGCCAGGGTTGGTGCATGAACGTAAGGAAAGAGAGGTTCTCTTGCCGTGGGGAACTTGAAACAATGATGACAGCATGCACAAGACCCATGCCGACTCAGACAAAAACCCAGCACAGAGGGAGGAAGTGGGCAGCAGGTTTAGCCCTAGCCGAAGAAATATCAGCAACAGATGACTGCTGGGTGTGGGTGATTAGATCTTTTTTAAGGGAGTGATTCTAGATAGGCTGACTAGACTCAAGTGGATGAACCTTCACTGAGGGACATCTGGGTATAAAAGCTTGATGGGACAGGACTTAACATATATGTCAGAATGCATGAAATCTATTGGAGGGGCTATAGGGAACAGAGATAGGGAGGGGAGGGTCTAAATTTGATTAAGATCTATTATATGAAAGGCACAAAAACTCAATAAATATATTTTTAAACATGATGGATAATATGTTTAAAATATATATTAAACTTAGAAGTGTACGGTCTATATGGGTATTTTCACACCAAACAAAAAGCTGAAGAAAAACATTTTCCTCCAGTATTTAAAAGCAGTTGTTCTGTATGATACATAAAAGCAGTCCTTACAATGCTGAAGAGTGAAATTCCTGTACATATCTTTATTGTCATATCTCCTTATCTGTTAAAATAATAAATTCATTGAAGGAAAATCAGGGAAAAAGATAGGAACATTTTATTACAGATGTACAGGTGGCCAATAAGCACATGAAAACGTGTTCAATATTAGTATTCTTAGGGAGATGCCATTAATCCACAGTGAAATGTCACTATTCATTTACTAAATAGGCTAACGTTTAAAAGCATTAGCCATATGGTGTACAGGTCAGGATGGTAAGGAACTGCAGCCTTCACACACTGCTGGAGAGGACGCAATGGGAAGCAAAGAGATCAGAATCAATCATTTCCTAAATTACTCTTAAAATATTCACCTATGGGGTTGGAGAGATGCCTCAGCGGTTAAGAGCACTGGCTGCTCTTGCAGAGGACCTGAGTTCAATTCTCAGCAACCACACGGCAGCTAACAACCATCCATAACTCCGGTTCCAGGAGATCTGATACCCTCCTTCTGACCTCCACGGGCTTTGCAAGACAGGGGTGCACTTACATATGCAGGCAATACACTCATACACATAAAATAAATAAAAATAATAAACAAAATATAAAAAAATCCACCCCAACATTATATTTTAGCTATTAACACCTTTTAACATCTAACATTTTATTAACAAGGTAAATAAGATGCATATCCATATAAAAACTGAAATAGTCACAGCATCTTTATCTGTAATATGTAAAGTGTATAAATAATAGGAAGTACTGAAATAAATTAATGGACAAACAGCAGTTTATCCATACAACAAAATGCTACTCCACAACTTTTCAATAAGCATTATCACTGAATGTCAAAAAAATTATAACATATACACACACACACACACACATGCAAACATGATGACGATAATTTAAAATTCTAGAAAGTATGAGTTAATTTATTGTAAAGAAAATCAGTGGTTTTCAGGGGGACTGGGAAATAGAAGATAAAAAAGGGCACAAGATAAATACACAAGTGACAGGTAAGTTCATTTTCATAAAGATAATGATAATTTCAAGACTATCAAATTGGTTTTCTAAAACAATTTATTATTTGTGTTTTTGAGCTAGGATCCTGCTATGTTGCCCAGGCTGGTCTTCTGGGCTCAAGAGATGCTCCTTCCTCAGCCTCCCTAGCGACTGGAGGAACAGGCACATGCCACAGTGCCATGCCATTGTTCTTTGTCAAAGTCAATTAAACAAATAGTTAAATGAAACTATGAAGAGCTCAAAATAATACACATGGATGACACACTTTTCTTGAAAATGTAGGTTCCCAGCCTGATATGAATTCCATCATCTCTTTCCTTTGACCCTGAGAGGAGCAACCTTGCTTCATTGGCAACAAATATTTTAGGTTCTAAAAGTTACTGCTCCTTAAATCACAGCTAGTTCAGAATCCTATCACTGGACTACAGACTCATCCTCCTCTTGTTTTACTGCCTGCAGAGCTGTGGCCCACAACAGAACACCCCAGAGAGGGTACAAGAATCCCCCCAAACTTACCACTATTTTTCTTTTCCAAAAACTACAGTCAGGAAATAGTGGTGCTTATCTCGAGAATTTGTTTATTCACACAAAATCTCTAGAACATGCGTGATGGACTTTTAAAAGAAGCATATTCCCAAGCAAATGAGCAGATAGCACAGGTAAAGGGACAGGCATGACGGAAGGAGAGAACTGACTCCACGAGTTGTCCAACCTCCACATGCAATCCTGACCTTGACATGAGCTATACTGCACATACACCTATACACATAGACAAACACACAATATAAAAAATCATTTTTAAAAAGATGTAGGTTCCATCTAACCTGCTATCTCTTATTAACTCAGTTCCCGTTCCAATTACAACCATGCTAGCCTACACAGTTCTGTACATCTGACTCCAGTGCCAGACCTGCAGAAGAGTTAATCTTCAACACTGGTAGAGCTTATGTGACATCCCAATGGCAAAGTGAATAAAATTAGTCATGTGTTTTAAAGAAGCACTTGGGATTGTCACAATTCTCCTTTACACCATGCTCTCCAACCTCACAATTAGCAACTGTCCACAAGTCTGGAACACAAAGTCCTACTGTCTTACCTTTGAGGGTGTGGTCAGCAATGAAAATCAGACCAATGCTGCAGAGAGCTGCTCTGTCACTGTACCTTGCCTTCTGAAGCACAGTTAGGATGTCCATAAAACTGATTCACCGCTTCATGCTGACATCATTAATCAGCTCATAAGTCATCCCACAAAACAAACAGAACCTTCAAGCCTAAACATGCATAAACAAAATTACCTTTACAAAAACATAAACTGGAGTAATGGGCAGCATGCATTTTCCAAGCTGGTAAATTCAAATCTGGAAATATTTAAGCATAAAGATAAAATTCCCCCGTGAACAAGATAATCTTTCTTAGCAGGTTGGAAGCACAAGTCAGACCAGGTCTTCTAGACCCAAACTAAGTAAGATTCATGCCCTAAAGGAAAATACAAAGAAATAAGGTGTTTCCAAAGGCTGAGACCCAAGCAGACAGTGCAGGCATTTGGACCTCTAAGCATGCTGCAGTGCTAACTTATCCACATAAACGTGAACTTTCCAGGCGGTAATGGTGACATAGTTTGTACCACAGACACTGTCAGGAACATAAATCAGAATATAGCCCTAGGCATACTAGAATCTGTAATGAATCTCAACAAAGCTTCCCACATAAATTAAACATAGAGAAGGCCGCTAATTTCCTACAGTGTTAATACGCTAATTTATGAAACAGCACATTTCTTAAACGACGAAGACCTTTCTTAAATGTGAACTCTCTGGTGTCGAACAAGATTAGATTTGCGGCTAAAGGATTTCTCACAGCCATTGCATTCATAAGGTCTTTCCCCAGTGTGAACCCTTTGGTGTTGAATGAGGTCAGACTTGTGGGTAAAGGGCTTCCCACATTCACTACATTCATAAGGCCTTTCTCCAGTGTGGCCTCTCTGGTGTTGAATCAGGCTAGAGCTTTGGCTGAAGGATTTTCCACATTCACTACACTCATAAGGTCTCTCTCCAGTGTGAACTCTCTGGTGTTGAATAAGGCTAGCACTCTGGCTAAATGCTTTTCCACACTCACTACACTCATAAGGCCTCTCTCCAGTGTGAACTCTCCGGTGCTGAATGAGTCCAGAGCGTTGCCTAAATGATTTCCCACACTCATCACACTCATAAGGTCTTGTGCCAGTATGAATTCTCCGGTGTTGGATGAGGTCAGATTTCCGAGTGAAGGATTTCCCACATTCCCCACATTTATAAGGCCTTTCTCCAGTGTGAACTCTTTGGTGTTGAATGAGGATAAATTTGCGACTAAAGGATTTCTCACACTCACTGCATTCATAAGGCCTATCACCGGTATGAACACTCTTGTGTCGGATGAGGTTGGAGAACTGCCTAAACAATTTCCCACATTCACTACACTCATACGGCCTTTCTCCACTGTGAATTCTCTCATGTTGAATGAGTTCGGATTTGCAGCTAAAAGATTTATCACAATCGCTGCACTGATACGGCATTTCTCCAGTGTGAACTCTTCTGTGTCGAATGAGATTGAAGATTTGTCTAAAGGCTTTCCCACATTCATAACACTCATAAGGCCTTTCTCCAGTGTGAACTCTCTGATGTCTAAAGAGGCTAGAGCTCTGTCTGAAGGATTTCCCACATTCATCACACTGATAAGGCCTTTCTCCAGTGTGAATTCGCTGGTGTTCAGTGAGGTTGGATTTGTAGGTAAAGGATTTCCTACATTCCCCACACTCATAATGTACTCTTCTACTATGACGTCTTTGATGGTAAACGAGTTCGGATTTGTAGATAAAGGCTTTTCTACATTCACTGCACTTATAGGGTCTTTCTCGAGCATGAGTTCTATCATGGGCAGGGAGGTGACCTTTTTTGTTAAAGGATTTCTCTTGCTGACTACGCTCATATGTCCTTTGTCCAATGTGACCGTCTTGGTGCTGAACAAGTGTGCGCTTGCGGGGGACGGCTTTCTCAAACTTGTTGTGTTCATAAAGCCCTTTTCCAGAGGAGGCAGCCTGATGAAGAACAAGTGTGTGTTTGTGGCTCGAAACTTTTTGGCATTCACTGCCCTTCTGTTTTTCTCCACTCAAAAATGCTTCCCCACACTTGCTGGGGCTAGTGTGAGGTTGCTCACCATTGCAAGCAGCCAGCTGCTGAAGACAGCCTACGGTGGCTGGGAAGTCCTCCCCATCCTTCCCAAAGGATGGCTTTATCAACACATGGAGTCTGCAGCTTGACCTACATGAGGCACCGTCAGCATCGAGATCGCAGGGCTTTTCTCCATTGTAATTATCCCACTGCTGGTTAAGGTCCTCATTCAAGCAGAGGCTTTTCACACTGGTTTTGCTCAAGTACAGTTTTTGCACAGGATGTGTGTTTTCGATCTCAGCTGAGTGTAAAGCTGGAATGCTCATCTCAAAGAGTTGAGTTTCCTGGGTAGATGGACTTGCCATAGACGTCACCCCTTCTATAGGCACGTCATGCTCAGAAGTTATTTCTTCACTCCCCATCACATGACAGGAACCTGAAATCAGAGAAATGCAGGTTGAAATGCTGATGAAATGATGCTGACATCAATGAGGAAAGAAAAGCCCATCGTAAAGGTATATTAGGCAATGAGCAGTAAGATGGCTAGATGTGATGAAACACACCTGTAAAGCCAGTACTCGGGAAGCTAAGGAAGAAGGTTCCTATGCTACACAGCAAGAACCTGTCCCAAAGAAAGAAGAATGCACAATGGACTAAGAACAAAAGAGGTAGGACAGATTGAAGGAGCTTCTTTCAAATATTAGGTCTTTGAAAACCAGAACGGGGAGATCCTACTCAAGGATGCAAGGATGGGGCACAGCAAAGGAGAGCTGGGTCTCTGATCAATACCAACAATTTTCAGCAGGACTTTGTCCATTAGCGATATGGCTATACTGTGCAGAAGTCACCAAAAGAAACTTAAGTAGTTGGTGACCAAGGGCTATTTAAGGATATGTGCATGCCTTATAGCACTGAGTCAAAACTAAGAGTGTAGCAGAGCATCAAGGTAGCCAAGAAGCCAGAAGTCATAGATGAAATTACAAGTTACCAAAGAATGAAGCACTGGAAAATAAAGGCAGAAATAGGGCGTGACAGGTGGCGCTTGCACCAACTGTTGGACACTCTGCTGATTCCTGATATAATGTGAACAGAACCCTAATGTCACACCCTTCCCCGGGTGCCTCTCCCTAGGCCAGGTCTTCTCTAAGACAATCTTGCAATGTCCACTCTATGAGGCAACCAAGACTCTCCCTGCAGCCCTAACCACATGGGACATAAAAAACACCAATATTAAAAGAAAAAAGACAAGGGGCTGGAGAGATGGCTCAGTGGTTAAGAGCACCAGCTGCTCTTGCAGAGGACCCAGCACCTACATGGTGGCTAGCAACTATCCATAACTCCAGTTCCAGGGGATCTGAAGTCTTCTTCTGACCACCGCCGGCACTGCATGACACGGGTGCACTTGTATACATGGAGGCAATACGCTCATATGTATAAAATAAAAATAATAAATAAAATATTAAAAAAAAAAGACAGGCGAGTGACTAGCACTAGCTCACAGCAATAAGAAAACATTACAAAAAACATCCCATGGTTCACTTAAGAGTAACCATGAAAATGCTGGCCATTCCTCACATAGGTGGCCATGGGGAAATGGCAGTTACAGGAATCATGCAGGAACTGGGGTACAGAACACCACAGTTCTGAACAGTCACCCCAACAGGGGGGAGGCAATCAAAATGAGACCATTAGGCTGACAGCCTGAGGTAACAGTCACCCCGGGCAAAGGAAGGGCAGCAACCACTCAGAACACTGGGGGCGGGGGGTGGGGGGTGGCTAAAGGACCTTACCCAAGGATGCCACAAGCACAAAGTTTTCCAGCATCACACTGCAGTACAGGAGCCTCTGAGCCTCATCAAGGAGCACCCACTCTTCCTGGGAGAAGTGAATGGCCACATCCTCAAAAGTCATACCCTGTCACAACAGAAAAAAGTTCAATCTAGGATCAGCTCTCTTCTAGGAACCTAAGTTCATTCTGTTGCCCAGTATCCACCCCCTGCTTACTGTATTTCTCATCTACTATCAGACAAGATACTCAGCCTAATGCCACTTGTGCCCACTCTCTGCCCACCGACACTGGAAACAAAGGGAGATGGACTCAAACCTCCAGACCTAGCGTGAAGCCAACTATCCTTTCTCGTCAATTCTGTGGCTGCCACAAATACTGATTAGGGAGGGAAGTGGCCACACAGAGGTAGGTTAACTTGACTTCTGTTCTGTCAGACAGTATCCCTGAGGACCAGACCCTGGAAACATGAACTCACCCCTTATTCTTATGATTCTTTCTTATTCCTGGGCAATTAGTTCGCTCTCTCTATGCACAAAACACTTGTCTGTGTGCAAGTGTGTATGCATTTCTACCTATAGATGCACATGCATATGTGGAGACCAGAAGTCACTATCAGGTGTTTTCTTCAAGCAATCTCCACCATATTTTTTTCTCCCACTGAAGTTGGATCTCGTCACTTGGATAAGATGGATGGTCAACGGGCTCCACAGATCCAGATACACCGTCTCTGCCCTTGCCCTCAGCTCTGGGGTTACAGATGCTTGTCAATGCCCTCGGCTTTTATGTGGGTGCTGAGACAATGGACTCAGGTCCTCACGCTTGAATAGCAAGCCCTTTATCCACTTAACTATCTCCCAGTCCTGCACACAGTACTCAACTGTATTTTCCTCACATGACTGTATTCATTTGTTTTTTTTTTTTTTTTTTTTTTTTAAAGTCCTCTGAGAGGGTGCACAGTTCCTCGTTCCTGGAGATAATAATACCAGGTCAATGCGTGGAGTGGACAAAGCAAGCTCCTATTCCATGTCCCGCCTCCAAATACCCATTTCATATACTATCCGTGAATAGAGGACGTATCAAATAGTAAACTGATGAGAACAGATACTATATTTGATCTTAGCCAACAGGCCCAGAAGACACAGCCCTGCACGACAGGAAAAGCTTGTTTTATTATCCACTTCCCTCTGAGGACTCCAAGGTCACATACACCTAATCCTAGCCTATCTACCTCAGAGAAAATACCTGGACTTGGCACCACATCCATTCTCTCCTCAGGCTCACTGATCACTAACTGCCAGTGTAATTTCTGGCCTTGACATGCAAGGCTGCATGATCTAGCACCAAAAAATCAGCCTTCAGTTCTGCAGATCCTCCCTCCCCTACACAATAAAACAAGGATTCACACACTTTAATCCTATGTCCTAAATGTGAGGGCCCTGAGACCGGAAGTTCACATTCTCTCTCCATGGGCCCTGGTCTCTTTTTCCACACATCTCTCTAGCCTTGCTCGTATACCACCGTGGCCCCACTGAGAGTCATTCCTTGGTCTACCCACTGGTTACACAGCATATAGGATCCAGAGAGTGGAGGTTTAACTCCAGACTTCTCATGGACCATACTACAAGGCAGCTCTAACCCTGTTATATGATGGCCTTCTACTGTTCCTTGTTTCAACCCCACTCAGCAGTCATTTGTGGAAGCCAGTCATCTCGGCTCATGCCTGTAATTCCTGCATTTGGGAGGATGAGGCAGGAGGTCTGACACAAGTTCAAGGCCAGTCTGGGTTACACAGTGAATTCTGGGCCTGACTGGGTTACAATGAGACCCTGTCTCAAAAATTATAACAACAGTAAATTGGAAGGCTGGACATGGTGGCGCACGCCTTTAATCTCAGCACTCAGAATGTGGAGGCAGGAAGATCTCTCTGAGTTCAAGGCCAGTCTGGTCTACATAGTTGAGTTCCAAGACAGCTGGGACTACAGGGAGACCTTGTCTCAAAATACTACCTCTACTACTACTACTAATAATAAAGAACAACTTGTGAACCTCAGCTGGCCATGGGCTTCTTCCATGGCTGGATTGGACTTGCATCCCACAAACCAACCACCGCTTTCCTCTGTCCAACTAATTCTCATTCAAACTCTGGCCAGTCTGGTCTACATAGTTGAGTTCCAAGCCAATGGGGAAGACAGGGCTTTTTAGCCCTATAACCAGGGAGTCAATTATCCCTCTAAGCTATCTGTCAGCCTGACTCCAACAATCCCAGTCCCATCAAGGGTTACAAGAAAACCCTGATGCATCTGCAAAGCAATGCACGAGCACCAACCCTAGTTCTAGTACTTGTAGACCAAGTCTACACCAGGTCCAGTCATTCCTGAGAAGCCCGGCCCACATGCCAGACCATCCTCTTTCCTACACCACTGAGGCTTCAGCTTCTCCCACAACCAAGGATCCATATAGGAGATCTAGCCCTCAGCTCAGCCCCCTGCCCCCTGCCCCCCTCCCCC
>NW_008359093.1:763563-769219 GCF_000622305.1 Nannospalax galili | reverse complement strand
TTGTCAGGCTCTGCTTTTACCGAGCACAACACAAGCTGTGCTCTAGTAGACACACTGTCCACTATCTTCAGAAAAGTCTCCATCTTGAACCCTTCATATTTCTAGATAGTTCCAGTTGCCACTGAGCTGTTCTGTGAAGGTTCTCATTCTTTCTTTAAACATTTCAAAATACTTATTTTTATTTTTCGTGAGTGTTTGCCTGTTTGTATATTTACCACCTATGTGCCCAGAGCCCACAGAGGCTAGAAGGTGTTGGAATTCCTTGGAACTGGAGTTAGCTGCCATGTAGGTGCTGGGAACAGAATCCTAGTCTTCTGCAAGAGCAGCCAGTGCTCTTAACTGCTGAGCCCTCTCTCTAGCCCAAGTTCTCACATTTTTAACAGGCTAAAATTAAGACTCTATATAGTACCTGCTACCATGGAAAATTAGGTACGAACCTCACCACCTAGGTTGATGGAGATTTCATCCTTCCAGCAGCCAAAAATCAAACTTGAACTCGACAAGCTGTTAACACACCTGTAATCCTATCACTCAGGATGCTGAAGGTAGGAGGCAAGTTGTTATTTTAGACTAGCCTATGCTTCACAGAGAGCACCAGGTCACTGAGACCTATACCAAGACTCTATCCCCCAAATAGTAATAATAGGGGCTTAGCAGGTTAAAAACACTGGCTGCTCTTGCAGAGGATCCAGGATTGGTTCCCAGCACCAACATGGTGACTGTCTGTAACTTCAGTTCTAGGGTATCCGAAGCCCTCTTCTGACCTCTGTGGGCACTGCATGATGCAGGTGCACTTAGGTACATGCAGGCAATACACTCGGTACACATAAAATAAAGATAATAAAATGTTTAAAAAAATAATAAAGTAAAAGGCAAATGTGTGGTATGCATGCACTGGGTAACTATGGCTCATGGACGCCTCAGTCCATGGTGGCCATCAATTTCATATAACCATCAGCCTACACAAGATTGCCAGGCCCAGGGCCACTAAGGGGTGCGAAAGAACAGACCAAGGACACCACTAAGTAGAGACCTATGCGTGCAGAGGACACTGGCCTGTCCCACTGACTGGGTCAGGCTCCATAAGTGGTCCTGAAATCAAGGGAACCTGAAAAAAACGGGGAGCAGTCAGAATCGGATAGCAGGTTCCACAGGACAGAAGGTTCTACAGGATCTGGTCACTCGCTGATCTGGCCCAGCCCTAGGGCTAGGTGGCTTGGGATGACCACTCATTCTCTGTGCCTCAGTTCACGGTATGATTCTCTGTGAACTGGGAACTCAACTTTCTCATGCCTATCCTCTCTCTTCTGGTTGGCCTGTTCTTACTCTGAGCAACTCTGGGAAAATTTAGAACTCTTATCTCCAGCTGTGTTCTCTGTTCACACCCTCACTGGCTCCCAGTGTCCTAAGAAGAAAAATCAAATCCCTGGGCTGCAACTCGGCCTCACATATGTCGCTGCAGACACTTGGACATCAGGACTCAGAATCCTTCGGTTCAGCGGCTCTTTCCGAGCCTTCGCAGGTGCCATCCCTCACCAGCATACAGATGTCATAAAGGGGGACCCCACCACCGACGAGCATCCCCTGCCGGGGACACCAGCTAGGAGCTGCAGGGCCTTAAGCAGGGCTCTCTCCCGGCTCTAGCACCAGGGCGAGGCCTGCAGGACGCAGCACTTACCAGGGCCGGGTCCCTCTGCACGGCCACAGCCTTTGCACACTGCAAAGGGAGCAAAGACCCGGGCACCGCGGTGCCTACTTCACTGGCGCTGGCGACGGTCACGTGGGCAGAGTCGCTGCACCGCAGCCCCGCCTCTGTGCTGCGAGGAAGCCAGCTGAGCTCAGCCATAGCGGTGCGCTCACCTCCGGCCCCAGCTTCAGGCTGGGTAAATAGACCCCAGCAATGCCAAAATCTCCGCCAAGAGGCCTGCGCCAGAAGTTCCGCCCCGACCCGTACCACACACAGGAAATGTCCCTGTCCTGCATTTTCATTGGCTCATTGCACCATCATCACCACCACCACCACAACCCCGGTCTTGCGCATTACATGTTTACGCAGCTCAATGTTTACACAGCTCCACGTAGAGGATCAGCATTCACCCCAACCCACGCATCCCTCCTTCGATCTCAGGGAACTTAGGATAGGACGAACACGCGAGCTGCTGCGATGTGGTGGCTTCGTTTCCACTTGATTCCTAAAAGAAGGGATTCATTAAAAAAAAGTTTACTAAAATTCCGGTCCCTTCTGTCAGACACAAGGTCAGTGTGCATGCAGAGGCTAAAAATTATTTCAGATACTTGCAGAGAGAATAAATCCAAATGCACACATTCCATAAATGTCATACACACACACACACACACACACACACACTTTGGAACATAAGCATTTTCTTTTTAAAAAGTATTTTGGGGTTGGGGATTTAGCTCAGTGATAGAGCGCTTGCTTAGCAAGTGCAAGGCCCTGGGTTAAGTTCTCAGCTCCGAAAAAAAATTATTATTTTTATTTTATGTGTGCGTGTATTGCCTGCGTGTAGGTAAGTGTACCCGTGTCTTGCGATGCTGGCAGAAGACAGAAGAGGCTTGTCGGATCCCCTGGAACTGGAGTTACGGACAGTTGTTAGCTGCCATGTGGGTGCTAGGGTTCGAACCCAGGTCTTCTGCAAGAACACCCAGTGTTCTTAACCACTGAGCCATCTCTCCATCCCCATAAGCATTTTCTTATTGCTGTTTAAATACATTCAGTTAAAAGCATTAGAGTCACTTTTGTAACTCTCTGTATGTTCAGATGTTCAGTCAACTGACAAGATTAAAAATAGATGTTAATTTGGGTCACGATGTAGAAGATAAGGAAGGATTTTAGGCTGCCCTAAGGCAGAGGCTAAGGGAAGACTTCTGGACCCGTGTCTCCATGGAGAGCCAAATTGCTCACCTGACAACTTTCTAGTGATTGCGTCAAATTCCTTGATCTTACACTGATTTTTCATTTACTATTTCTTCCACAATATCCAGATATTCAGTCATCTTAAGAATTTACGTACTCCTTATGGCCACCATTTACCACCAGCAGAAATCCTTCAAAAAATTAGACTCCATTGTATATGTGGCCTAAAATATATTCCTGGTTAAATGATTTGTGAAGTTTTATACTTACAGGGTTTTAAGTCCTGGTTTTAAAAATAGCTACACTGTAACAAGATTCTTTATGTATATTTCTGTTTGCTAAAAACTTTGTCTTTTCAGGGGTGGAGAGAAGGCTCAGCCATTAAGAGCATTTGCTGGTCTTGCAGAGGACCTAGATTAATTTCCCAATCCCCACACAACAACTCACAACTGTCTGAAACTCCAGTTCTAGGGAATCCAATGCCCTCTTCTGGCTTCTATTGGGACCCTGCATGAACGTCATACACATATACACCTGCAGGAAAACACCTGTACACGTAAAAAATAAAAAGAAGGGGCTGGAGAGATGGCTCGGGGGTTAAGAGCACTTGGTGCTCTTGGGGAGAACCCTGATTCAGTTTCCAGCACCCACATCTGTTGGCTCACAAATGTCTGTAACTCCAGTTCCAAGCAATCCAACACCTCTGGCCTCCACAGGCACCTGCACGCACACACCCCCTCCATACACATTACATAATTAAAATAATAATGAATCTTTTAAAATGTGCTGGAACCAAAATTTAGGGAGTCTGAGAACTACTGAGCCAATGTCTCATCACTGGCAGGGTCAGAGAGGGAAACAAAGAAGTGGATGTATCTTGGGGCTGCTTCAGCCCTGGGGGGTTCGGACTTTCTGTGACTTCGGAGCCAGGCAGAAACACAAGCAGGAGCACCCTGACCAGGTTTGGGAGCTGACTTTTTGCATAAAGCGTACATGCAAATACCCCAAGCTGTTGTTTTTGGCTTGCCTTGTATTTTACCACCAGGATGTTTTTAGCAGATCTGTGGGCTCTGTGACCAGCTGCCACATGGCCTGTTTGGTTTCTAAGGAGGCCTTTCATGGCATTCAGGAGTGAGTTTTGCAGTGTCAGAGTGGTGGGGTCCACCTGGTGGTTCAATGCCAGCTTAATGAGATGATTTTTTACAGTACCATGGGTGGTAGCTTTTGAGCACAAAGGCTCATAACATCAGCTAGAGCTCAGCAGAGTGATGCTTTTCCATTGTCTGGATTGTCATATCTGAAACACCTAGCTCCACAAAGCATCAGTAATCAGGGCTCAGTCCTTTTGTCACACAGAATAGGCCTGCAGATCAGGAGCCTGTGATGATTTTGATAGTTTCACTGATAGGCTGACCTACATCAGGATCAGACTCCGCATGTCTTCCTTTTACAGCTTTGCCGACAAGTCCACGGTATGTGCCACATCAGGGACACTCTGATTCCCCTCAACATGGCCTTCCTTCCCCAAGTAAGATTTAAAAAACCTAGGACTTAGTCTTCCGAGAGTTTGGTTTCACTTTTCACAACCCCTGCGTCAGCTGCCAGGATATCTAAGGACCAAAGAAACCGCCATCCATAAAACCTATAGCATGTTTCCTCGTTTGTGATGACCGGACAGTACAAAGAGAGGTGTGCTCATTTGCAGAGTGATATTTCTTAACTGTCTTCTGAAGACTGAAGTCTGATGTAACAATGCAGACATTCCATTTCCATGTCCTCAACCAGCCAATGGCAAAGCTCCTGCCCAGTGCTCCAGTTAGAGTCCCATTCCCCTCAGTGGAGATCTTGGCAGTGATTTCAGATGATAGCCCATCACTGTGGGGAAATCGAGGCATGAACCTGAAGCATCTAGTCACATCACAGCCAAAGTCAAGAAAAATTTTCATAATGTTCTTATTGACTGAGAATTTCATTCAATGTATTTTGATCATATTCAGACCCCTCCTTCATCCCATCAGAGTCACCTCCCATGCCCTTCATTTAATGTCCACCATATTTTTAAGACCTATTGAGTCTAATTTGTCTCCCCCAAATGTTCTTGAGTGTGCATCCATCCTCTGGAGCCTGGTCAACCTACTTGACATCATGCCCTTAAAGAAAACTAACTCTCCCTCTCCCAGGAGCTATCTAAAGCCCGCAGCAAAAGCTGTGGCTTTTTGCCCATTTCCCCTCTCTGTGACGGGTTTTTGTGACGGGTTTTTGTCTGGCTTGGGTGTGTGTAGGTCTTGTGCATGTCCTCAAAGTGTTGCTTTTACAGAATAGTTTTATTAACTGTAAAATGTTAAGGAATATTCATAGGAAAATAAGAGACCTTCCTGATGCTTCCTACCTTGGAAATTTTCCTGCTTTTCTCAGTGCAAAATTTCCGGAACTTGTCCACTAAGAAAACTAAAGTAGGTTGGGTAATCTTTGTATAATTATTACACAGAGTTCAGTTTGAGGCCTAGATTTCTGCCACCATTAAACATGAAATTGCAAATCCCTTACCTTGCACATAGTGATCCTTTGGATATTATGAAATGGTGATAGAAATGACTGAATTTTTTAACTTTAAAGAAATATTTTATTTATTATTTTTATTTTATGTGTATGCATGTATTGCCTGCATGTAGGTAAGTGCACCCGTGTAGCGGAAGACAGAAGAGGCTGTCAGATCCCCTGGAACTGGAGTTACTTGTAGGAAACCAGGATGCCAGGCCCTAGGGTGAGGTGAGCCTT
>NW_008359093.1:734695-763265 GCF_000622305.1 Nannospalax galili | reverse complement strand
TGGCCAATAAATTACTGGATGGGCATTGATAACCTCGAGTAAAAGTTTAAGAATCCTTCTGGCGCCAACTATCAGACTAAATGTCCTGTTTCTTTGTATCCTAAATCTTTGTATGTGACTGCCATATCCCACGTGACTGCTAGTTCCTTGGGATGTATAAAAACCATCTGAATTCTAAAATAAATCGTCCCGTTGGTAAGACACAGATCCCAGAGTTTGACTCTGTCGCCGATCAGACCCTCTGCCCTGAAGCCAGCAGGTCCCCCGCTAAGCAAAGCAAACCTGAGTCCCGACAGTTATGGACAGTTGTTAGTTGCCATGTGGGTGCTGGGATTCGAACCTGGGTCTTCTGCAAGAACAGTCAGTGTTCTTAACTGCCTAGCCATCTCTCCAGCCCCATGACTGAATAGTTTTTAAATATTTTATTTATTATTTTTATTTTATGTGTATGAATGTATTGCCTGTATGTATGTGAGTGCATCCATGTAGTGCAATGCCGCAGAGGTCAGACGAGGGCGTCGGATTCCCCTGGAACTGGAGTTAAGGATGGTTCATAGCCGCCATGTGGGTGCTGGGAATCGAACCCAGGTCTTCTGCAAGAACAGTCAGTGTTCTTAACCACTGAGCCATCTCTCCAGCCCCATGACTGAATGTTTTAAAGAAGTCAGATTCATAGTACTGTAACAAGACTAAGGGGAAACATGTCTGTACATCTGCTACATGATATGCTCTCTGAGGGTAATTTCCCACCAGCATCTCTTAGCAGAGAAACTTGGCACACTCTTATCCATCTCTGCAATACATGTTTGCTCCACAGGCTTTGCTGAGGGCATAAATACGGTTCCCTATGTGTCTCCTATGGAAATACAAGATCAATAAGGAGTCAAAGAGACTGGCACAGACACATTGGAGGTTGCCTATTGTACCTGGGTGTGATGGTTAACACTATCAGTTTGACAGGATCTAGAATCACCAAAGATACAAGACTAGGGCCTTGCCTATGAGGTATTATTTTGATGAGGTCAATTGAGGTAAGACCCACCCTACATGTGGGTGGCACTGTTCCCTAGTTTTGGATAAAAAGGACAAAGCTAGCTAAACACTGGTAATAAAATGGACAAGCATTCATCTCCCTACTCCCTGACTGTTGGTGTCCTCAAGTTCCTGAAAAGTGAGCAGATTAAAAAAATATTCTCGAGAACTCCAGAACCGTGCGTGTTGTGTAGCTGAGGTCATTATCAGAGAAGGTGGTTTAGGGATTCATGCAGGCTCTGGATGTTCAACTCAAGGCTGTTGCTATGCAGTCTGGAAAACAAGGCTAGAGAGGGTGGGGAAACTTAGCCCATCAGTGTGGCCTCTGCGCACAGCCAGCATTTCTACCGAGTTGGGTGGAGATGGTCTTCGCTGTTCACCCATGTTTGCTACCACCGAAGAGAGGGATCTTTGGGATTCAAGGAGAAAGTTATGGGAATCAACACAGGGCTTTCAAGCCTGATTTTCCCCAAAGAGTAGGAGATCCAGGCTTTTATTCTGAACTATATTTTAAGCCTTTCATAAAGTATAGACGACATGCACTAAGTGGCACATATTTAAACTACACATTTCTATAAGTTTGGCTATTAATATAAACCCATGAAATAATTCTTATGATCAAGCTAGAGAAACTATCCATCACCCATCCATTTACCTCATAGCCTTTAAAATGTCTTTCTTTCTGGGGCTGGAGAGATGGCTCAGCGGTTAAGGACACTGATTGCTCTTGCAGAGGACCTGGGTTCGATTCCCAGCACCCATATGGTGGCTACTATGTCCATAACTCCAGTTCCAGGGTATCTGATGCCTTCTCGATGACCTCTGCAGGCATTGCACCATATAGGTGCACTTATATACATGCAGGCAATATACTCATATACATAAAAAACAAAAATAACAAAGAAATTAGGCAATCTTGGTTATATAAGCAGTTCTTTTCATTGATGAGAAGTTTGATGTTTTATGAACACACCATGTTTTATTTCTTTCTGCAACAGATTTTCACTCTGTATGCTCCGGTGTCTTCAAACTGGCCTCTGCCACAGTCTCCTGAGTGCTGGGATTACAGGCTTGTATCACTATGCCCAACTCCACTGTATTTTAGCCACTCATTTGGTCAAATGTTTTGCGTTATATGGAGTTTTAGATTATTGCTTATAAAACTGCTGTGGACATTTGGATACAATTATATATTCATGTTGTTATTTTCATTTATTTTGTATTATTAGAATGCAAAACCTAAGATACAGGGTAAGTGAAGCTTTAATCTTTTAAAATATCTTTTATTTTTATTTTTAGCTATGTGTATATGGAGGGTCGTACACATGCATGCAGTGCCCAGGGAGGACAGAGGAGGCCACTGGATCCCCTGGAGCTGCAGTTACCAGTGGTTGCTGGGAACTGAACTCCCATCCTGTGGAAAAGCAATACAAACTCTTAACTGCTGAGCCATCCCTTCAGCCCCAAGATGTAACTACTTAAGAAAAGCCAAAAATTGATCTAACATGGTTATTCTCAGGATTACTTTTTAATTTATATTTTATAGAGATTTGTGTATTCATATAATACATCTTAATCAAATTTAGAACCCCCCCCGGTCTGTGCTCCCACAGTCCCCCACCCACAGAATTTCATACATTCTGTCATATATGTTAAGTCCTATCTGGTCAAGCATTTGTACCTAGATGTCCCTTGGTGCAAGTTCATCCACTGGAGTCTAGTCTAGAGTCACTCCCTTAAAGAAGCTCTACTCTCCCTCACCCCACAGTAATCAGTTGCTAATAGTTCTTCACCTAGGGTTGTGGCCTGCTGCCCGTTTCCCCAGTTCTATGCTTGGCTTTGGTCTGATTGACTTGACATGGGTCTTGTGCATGCTGTCAACATTGCTGCAAGTTCATATGAGCAAGTTCCCAGAGGCCTAAAAGCCTCTGTTTCCTTATGTTCACGTACCAACCCTGGTTCTTACAATCTTCCTTCCTCCTCTTCCGCAATGGCCCCTGAGATACAGGTAGGTGAGGTTTAACATAGGACTCCTATCCAGGGCCATGTACTCTGTGGTCTCTTATTCTCTAAAACTTAGCCAGTTGTGGCCTTCTGTGTGCATCGCACTCTGTTGCATGAGGAAGTTTCATTGGTGAGAGTTGAGGGATGTATTAGCATTCTCTCTACCCCTTGTTCTGCTATGTTCCATGAGCGCGAGATATAGAGGTTCCATTGTAGATGTGTCACTTAAGGCTGGGCGTCTCTCAGACATATATTCTCTATGTGTGACCAGTTGTGGAACTCTGTAATTGTCTCCATCTGCTGCAAAAACAAGCTTCTTTGATATGTGGTGTATAGTATACTTTTCTGTAAATATAAGAATCCATATTAAGCATAAAGTAAGAAATTTCATTTGTCTAGAGATATGACAGAGATAGAGTTTTCTCTAGGATCTATGATCTCTCCAGCCATGTACATTTGACTATTATACAGTGCCACTCATGAGTTCCTTTCTACTGAGAGGGCTTTCAGTATAATAGAGAGCTGTTGATTACCCCCATAGATAAAAGTGCCACTACTTCACCGATAGTTTGCTGTGGTTAGTAGGCTTTTCAGCTGGGTTGGACCATCGGTTGATTTTCTTCCTTAGCAGCTTGTATAATATCCTCTAGAACTATGAGAGCTAGTCTTCAGGGAGGAGGCTTCCAGGTAGGTTCCAGTTCCATTATTCCAAGTTCTGTGTCGAAACTATGTCCTGTCTTCTGCAATAGGGTCTTACCTACAAGTTCTGGGAAGCAATCAAGTGTTGTGACCATAGCCTGCTTTATTTTGGGAGTCTCTTGGACTATCCTTTCCAACTGGAAGTGAGGTTTCTCCTGTCTGGTACTGTGTTTCTTGTTATGTTGCCTTCACGTATACACATGTACTCATGTTCTGATGTTGTATGTATGTGTATTCTCAGGGGGGTTTGAATTAATACATTTCCCTCTGGCTTTTCATACAACCTAAACGTTATTTGTCTCTCCTCTCCCTCTTCCTGTCTGACCTCCCTCCTCTTTCCCTAGTTTAATTACTTCCATTTTGGCCTTGATAATACCTGTCTCCTATTATCCCCCTCGAGTTCCGTCTTCCCCTTCCCCCCCTGCTTCCTTATGTGTCCGTCCTTCCTCTCTCCCCAGTTGAATATCCACCAGCAAATCATGGCATTAAAAGAGTCACACATGGGGTTGAAAAGATAGCAGATTTCTAATGCGTACAATTTAAATAAATGAGCATTATTTATATATACTAGCATTCAAAATAAAATATTCTCATCTCAAAATGTAGGTCAGAGATAGAGTGCATGCCTGCTATGTAAAAGATCCTAGATTCAATGCCCAGCACCAGAAAATAAAAAGATCAAAAGAAATAAAATATGGAGCCAGACGTGGTGGCATAAGACTTTAATTCCAGCACTCAGCAGTTAGAGGCAGGTGGATCTTTGTGAGTTTGAGGCCAGCCTGGTCTACAGAGTGAGTTCTAGGCTAGCTAAGGCTATATAGTGACACTCACCTAAAGAAAGGAAGGAAGGAAAGAAGGAAGGATGGAAGGAAGGGTGAGTAGAGGGAAGGGTGGAAAGCCTGGCAGATTAACTATATCATTTTAAGACATAAATTAAGTCAAACATAAAATAAAAGAGCCTATAATCTAGGAATATTAAAATATATAAATAGTAAAGCTCATAAAATTGAAGACAAAACAAAGATCAGGTATAATATTAGAAAAGAGTCTAATATGTAATACACAGAGGAAGAGAGTATGCACAGGATTTTATGTGGTACTCTAAACTCAATAAAATCCCATATCTTGTGTAAGAATAAAAATTATTTAAACAAGCATTTCTCATGACAACATTTTAGTGTTTTTTGAGACAAGGTCTAACTATGTAATCCAGTGGGCTGCACAGCCCTGATTTACATCATGAAATCCAAGCAGCCTGAGATACATATAGAGGTTGTCTTAAAAATATGTTTTGGGGGACTGGAGAGCTGGCTTAGCAGTTCAGAGCACTGGCTGCTCCTGCTAAAGACCTGAGTTTAACTCCCAGCACCACGTGGTGGCTAACAACCGTCTGAACTCCATTTCCAGGGGATCTGACGCCCTTTTCTGTCCTCTGTGGGCACTGAATGACATGAGTGCACTTACAGACATGCAGTCAGTACAATCACACACATAAAATAAAAATAAAAGAGAATTAGAAAATGAAAATAACATGGGAGCACAAGAAAAGAACAATCTTGTATTGTTCATAAATCTGATGAAAACATCTTTAGGGATGAAATATTGGTACTAGAACAACAAATTGAAACAAGAAAATACATGAATCCTGAACCAGCTGAATTACAGATACTGTGTGATTTAATAACAGCTGGCGTTCATAGATATAGAAAGAGCTTTCTACTTTGTTTATGAAAGTGTTGTTTCCTGTGAAGACACAATTAAGGAGTAAGGTGTACGCACACATCTTATGCCAAGCACAAGGATACTGGCCTCAAGCGTTCTCTATTTTCCCTGCTTGGAGATTCAGTGGGGGGTGAAATACCAATCAACCAGGGCAGGTGCAGAGAATGTGGGGCTATCAAGGCATCTTCAGTTCGCTTACTACTTAGAGTCACAGGTAATAGGCCCATAGACACTAATTATTCCTTCCCTAGAATCCTGCGAATATCTTGGTCAATTTATAATAATATTTTTATTACATCTGTGAAAAGGTTCATCTACTTTCCACTTAGAAATTCTCTATTAAAATTAAATCAGTAAGAAAGGGGACGGATGTATATAGTTTTGTGGCTATTACAGAAAATTTTCAGGCATGTTTTAATCATACATAACCAAATGATAACCTGCTACCACAGTTTTTGAATTCTCCTAGCCAGCCAGGCACACTGGTATATTCAGAAGCAAGTAGGTAATTTAGACTCAAGAGCATGTGACCAGCTCTGTGCAACATAGCAAGAGCCTGTCTCAAAAAAAATTGTATATCATATTCTTTATGAGATTTCCAGAGAAATAATCCTTCTAAAAAGATGGGGGCAACTTACCAAGCCATTTTCACTGAGGCAGGAGCAACACGAAGTATTCATGGAGGCGTTTTCTCCTTGAGATAAAGGTTTGTTACAATGTGATGTCATTGTCTTGCTGGGAAGTAATCATCACTTCACCTTTCTGAGCAGTGACAGTGTCTGCGTGGACATTTGAAATCATCTCAGAAAAACATCTGCACAATGTTCAAATCTTTGTAAGTCATTAGTAGTAATTACTGAGTGATGTGGAGATGGTTGTCAGAATAAAACATCATCTGAGATGGCTGAAAAACACCAGGTCCAAATGACAAGGGACACAGGGCATTGAGGGCTGAGTGAGAACAGAGGTGAGAAAAAGCCTGGGCTGTGCATTTGCTAACTTGAGGGCTTTGTTTCCCAGATGTGATTATTTTTCATCCTGAGAAATTTATACCATGAATACCTAGAAGGGAGAAGAACAGAGCGAGTTGGGTAGGAATGAGCTCTGGATATTACGCTGGATCTTAGCCAAATGGCAAGAAATGATTGTCTGACTGTGAGAAATTAATTAGGGGAAACCTTTTCTCTGCTTCCATAGGCATAACTAAACATACAGTGTGTTTCACATGTTGTTCTTGGTGTGTGATCTATTTTTTTTTAAAAAAAGAATGGAGCTAGAGAGATGGCTCAGATAGCATTTGCATCCACACCTGACAACCTGAGTTCAATGCCTGGCACCCAAATAGTGGAAGGAGAAAATGAATCCGAGAATCCAAAAGGTTGTTCTCTGACCTCAACACCTATGGAGCTAGAGAGATGGCTCAGATAGCATTTGCATCCACACCTGACAACCCGAGTTCAATGCCTAGCACCCAAACAGTGGAAGGAGAAAATGAATCCACCTGCACTATGGTGCCAGTCTCTCTTCTCTCCTCTCTCTCCTCTCTCTCTCTCTCTCTCTCTCTCTCTCTCTCTCTCTCTCTCTCTCTTCTCTCCTCTCTCTCTCTCCATCTCTTCTTTCTCTCAAGGACTAAATTTAATTTTAAAACATTTTAAAAGAAAAACACTACCAAAGACACTACCTCGTATCTTATCAACATTATAGATAACAAATATGGAAAATAGCAAATAATAAAGCATTCAATATGGGATTGGAGAGATGGCTCAGCAGTTAAGAGCACTTGCTGCTCTTGCAGAGGACCTGAATTCAGTTCTCAACACCCAAATACCAGAGCACAACGGTCTGTAATTTCAGTTATAGGGAGTCTCATTTCTTTATTTGGTGTCTGTGAGCACCAGGAACACACGTGGTGTGCATACACTTAGGCAGGAAAGTGAGTTAAAAAAACTTTATGTATTTTCTTACCAATATTCAACATGTTGTAGAATGATAAGTGCTTTATAAGAAAATGCCTTGTCAAGATAGAGGGGTGAGGAGGGAATGGAGGAAGACTGCCACATAAACTGGGTAGTAGTGGGGGGCTTCTATGACTGGAAGACATTTCAGACAACACTTGAAAAGATAGAACCGCGTAAGTCAAAAACGGTGGCCATATTCATGAAAGAGATCACATCACTCTCCCTCCCAGCTCCTGGAAAACACTATTGTACATTTTGGTCTCTATGGATTTGTCCGTTCTGGATATTTTCTTAAAATGGAATTATATACGTTATGACTCGGTTATTACAATATTTCTAAGTTTTAGTGGTATTGTAGCATATATGAATGCTTCATTCCTTTTGGGCTCTATAGCATTTTGTTGTACGGATACACCACATTTTCTTCATTCACACATCCATTAATGAGCACTTGAGTTATTCCCATGATACTGGTTAGTAGGACTAAAGCTATTAACATCATGTGCAATTTTTTTCCTTGAACACCTGTTGATATTTTCTGAATGTTCCCATTGTCTCAATATGCATATGTTGAAATTGAATCCCCAATGTGCTAGTACAGTCACATATGTTCAAAGACTAGAGATGTGTTCTGAGAAACACATCATTGGATGATTTCATCATTGCGTGAACATACTAGTGTGTGCTTACACAAATATTAATAGGATAGACTCATCACTCAGTGTGGCCTTGGATGCAATCAAAAGACACAATACACATATATAAAGCAACTGCCAGTATAACATAGCAGAATGCTTGACAGTAAATATTTTTAATCAGGAAGAAAACTCTATAAAATTTTAATGACCTGAGAGTGCCCGGATCTGGGCCTCTACCTGGTACAGAGGCTAAGACCTCAGCAGACTGCCTGAGAGTGCCTGGATCCGGCCTCTGAGTGGTGAAGTCACTGGTGTTGATGCTGAAATGTCACAGGGTCTCTTTCAGGAGGAGGATGGCAGTACAGTAGTTTACCCTACAGAGACAACAGCACACTGGGATAGCAGCACCCTGCAACTGCATTACCCCACGACAGCCAATGTCCTCAGAAGCAATGTGTCCCCTATTTAGACACAGAGGGAGCTCTCTGTGTTTTGATTATGCTGAGTTTTGGTCTACAGTAACTAGAGTCCTAACTCAGATACACTAATGTAGATGCTTCAAGTTTTCCAGAGACCTACCTCTTCTCAAGGCCCCAGGCTAGAATGAAATCTTCCTTCTCTGTACATTTCTTTACTTTGATTACATTTCTACTAGGTATTATGATACTATTAAGTTTTATGATTACTCTTACAATAAATATTTTCTAAAAAAACCAAAACAAAACAAGGACAGTAAGGACATGACCTGTACATTTCTTTACTTTGATTACATTTCTACTAGGTATTATGATACTATTATTAAGTTTTATGATTACTCTTACAATAAATATTTTCTAAAAAAAACCAAAACAAAACAAGGACAGTAAGGACATGACTGGTAACATCATCATGAATTATCATAATCAAGTCCTACCTGTTATGTCAATGGCATAAAAGTACAACACATAGCTGTGCCTTACATAAATATATACTTTTATGTAACTGCTAGTTCAGTAGGTTTGACTCCATCACCCAAATACATGAATAACACACCATCCTACCATGTTGAGTGGTTATAGCAGCTCTGTGTGATGGCAAATTTTCAGTAGCTCTATAATCTTGAGACTGCTAGTGTATGTTCAGTGTATTAGGAACCAAATTGCCATCATGTGGTACAATTTTATTTGAAGGTGGGTTGCTTGGTATGGTGTGCCCTTATGAAAGAGAACTGAGTTAGCTTATTTGTGACTTTCTCACATGAGGACACATCCAGAAGGCACCTGTAATCCACAGGCTCTCATCAGGTACAAAAATCTGCCAATAACTTGACCTTGAATGTTCAAGACCCCAGAAGAGTAATAAATAGATATCAGTTGTTCGTAAGTTACTCATCCAAAAAGCTTTTGTTATAGCAGCCAAATGAACTAGGAAACCAATTTCCAATCCTTTGGGCATATAAATAAGAAATTGCTGGATTTTATAAATAGTATAGCTAGGGGTGTGTGTGGGGGGTGTGTGGTGTGCATGTGTGGTATGTGTGTGTTTGTAGTTAGGTGTAATCTGATAGAAATAGCAGAAGGAAGGGAAATAAGGAACAAGAACACTTGATGCCACTTTACATAGCTGGGTAAGGGAATCTTCCTCAATAAGATGGTGATCTGGTTACCAAGTACGGTGGTACACACATGTAATTCCAGCACTCATGAGACTGAGGCAGGAAGATCATAAATTCAAGGAGAACTGAGGCAGCGGAGGAAGGACCTATCTCAAAACAAACAGATGGCAGGGGCTGGAGAGATGGCACAGTGGTTAAGAAACCTCATGGCTCTTTCAGAGGACTGGAGTTGGTTCCCAGCATCCACATTTGGCAGTTCAAAACTACCTGTAACCTGTCCTCCAGGAGATATAACACCCTCCTCTGACTTCATGTTATGAACCAAAGCAGACTTATGTGTTAGTGTGTCTAAGATGAGTTCTTGTAACAAACCATATTAGGATGAGTGTTTCTTTCTGTCTCTTCTAGAGGATAAAACTGTCTTGCTCACATCCTAATTTTGCTCATTGTTTTCTGGGGAAATTCATCTCAGGTCATCGGACTTGGCGGATTAATGTTTCTTGGCCTCTTGGATTTCTCATCTGTGTAGGAGGTTTAAACACTTCTTAGAACATTCATGTCTCATTAGCTAGTATGCTTTTATTTTAGATTTATCTTTCATATACTTACTGGTTTTAAAATAATATTTGTGACCAAGTGCAGTGGTATGTGCCTGTAATCCCAGCACTCAGAAGGTTGAAGGAGTATCTCAAAACCAAGACCAGCCTGGGTTAAACAGCAAGACCTTGTCAGTAAGAAATAAATAACATCACTTTGTTTACTACTGCAATGGAAATAAATGTCTTCTTATAAAGAAGTGGCTTAACATTTAAGAGATATAACTCATTCAGTGCAAGAGTTACAGTTTCAAAAATTCTATAAAACTATGCATCAGTTTAGAACTTTATATTTTGATCCAACTTCCTGGAAATCAAAACAGATGTCTACAACCCAATGTTGAGTTAAGACTATTTAAAAAATCATCTCTATTTTCTTCAGTTATGTTATATGTTCTGGCTGTGATGGAGGATTAGATTCTGAAGGACACTTCAGAAAAAAAAAACACTACAAAACTTGACAAAATTTACTGAAGCTCAATAAATTAAAAAAAAATTTGTTTACTGACTCTTGATTTTCAGACCTTAGAAAAGAAACAGCTGAATGATGTGATGTTGAGGGAAAGAAGGCACAGCAGAGGCACTTTAGACTCTAAGACTTTTTTATTTATGTGTATGCGTGTGTGTGCCTCTGAATGTGTATGCACACATGACTGCAGGTGCCAGTGGAGGCCAGACGAGGGCCTGGGTCCTCTGGAGCTAGAGGTACAGACGGTTGTGAGTTGTCTGACAACATTGGTGTGGGAAATTTAACTCCAGTCCTCTGCAAACACTTCACTGCTGAGCCATCTCGCCTGCCCACAGGAGCACTTGAAAAACAAACATAGGAAATGAAGCCCAGAGAATGGAAATTAGAGGCAAAAGAGCTAGGAGCCCAGGCCAAGAGGCAACAGCACATTTTGCAGTTGAATTCTCATAGGTTGGACACTTTGTGGACAGAGGAAGATCCAAGGCCTCTGGCTGGTCTCTCTAGGTCTTCCTCACTGCAGAAAATGAGCTCTTCACTATCACTGGAGGTCAGATGCACACAGGGGCTACTAAGGATCTGTTGCCAGAGTTCTCTCCGGGTCTCTTGTGCTATCATACAAACCATATAACATATCTCTATGTGAATTTATTATAGTTTATATCTTGGGGGAAAGATGGAGAAACTTACAGAGACTAAGGCCTGGTACCCAGTACCCAGCTCTGTGCCCCGGGCTGCTGCTGTTCCAGATCACTTCAGGCACTGTTAACTTTTGCCCACAGATCTTGGGCCTGCTGTCTCACTTCAGGTCGGTAAATGCCCCCTCTCGCGACGAGTGGGTGAGACATCAGGGTCATCTTTGCGGCTTCCATCACAAGATGGTGCAGAAAATCCCTCCCCAGTCAATTCTCCGCAGCAGACCCAGCCCCTTGGAGGAAACAGGTAGTTTTGGAGACAGGATCCCAGCTTCCTCTTTCAGGAATAGCATTCACATTGTGAGTCTCAGATGCTGAAGCTAGTCCACGCTTCCTCAGAGAACTGACTCTTATACCAGCAATCCAGTCCACACGATATCCCGCAATGCCCAGCACTGTTGAGGGAAATCCTTTCCTCTAAGATTGTGATATCAATCTGGGAACAGTATGGACTTAATAAACTAACATTCACGGCCAGTGTGGCACTACTGGGTGAGCATTCCAGCACAGGCACATGAACACTGGGAAAAGTTTGGGTTCCATGATCCTCCCTGCTGGGAAGAGGTTATTTCCCGGCTCTAACCAAAGTTCCCTGCATATGTACTCTGTGTGTGTGTGTGTGTGTGTGTGTGTGTGTGTGTGTGTGTGTGTGTGTGTGTGAGTGCATGAACGGGTGTGCACGTGTGAGTGCTTGTGGGGGCCAAGGTTGGATGTATCTTCCTCAATCACTCTCCCAACTTATTTTTTTAAGAGATGGACTCACTAAATCTGGAGCTCCCTCATCCAGTTAGGACTAGGGATTCCCTGTCTCTTCCTCTCCAGTACTGGGATTACAGGCTCCTAGAACAAAATTTTTAATAGGGTGATAACAGTCTGAAGGTCTTCCTGCTTTCATGGGAAGCACTTTGCTGACAGCTATCTCTTAAATCCCAGGTAATTACATCTTTGAGGTCCCCAGCACACCCTAGTCACAAGCATAAGCTGGAGACACATGGCAACAGGGTCCAGCTACAGACGTTCTGAGGCTACCATGCAGCCCAGAGGAAACACACAGGTCTGCGATGAGTGATCTCTCACACAGGAAGTCAAGCAGGAAGTCACAGCGCCTGGGCCAGAGCAATCTGAGCAAAACCAGGAGACCGGCTGAGGCCACAGGGGTCTTCCCCTACCCAGTGGCTGGAATTAGGCCAAAGCCATACCCAGTTCCTGTCAGGCAGAAACCTGGTGGTGTAGGAAGAGTTCTGGGAGTGAGCATCTGCAGGTACCAGGCAGGCTTCCAGTTCTGAGAAGCCCCCACCCTCACCACCCTCCTCTACCCATTGCGTGGACTCTGTTGCACTCACCTCCCAAAGTGATGGCTGTGCTTTGACTCAAGCATTCAGGGAGGTGCCCCACTGCAGCTGTCAGGATTATTGTGTCTTCACTTCCACCATTTCTGCATAGATCCCAGGCAACTTACCTTCCCTGAAAACACCCAGGGAATGCAGCACAGACTTCTGGATTCCCTCTCTGGTCATATCCCATTTTCCAGAGGCTGTCTATGAATTCCCACCTCCTCAGTACACCTAGCCTCCGATCATCTAGTCTCTAACCCCTGTCTTCTGGGTTCCTCTTCTTGATGAAGATTTAGAAACCCCAGTTGGTGAATTGCATGCCTTGCAGCCATGAGGAGCTTATCAGATCCCAGAACTCCTGTTTAAAAAAACAAAAGCAAGCCGGGCATGATGGCACACACCTTTAATCCCAGCAACGGGGAGGCAGAGGCAGATGAATCTGTGAGTTCAAGGTCAGCCTGGTCTACGTAAGATCTATAGCATTCACATAAAGTTCGGGAGGCATGGGAATCACCAGTAGTCCCGGCATTCAATGGTGGAAACGGGCTAGATGGGAGGCGACTACACACACACACACACACACACACACACACACACACACATTTCAATCATTTTCTTTGAAGGGTCTTTACAAGCATCTCTCTATCATGTAGAAGGAGAGAAGAGTCCTTCTCCAATGATGACTGCATTCATTTTTTGAGTAATTATTATTAATTGGTTTTTATTGGGATAAGGTATACATGACTACATGACGTGAAATTTAACTCTTTGACATTTTACTTCACAAACTAATAACATTAATTACATACATGTTTTGTACAACCATCACACCACCCATCTCCGATATATATATATAAAACACTAACACTTGAATTCCATTTCTTCTAAGCCCTGAAGAATCCCAATTTTATTTCTTGTATACATGACATTATTTAGTTGCCAAATGGTCATAGAATTATACAGTTTTCCTTTCATCTTATTTCACTTAGTATGATGTCATTTCATTTATTGTGTGTACATTCCAAATTTTGTTAGTCTATTGTTTTCATCGATGAATATTTCAGTTGTTCTGACCTCTGGATGTTGTAAAAAAATTCTATGAACCTTGCTTGGGTCTTCTCCTTTGAGTCTCTTTTCTTTTTTTGTCTTTTTTATTTTTGGCGGGTGTTGGGTGGTTAGTTTAAGTCTCTTTATTGAAGAATCGAGTCCACTACAATTCAGAGAAATTATTGAGAGATGTACATTAACTCCTATCATTTGTTCATTTTGTAGTGTTTTCTGAGATCTCTTTAAATTACCTGTCCTAAAATGGCCCATTTGCTCCCTGAGACCACTTGAGTTCTTTTGTCCTGTGTTCAGGTTGAAGCAGTCTTTCAAGTATTGCCTGTAGAGTTTGCTGAGTAGTAATAAATTCCTTTAATTTGTTTTTAATCATGGGATGTTTTAATTTATCTTTCAATTGTAATAGAGAGCTTTGCTGATATAATCGTTTTGGTGGTCACTTAGTCTTTCAAGACTTGGAATTCATCTTTCTGGGCCATGCTTGCTTTAAAGTGGTTTTCTTTCAAGTAGTCAGGTGTTATTCTTAGGGCTCTGCCTTCATAGGGGACTTGACCTTTCTGACTTGCAGCTTTCAATACTCTTGATGTCTACTGTGTTTTAAGTGTTTTAACTCTAGTAAGTTGCAGAGAACTTCTTTTCTGGTCTTGTGTATTTGGTGTTTTGTAGGCCTCTTGTATTTGGATGGGCATCAATTTCTTTAGGTTTGGGAAATTTTCTTTTATGATTTTTCTGAAGATATTTTCTATGGCTTTCCTATGGTATTCTTATCTTTCTTCTATGCCCATAATTAGAAGGTTGGGTCTTTTCGTGGTGTCTCCCAACTTTCCCATGTTCCTTTCATATTTTTCTTTATTTTTTCCTATTTTTATTGAATTTTCGTGCATTTTATATATCTTTTTAAAAATTTATTTATTTATTTTTACATGTATGCGTGTATTGCCTGCATATAGGTAAGTGCACCCATGTCGTGCAATGCCCGTGGAGGTCAGAAGAGGCTGTCAGATCCCCTGGGACTGGAGTTACAGACAGTTATTAGCTGCCATGTGGGTGCTGGGATTCGAACTCGGGTCTTCTGCAAGAACAACCAGTGTTCTTAACTGCTGAGCCATCTCTCCAGCCCCTATATATCTTAATCATATTTAGAATGTCTCCTCTATCTTCATGCCCTCATGTATACTCTGTCATATATATTAAGGCCTCTCAATCAAGTTTGTGTCCTCAGACTTCCCTTAGTGTGAGTTCATACACTGGAGACTGCTCAACTTACCTAGTGTCACTCCCTTAAGACAAATTCTCTCTCACTCAGTAGTGATCAGTTGTCAGTATTTGCTCAGTTAATGTTGGGGCTTCTTACTCATCCCCAATTCCATGCTGGCTTTTTGTCTTGTTTGAGTTTTCATGGGTCTTGTGTATTCAGACGAGCACGTTCCCAGCTGACTGGAAAACTGTTTCCTGTGATTATGTACCACCCATGGCTCTTAAAGTCTTCCTGTCCCATTTCTGTACTAGTCCCTGAGCCCTGAGTCAGTGAGCTTTAATATAGGAATCCTATCCAGAGACATGTACTTTAAAGTCTCTTATTCTCTACGCTTTGGCCAGGTGTGGCTTTCTGTGTTGGTTACCATCTGTTTCATGAGGAAACTTCACTGCTGAGAGCCGAGAGATGCATTAACATTCTCTATGCCCCTGTTCCATGGTGTTCTCTGAGCCTTAGGTGTAATGGTTTCATTCTAGATGTGTTACTTAAGGCTGAGTGGTGTCATAGACACTTATGTCTAATTTGACCAGCTTATTTTTCTCATGTTGCCTAAACTGGCCTTGAATCCAATAGGTAGCTTAGGATGACTTTGCCTCCTGAGTCCTGGGAGTAAATGTGTGCCACCATGGCAAGGAATTATTGAACTAAATGGTGGTCATTGTTTTTGAGGCAGGGTATCACATAGTCCAGACTGGCATCTAACTGACTAAGCAACTAAGGATGGAATCAAACCCCAAATCCTCAGGTTCATAGTGCTGAGATAAAAGGCTTCAATGATAATATTTGAGGTTTTATTTTTTGAATTATACAATTTTTATACCAAGTTCACTTGTTTGACAGTTTAATAAGCATTATGAAACAATAAGCATCATTTTATTCAACACCAAATCCCAATGTTTTACATATTAACAGGTGTAATGATGGGAAAAATTGAGGGAAAGTGGTCAAGTAAAGTCAGGATGTCCTGAAAGGAACTCAAAGCCCAGAGACCATAGCTGGGCTATTCCTTTTCCTGATCCAAGGGACAAAGCAGAACTGTGAGGCTTGGATATTCCTGAGATGGAACACAAAGGGGCTGAGTGCTGGGAAGCCCAAAGACAGCAGCACAGCGGTGTTCAGCATCCAGTGGCTTGGGTTCACAGTCTGGGTTATGCAAAGTGAGAAGATGGAAGCTAGAGAGTAAAAGGAGATAAACATGCTCACCAGGACTAGGATGGTGCGGGTGGCTCTGTCCTCATGGGAAGGTCTTTGGGAGAGGCTGTGGCTGTGAATGTGATGGACTCACTTCTTGTGCCTGTGCAGGACAAGGACCATGGAGCCACTGGCCTAGGCCATGAGGCCAAGACACATACTATCACTTAGGAAGAAAATCAATGCCTTTAGGAAGAATGTCAATCTTCCAGGTAGAGGTGAGGAACAGTATATATACAGGCATTCAGCAGTCAGGTTTTTGCCATTCTTTGGACCAGTCATATTTATACTAATTTTGATATTTAACAGGAGGTGCAGGATCCAGCAGAGGAAACAGCAGGTGCATATATACACTGAGGATCTAATTCTGAGCTCCACCCACCCAAAAGTATTGGAGCAAACCTTAGTGGCCTGAAAACCACTGAGGAAGGAGGTGGTGCTGAGGGAGACTCCTCTGGACACTCTGTATAAGCAGAAGATAACTTTACAGCCAGTCTCATCCAGAAAATATTTCAAGCCAAAAGTTGCCATTGTCTGAGGGATGCCTTTGGAGAAAAGAATCAAAGTGTTGGATATGACCAGCTGACTGAGAATCAAGTTTGTGGGTCTTACCAGTTGAGCAGTGACCACTGGAAAGTTAATCAGACAAAAGAGCAAAGAATTTTCAATGATTCCTGCAGCAGTCTGAATAAGGAAGATTACTCCCCAGGTTACGTTAACAGAAACCAACACATCCATTTATAGCAGATGTTTGTGTGTGATGTTATTTGAATCACAGGAACACAGAGATAGCTTGTGAGTTTTGTTAGGTCTAAAAATGTCTTCTCTCAAAAATCCATTTTTATGGAAATATGAACATTAAGAATGGATCTTTTATTAATGAATAATTTCTTGCTGATTTATTTTTTGCCACAGATACTAGAAGCTCTCATCCCAGTCAATGAAAGAGTGAATAAGTCTTGAAGTAATTGACTTTCACAGCTCTGAATGAGATGAGGATTACTGCTACACTTGAAGGAAACAACATTATTTATAGAACAGAAATAATGACTTGTACATGTGTATCTCTGTTCTTATATTTTTAACAAGTAATAATAAATACAGCCCCTAACATGGGCCTGTGTGAGAGAGTAAATGGGGCAGAGGTGAAAGCCCAGAGCCAGGCTTTGCTTTGGTTTGGACGCATAGATTTTGGTTCAGCAAAATAGATCAGCAGGTAAAGATCTTGCAGGCAAGCCTGATGACTTCTGTTTGTTACCCAGGACCGACATGATGGAAGGCAAGAAATAACTCTTGCAAAAGGTCTTTTGAATTAGAGAGAGAGAGAGAGAGACAGAGAGAGATCAAAACTCATGAGCACACAAGCACACAGTCATAATACACTAAAATAAATATCTAAAAAGAAATATATTTTCTTAATTATATATAATTCCAAGATTAGTATCCAATATAATTCATGAACATAAAGTTTTTTTTGGATGTTTTCGGTCTTTTTGAGACAGGGTCTTCCTGTAGCCCCAGCTGTCCAGGAACTCACTGTGTAGACCAGGCTGGCCTCGAACTCCTAGAGATCCGCCTGCCTCTGCCTTCCAAGTGATGGGATGAAAGGCGTGCGCCACCACACCCGGCCAAAGAACCTATAGTTTAAAGTTAAAAATAAAGACAACATTTAGGTTTATGCCAGAATGAAACCTTAGTAAAGTAATCAGATATTATCAACATTGAATTTTAAGCCAAGGTAATTCAGCATAATTCTACATAAGAAAGGAATTGAATAAAAGTAAAAGGTTTAGGTAATAATATTATAACTACATCTAACAAGTGGCTTATTTCATAATTATAGATTATATGTGTTATGTCTATCATATATACATATATATATATATATATAGAGAGAGAGAGAGAGAGGGAGCCTTTGAATACATTTTTGAGGTTTTTTTTTTTGAGACATGTCTCTTTGTAGCTCACACTGGTCTTGATCTCCTGTGCATTTCTCCTGCCTCTGCCTCTGAAATGCTGGGATTACAGGCATGAGCCACCACACTCAGCCAAAATATTATTTTTGCCTAAATCAACGAGAGCCTCCTGTATAACGTTGCTGAATGTGTATGTAGGGCAGGAGGTAAAGGAATAAACTCAGGACCTCTTGTAGAGGAAGCCAAATGAGGCATAAAGGCCATAGATATATGAGAATGGAAAATTATCATAGAAGAACCCCAAAGGCAAAAGATGAGCTATTTATAGGCTAAATAATATCTGTAATGGTATAAAACAAATAAAGCTATTTAAACTATACATTAAATACGGTTAAAAGCAAAACAGAGTTAGGAATGTAGCACAGACAGAACACTTACTTAGAATACACAAGGCCCTGGATTCTATCCCCTTTACCACAAATACATAAAAATCTGAATGAAAGCAAAAATCAAGAAACTCACATCAGAAGAACAAAAAAGAGCCAACTAATGGGGAAAATTGGGAACTTTCTTGGGAGTGGAGCTATTACAAGCTTCTTAGACAAAGGGAGGATCATCCTGGACCATCCATCTATCCAGTGTGCAGACAGTAAGAGCAGTGGCTGCCATACTGTGGGAGGCAAGTTTACGGTGAATTCATGACTGGCAATGCAGCAACCTTCTCATTACACTGACCATAATGTTCCAAAGTTAGAGAGAAGAAAAACTGTTTTAATTTGACACAAAAAGAAGTGGGAAGAAGTCGTCATGAATATGTGAATGATTTTATCTAAATACCAAATCAGATGGAGAAGGGCTGTCAACACTGCTCGATGTGTACAGCACTTGCCGTGCAGGCAGGAAGACCAAGAGTTTGTATGCTCAGCACCTACATAATAACCAGATCGGCCTGTCAACCACCTATAACCCCATCCCTCACGAGGCAGAACTGGGGGAATCCTTGAGGCCAGCTAGTTATCTACACTACTGGAATCAGCAGGCTCCAAGTTCTGTCAGAGACCCTCTCTCAGTATATAAGGTGGAGAGGAATTCAGGAAGACACCTGGCATCAACCTCCTGCCTCCACATGTGCATGCATACATATGTCAACATGCTTGTGCAAGCACATACACACATGCACATGCCACACTCATGTCAAAAGGATTGTTAAGTCATCATTTATTGAGGAAACTATGGTGTAAAAAATACAATCATGATTAAAAACATCCCACAATAAGGCAGGAAGCCAGCTCAGAATTCGGTGAATTCCTTCAGATAAATGGCCTCTTTCATGAAACAAAGTTTGGACTTTATGTTTTGAGACAAGGTACCGTGAAGCCTGTGTTGGTCTAAACTCACTATGTAGCTACCCTGACCCAGGTTTTTGATCCTCTTGACTTCACTTCTCATGTGCTAGGATTACAAGGGCTACCTTGACCTGCTCCTTTATTTTAACTTTTAAAAAATACCTCATTTAGCCCAGAATAGCTTCATCCTCACTATGTAGCAAAAGATGACTTTGAACTTCTGATCCTCCTGCCTTCATCTGCCAGATGCAGGGATTACAGGCATGTGCCAGCCATGCCCAGTTTTATGCAGGACTAGGGTTCCAATCTAGATCTTTGTGTATGCTATGCAAGCACTCTACCCACTGAGTACATCCCCAGCCCATCGAACAAAATATTTTTTTGCATAAAAGAGAGAGGGTTACAGTAGGATGGAATGAAACTAAATCATGAGCAGATACAAATAGGAAGCAATGCACACAAAACTGTTACAAAGCTGATTCAAGGGAAATACTACACTCCTTGCCTAAGCTGTATGAAGAACCGAGTTCCATCTCAGCACCATAAGCATGTAAATAAATGTAGATTCAGGAATTTGAATGTTGACTTAGTGCCTGATTATAACAAAGGCTCATTGTGCTTATGAATAAGATGCTGTAGCAAAGAATAAAAAGGATTTTTCTTTTAGAGAAGGGTTTTTAGAGCTACAATGAGGTGACTTCTCTCCTAGCCTATCTTGGAAGTAACTGGGTGAATTCTGTGTGAAACTAATGTATTATGAGCTGGTCCTGGTATGGCTGCAATGGACCATGTATGAGCTCCTCATCTTTTATAGACGCCTGAATATGTCCAGCCAAAGTTTAAAATCATATCAAGACAAGTGAGAAGAGTCAGTGGGCAGAAATCTTTGCCATACAAAGCCTGAGGCCTTGATTCCACCCTGGACGTCACAGAAAATAAAACATGCAGTAGCATGTATCTGCAATCCCAGCACTCTGACTGGGAGATGGGGACAGAGACAGGAGAATCTCAAGAACGCTCTTCAACCAGCTGGCCTGGAGGACATAGAGCAGCAACAGAAACAACAGAGATCCTGCCTCAATAATGTGAAAAGAGAGAACTCACTCCCCAAGATTGTCCTTTGACCTCCACTCATGTACTACATACCATACATGAGTGCCTTTTACATACGCACACACAGACACAGACGTACACTCAATAAATAAAATAAATTTAAAATCTTATTTTGGGAGGCTAGAGAGATGGCTCAGCGGTTACAGAAGACCTGGGTTAGGATCTCAACACCCACATGGCAGCTAACTGTCCATAACTCCAGTTCCAGGGGATCCGACAGCCTCTTCTGTCCTCCATGGGCACTGCACAACATGCATGCACTTACCTACATTCAGGCAGTATATGCGTACACATAAAATAAAAATACAATATTTTTAAAAATCTTATTTTGGGAATTAACAAATACAGAGAATTTCTTTTCTTTGTTATATAATTATTTTTCCTTTTTTTCTCTGAGGCATAATATTTTTTCCTTTGCATAAATCAACCTAAACTTTTGAGATCGCATTATACTTATGTCTCATGATACTAACACATTGTATCATTTTTCTGAAGTTAGGTTCCAAATATTAAGTGTCCTCACTACTAGAAAGGCTAATTCAATGGCAAATAGCAGTCATGTGAGCAGAATTGTGCCAAATAGATGTTTAATATCAAAGCAAATAGGTTGATTTACCATGTTTCTTTCCTTACCATGTTCTAGAACTTAGAATGATTTTCCAAATGTTGTTAACTTCAATACAAATTTCTGATACAGTGATATCTGTAATCCCATAATTTAGGAAACAAAGGCAGGAGGATCAGAAGTTCAAGATCATCCTAAGACATATAACAAGTTTGAGGTCAACAAGGGAATATGAAATCTTGTCTCAAAAAAGGAAAAAAAATACAGTTAAAAAATACAGTTAAGCCCAAAGCACAGGAACAAAATCTGTTTATGGTTTAGGCAAGACTCATAGGCTTGGATTCATTGACCTCGGTCTTGGATAAAGCTGCCATTTATTAAGAATTTGCTCTCTCTCATACAATTCAAAAATTTCCCCAATAATAAATAGAGTGCATTTCAATACTTGTATTTAATTAGCATCATGTCACATTGTTCAGAAATAAAATGCCAATGCTGAAACACATCACCTCTGAAATTCCTGATAGATCTCCAGTGAAGACAATCGAACCAGTGCAATTACATTGCATATGTTTACTGGCCATGAGAAGCTCATCTTTTAACCTTTGCTATGATACAGTTCAGTAATTACTCAATAAGCAGCTAATCACTAAATGAAACAAGGTGACTCATTATTAATGTTTGTAAGGATCTAGAAAATGTAAATGGCAAATAAAATGAATAATTTAAAGCAATCTCTGGTTAAAGAAACCGTGGTATTTGAAAATATAATGAAAAATATTGGGGGAAGACATGCAGTTCCATAAATTAAAAATAAAAGTGGAATATTGCATGAAAACAAAGGTCTTAAAGTCCAAAATGCAGAAAGGGAGCATTGTCTTTCATGGAGCACCTATGTTTTACAAAATTTAATCAACTAGGGTTGGAGAGATGACCCAGCAGTTAAGAGCACTGGCTGCTCTTGCAGAGGTCCTGGATTCAATTCCCAGCACCCACAAGGTGGTTAACAGCCATCCATACTCCAATTCCAGGGGATCTAACACCCTCTTCTGACCGCCACAGGCATTGCACAACATGGGTGCATTTACATACACAAAGGCAATATACTCATACACATAAAATAAAAAGAATAAATATTTAAAATATTTAATCAACTAAAATGAATATGACAAATAAATGTAATTTAAAACTAATTGTCAGAGAATAAAGCTGTGGTACAGCACGGGCTTTGAATGCACACTGATTTCCAGCTCCAAAACATAAAACAAATTAAAAAAAAAAACACTAATGTTCCCACATATCGTTTTTGTGAAGCAAAAAGGACAGAGATGGACATGATGCTCACACTTGTAGTCCCAGCACTCCAGATGCTGGAGTGGGATTGCCGTGAGTTTAAGGGCACCCTTAACTACATAATGAGTCCAGGACTAGCCTGGCATACAAAGCAAAATGCTGTCTCCTAATCCCAACATAGAAGTGGGGAAGTGGGTTAGGAACCCCAACCCCATCTGAGGAGCTGCTGGCAAAGGATGGCTGCTGGGACAGGAAGAAACAGGCTTCCTTAAGGGTGTCACTCCAGGTAGGCCAACTATCTCCAGGGGATGCATCCACACCGAAGAGCATGTGGGGACACAAATTTGGCTTACTAGAGCTTTAAATATATAAATATAAATATATATACTAGAGTATATGAAATTGAATAGGGGACAGTAAATGGGTGCACCTAGGGGAGCAGGTATAAATATGACCAAAATATATTGTATGAAATTCACAAAAAATAAAAATATGTCAAAAAACAACAAACAAAGAAAATAGAGAAATAACATTTACTGTACTGGAAGGAATGTCTCTGACAAGTATCTTTGTACATTACAAACAACAGCTTCCTGATAGGGAACCAAAAATGTAAAGCAGAAAGTCCAGAAATAATTTGAAATGTACGATAAGTAAACAGTCAAGCAAGGAAATAAGAGGCAGGAAAGTGGTTAGATCTGTGAATCCTTAAACAGTGAACTGAGAAATAAAAGTGTGAAAAACATTTCTGAGCAGTGGAGAACTACCAATGAATGAATAAATATTAGCTAGAAATGAGTTTGACAAGTGCATGGTATTAAAAGATTCATAAATAAGGTGGAAAGGCCACACATTTCTACTTTACACCATTTAAATAATAAGTGTTAATATACTGGCATGCAAACATCCAAATTAAACTATCCCGGGCTGGGAATGTAGGTCAGTGGTAGAGTGCTTGCCTAGTATGCGCAAGGTCCTGGTTTTGATGCCCAGCAGCAGAAAAGAAATACCAGAAGAATAAAATATGGAGCCAGAGGTAGTGGTGCACGCCTTTAATCCCAGCACTAAAGGGGCAGAGTCAGGCAGATCTGTTTGAGTTTGAGGTCTGCCTGGTCTACTTAGTGAGTTTGAGGCTAACCAGGGCTATGTAGTGGGACTTTGTCTCAAAAAGCAAGCAAGCAAGCAAGCAGGCAAGAAAGAAAGAAAGAAAAAGAAAGAAAGAATGTATATTAACTAGGGATAATTTTGAAGACATAAATTAAGTCATATATAAAAGCAAAAACCTAGAATCTAGGAATAGTAAACGCTAATAAGCCATATAAAATTAAATACAAAAATATAAAAATCAGGTGGAATATTAGAAAATATTCTATATATAATACAGAGAAGAAGAGGGTGGTATTCTAAAGTTAATTAAAAGATCATTTATTGTGTAAAAATAGAAATTATATAAAGAAGAATTTCTCAATACATAAATTTCTGTACTTTTTGAGATAGGAGCTCAGTGTATAATCATGGTTGACTACCCAGCCCTGGTCTACATCGTGAAATCCAGTATCATGAGCTACGTAGAGAGACTGTCTAAAAATATGCTTTTGATTATAGAATTCAGTTTTTTAAGATCAGGAGTGTAGCTCAGTGGGAGATAGCTTGCACGGCATGCAACAGGCTCCAGGTTCAATTCATATCGCTTCAAAACCATAATAATTAAAGAAAACTAATCCTGGTGTTATAGAAGATGGGGATAAAATGGGAGCAAGAGGAAAGAAAAGACCATTTGTGTACATATTTATAAATCCGAGAAAACACCTTTAAGGATAAAGCATAGTTAGTAGAATAGAAATCAAAACAAGAAAATACCTGAATCCTAAACCAGCTGTATTACAGATCCCTGTGTCATTTTATAACAGCAGACATTCATGGAAGTAAAAGAGCTTTCTCTTTTTATTCATCAAACGGTTTTCTGTAGAGATACAAATGAGGAATAAGTTGTGCACATCTCACTCTTGGAACAAGGCAGGAAAATGCTCCCTTCACAGATCCACTGCTCTGGAGAAGACTCTCTTTTCCCTGCTTAGAGACCCAATGGGGGTGACGGTATTGGAAATTCCTATGTACCAGGGAGGGTGCAGAGGATGCAGGGCTATTAAAGCACCTACAATTTGGTTATATGTTAGAGTCACAGGAAATACGTCAAGACACTCTATCCTTACCCTAAAATCCTCCAAATATCTTGTTTGATGTTTATTGATATTTTATTACATTTATGAAAAAATACACGTACCTTTCGTATAGAAAGTTTAACATTCTATAGAAATGAAAACAGCAGGGCACTAAAGCTCATCCTGCTCCCCAGAGTTAGTTAGAAAGGGAAAGGAGTTCATGGATTTTGAGGATATTACAGAAAATTCTCAGAGACGTATTCTCATATCCAGCCAAGTGACCCCATACTACCATGGATTTATAAATTGTTCTAGCTAGCCAGGTACACCAGTAGGCTGAAGAAAATACATCATTTGAACCCAAGAGTGCATACCCAGTTCCACCCAATGTGGCAAGGGCCTGTCACAAAATTTTGTTTTTCTACATGATATTAATTTTGAGATTTCCAGAGCAACCAATCTATCTAAAAAGATGGATTAACTCACCAAGCCATTTTCACTGGGACAGTAGCCACCATTCTGGCTATCAGAGTGTACATTCTTGTGACGTTTTCTTCCTGAGATAAAGGCTTGGCACACTGTGAGGTCATATCTTGCTGGACAGTAATTATCGCTTCACCTTTCTGCGCAGTGACAGTGTCTGCATGGAGATTTGAAATCATCTCAGAAAAACATCTGCAAAGGGTTCACATCCCTGCAAGTCATTAGTAGTAATTAGTGAGAGATAAGGGGATGGCATGCAGAGGAAAACATCTGAGATGGCTGAAAAACATCAGGTCCAAATGACAAGGGACACAGAGCTGAGCGAGAATAATTTGGGGCTGTGCACCTTGACAACTTGAGGGCTTTGCTTCATACATGTGATCATTCTCATCCTGAGACATTTACACAATGGATACCTAGATGAGAAAGGAAAAGAACGAGTCAAGTAGGAATGAGCTCTGAGTATTACACTGAGTCTTAGCCAAATGGTTGAGCAGTGATTGTCTGACAATGAGAAACGAATTTGGGGAAACTTTAAAAAATTTTTATTTATTATTTTTATTTTATGTGTATGAGTGTATTGCCTGCACATGCGTTGAGTGCACCCATGTTGTGCAGTGCCGCAGAGGTCAGAAGAGAGCTTCGGATTCCCCTGGAACTGGAGTTATGGACAGTTCGTAGCTGCCATGTGGGTACTGGGAATCGAACCCGGGTCCTCTGCAAGAACAGTCAGTGCTCTTAACCACTGAGCCATCTCTCCAGCTCCTGGAGAAACTTTTTTCACTGCTTCTATAGACATGGCTAAGCATCTAATATGTGTCACATATTGTTCTTGGTCTGTGTTCTACATCTAAGCAAAGATAAGGGCCAGGGAGGTGGCTCAGTGAGTAAAGGTATTTGCCTCCAAGCCTGACAACCTGAGTTGAATGACTGAGAAATACATAGTAGAAGGAGAAAACTGATTCCTAAAGCTTTCCTCTGACATCCACATGTGCACTATGTCACCAGTATCCAGACAGATGGATACACCCACCCCCCCCACACCAACTAAATTTAATTTTAAAGAATTTTTAAAGAAATAAACTGCCAAGGCTAGAGAGATGGATCAGTGGTTAAGAGTACTGGATGTTCTTACAGAAGACCAGGGTTCAGTTCCCAACCCACAAGGCTGCTAACAACCATCCATAACTCCAGATCGAGGCGCTCTGAAACCCTCTTCTAATGCCTATGGGCACTGCCTGACATGGGTACCCTTACACGGATGCAGGCAATACACTCATACATAAAATACAATAAAATTAATAAATAAAATATTTTTTAAAAGAAAAACACTGTCAAAACACTGCTTCCCATCTTTTCAATATTAAAGACAGGAAAGATGAGCAAGAACAAAGTTCCTGGAAAACACTACTGTACATTTTGGTCTCTATGGATTGTCTGTTCTGGATGTTTCACTGAAATAAAATCATATATGTTGCCTTTTGTGTCTGGTTTCTTTTAGTTAATATTTCTGAGGTTCAGCTATATTGCAACATATATAAATGCTTCATTCCTTTTGGGATTGCATTGTATTTTGTTGTGTGAGCATAACATAGTTTCTTCATCTACACACCCATTAATGGGAATTTGGATTATTTCCATCATATTGGTTTGTGAGAATTTAGCTCCTATTAACATTGTGGGCAAATTATTTTCTTAAACACCTGTTGATCTTTTCTGAAATTTCTTGTCCTCCTAAAATGCATTTGTTGAAATTTAATTCCCAATGTGGCAGTGCAATCACACTAGCTTAATGACTGGGGACATGGTCTGAGAAATATGTTGCTGTATGATTTCGTCATTGTGTGAACAACCTAGTCTGTGCTTACATAAATCTTAGTAGTATAGAGTAATTACTCAATCTGGCCTTACATGCAATAGAGAGACATGGTAAACGTATGCAGCAACTGTCAGTATAATAAAGCAGATTGTCTTACAATAAACATTCTTTTTTAAAAAAATATTTTATTTATTATTTTTATTTTATGTGTATGAGTGTATTACCTGCATGTATGTAAGTGTGCATGTATGTATGTGTTGTCTGGATGTATGTAAGTGCAATGCCCTGGAAGTCAGAAGAGGTCATTGGATCCCCTGGAACCAGAGTACAGATGGTTGTTAACTGCCATGTGTGTGCTGGTAACTGAACCTGGGTCCTTTCCAAGAGTAGCCACAGCTCTTAACCGCTGAGCCATCCTTCCAGTCCACAACAAACATTCTTATGAGTAGGAATACTCTATAAAATGATAATTAGCATATAGTAAAGACATGGCCAATAACATTGTCATTTGTTCTCATAATTAAGCATTGTTATGTGCCAGTGGTATAAACACATGTATGATCATAGCTCTGATCATACATAATTGTATACTCTTATGCAGCTGGTAATGTGTTTGACATTATCACCCCAACATATGAATAACATTCGATCCTTCCTTGCTGGGCGATGATAATATTTCAGTAGCTCTCTAATCTTACGAGAGTGTTGATACATATATATATATATATATATATATATATATATTCAGCATATCAGGAACCAGAAGGCAGTATGTGGTACAACAATATTTGAAGGTGGGTTCTTTGGAAGGGGTTGGTGTTCTTATAAAAGAGATCTGAGTTAGCTTATTTGTAACTTTCTCACATGAAGAAACATCTGGAAGGCACCATCTGGAAGCAACAGGTTCTCACCAGGTATAGAATCTGTCAATTACTTGACCTTGAACTTTTGGCGTCCAGAACAGTAAGCAATAAATTTCAATTGTTCATAAGATATTTTGTTATATAGGCCAATGAAATAAAAAAGTGTTCAATCCTTTGGGCATATATGTAAGAAAGAAATTGCTGGGTCTTGTAGTAATTCATATGGCTGATTTTCCTTTGTCTTTGATGTGGAAAAATGGACACAAATCAGTACATAGGAGAAACACAGACTCTTGTCCACATAGAGCTCACACTCTGTTTAAAGAAGGCAGGGTGGACCACAAGAAGAATAACCAGCATAGGTGTAATCTTGAAGGTAGAGTAGAAGGGTGAAAAACGAAATCAGGAAGACTCGATGTTCCATTGCACAGAGCGGTCAGGGAACTTCAGCAGTAAGATCGTGATTTGGAAGCCAAGTGTGGTGGTACACACACGTGATCACAGTCCTCATGAGGCTGAGGCAGGAAGAGCACGAGTTTGAAGCAAGCCTAACATATGTTAGGAAGTAAAAACATGGCTTAGTGGAAGTAAAAACATGGCTTAGGAAGTAAAAACATGGCTTAGTTGTTAACGATACTGCTGGATCTTTAAAGGGACCAGAGTAGGGTTCCCAGCATTCACATTTGCTGGCTCACAGTGTCCTGTAAACCCAACTCCAGAGATCTAGTCTCTGCAAACTCTCCTCTCCTCGCCTCGCCTCG
>NW_008359093.1:710345-734680 GCF_000622305.1 Nannospalax galili | reverse complement strand
TCCCTCTCTCTCTCTCTCTCTCTCTCTCTCTCTCTCTCTCTCTCTCTCTCGGCAATTTGATAGCAATTTGGCAAAGCCATAGAAGAGGTGAGGAGTCGAGACATAAATTCTAACCCAACAATAAATAAAGAGATCTATGGTGTAGCTAGCTTGGCAGAGTGCTTGCCTAGCGTACACACAGTACTTGGCTCAATCCTGAGCACTGAATAAAATGAGGCATGGTGGCACACTGAGGAATCCCAGCACTCAGAAAGTGCATAAAAGAGAATCGGAAGTTTGAGGTCTACCTTGGTACATACAGAGTTCAAGGCCAGCCTGGGTTACATGAGATCCTATCAGAGGTCAGAAGAGGGTGTCGGATTCCCCTGGAACTGGAGTTAAGGACAGTTTGTAGCCACCATGTGGGTGCTGGGAATCAAACCTGGGTCCTCTGCAAGAGCAGTCAGTGCTCTTAACCACTGAGCCGTCTCTCCAGCCCCGCAGCTGATTGTCTTTACGCAAGGCTTCCTTGTACAGCCATTCCAAATTCAGGACTGGTAAACATGCCTAGCTCTCCATTTAACTCCCTTGCTTGCGGCAGACTTCTGTTAATGTGAGAACTGTCTTTACCCACAGTAGTAGCCTGCAAATCTCCATCCCAGTAACTTGTGTAAATTAAATTCCCAGTAAGCAAAGAGGGTGACTGATGAATATTAAGATGGTGCACTTCCTGCTTCTTGACCCTGCACAAAGGCCTCATTTTTAACTCCAGCCTTCAAATGGCCCTTCTATGAGTCTAGCTAAGAGTCACATAGCACTGGACGTATCCCAACTTAGACCTGTGACCTGTCAGCCTTCTCTTTGTTTAAGTTGACCAATCCAAAATTAGGGGAGGGGAAACCACTAAATCTGTTTAAATCCAGGCCTCCCTGGAGACTGGATTCTCAGTTTTCAAGTCCCCTCTCCAGTTATGGATGGCTTTTTTCTCTCTCTGTGAGTATATATATGGATATAATGCTTTATCTTTTAAAATATATTTTATTGAATTTTTGTGTATTTCATATGCAACATCTTAGTCTTCTTTATACCCCTCCCCATTGGCCCCTCCCATAGCCCATCCCCCACTGGATTTCACACATTCTGTCATTTATGTTAAGGCCTACTGAATCAAGTTAGTGACCCTTAACTTCTCTCAGTGCAAGCTCATATGCTGGGGTCTACTCAACATATCTAGTGTCACTCCCTTAAAGAAGATCAGCTAAGACTGGGGTCTGCTGCCCATTTCCACAGTTTCATGCTGGGTATTTGTTTGAGTTTGCATGGGTCTTGTGCATGCTGTTACCATTTCTGTAAGTTCATATGAACAAGGTCCCAGGAAACTGTAAGAATGTTCCCATATGGTCATACACCTCCTCCCTGGCTTTATCTTTTAATGAAAGTTCGTTTGCCTGTTCCTCTCTGCCGGTCTGAAGTTTTCCTGTTCTTTAATTCCTTAGTTGGTTGAGTAAAGTAACCCAGCACCTAGAAGGTGAACATCCTCAATCCTGTTCCTATAGCACACACAAAACATACTGAGTCCACTTATGTTTCCCATGTGTACATGTGTCATTACACAGATCTTGTTTAGGCAACCATATTATTGAAATTTCCAAAAACTACTTTTCTACATTAAAAAAAATCAAGTTATTTTGATGTGTGTTCAAAAACATTACATCCTTTTGCTATGATTCTAGTTAACATTGGTGACTCCAATTCTTGATTTTAACACAATTTTTATATCAAGCTTGTGTGTGCATGTGCATGTGTGTATGCACAGAATGCGTTCACGTGTCTGTTCAAATATATTTCTATAAAAGTGGAGCTTTTTTCTAGACAACTGAATTCATGGTTTGTATACAGATATGTATTTGGCTTTCCGTACTGTACAATGTAAGTTAGACAACCTGTATGATTTCATTGTATGATTTGTCATGCTTTCTTGTAATATACTATGTCAACATAAAGCTGACTCCTTGGGGCTAGAGAGGGCTCCGTGGTTAAGATCAATTGCTGATCTTACAGAGAGCCCAGATTAGGTTCCTAGCAACCACATGTTGGCTCACAAGCATTCACCTCCAGTTCCAGAATATTAAGTCCCTCTTCTGGCTTTTGGGGCAGCAGGCACACACTGGTGCACATCCATACATATGTTAGGGTGTCCCCAGAGTTCTCTCAGGGTCTCTTGCAGAGACTAATGCCCGGCACCCAGCACCCAGCTTCCGCACCAGTCCACAGTCTCCGTAAACTTTTGCCTGCGCATCTTGGCTGCCACACGTTCTCCACACCCACCGCTCCGGGTTCCTCCAGGCTTTGGTTCCAAGATGGCTCCACAAGCCCCTCCTTCTGTTGCTAACTCTCCACAGTCAATTCTCCGCAGAAGGCCTCGCCCTTTGGAGGAACCAAGACCCCTGGGGAACAGAGAGCAAAGAATCATACACCAACGCTGCCATCACAGGTTTGGGACACCCATGGCCCCTACAACTTTACAAGGGCCTGGTCCACAGCCCTGAAAAACTAAACAGACTTCCAGGCTGATCCTCTGGTCCTCTGGTTATTTTCCACTTCAGAAGCCTGCCTGGGAAGCAGCTCCACAGAGGCACAGGTGTGTGTTTCCCACCTCCAGGTCCAGATCCATCCTGTCTTGCTGAGATTTTTGTGTGGCACATTGAAATGCAACAGAAACTATCACCAGATACCCTGGAACAAACCAATGACCACATAGTTGGCCGTTAAGGTAAGTGCTTCCCTGTGGCACATTGCAGTAGATATTTCTTCTCCATGAAGCAAGGGGCTTCAAATCACCTCCTACCTCCTGTATCTGTATGCTCAAATACTACCATGATTAGAACTTCCCCAACCCCTCTTTCCACGGAAAGTTCCTCCCGTTCATATCTTTGTCATCACTCAATGTGGTGACACATTTCCTGTTTCCTCACAATTTACTATGTACCATGGGTTTTATTTGTTACATCTCACCTATTCCCGATAATCTGAATGGGACCTACATGTGGACACATTTCTTTGTTCACTGATGGGTAGCACATTGCAGAAGACTCTCTGAGCCAGGATAAGTTTTGAATTTGTTGAACAATGTTGATGCAAAACTACTGCTATGTTTCTAGTCTGTCACTAGGCATCTCTTCCCTTCCAATTGCTCCCGCCTCTTAAGTTCTCATGCATAAAGGAAATGCAGGTATTTCTATGGGAGCTGTGAGCTCCGCTCAGTTTTGACACTTCTTAGAACTTGTGATCTAATGAGAATTATCTATTCTCAAATACTCTTCTGCAGAACCTTTTCTAGCTCCTTATGTCACCCCTAAGAGTCATTTTCATAAATGCTAGTAGCTCTCTACCCAACTGTTTTCCAAAGATCATCTCCAGCCCCATATAGACACTGTCACTGAATGCACAATTGAAATGATAATCACTTCCCAGCAAAGAGCTGAGGATCCAAATATTTTATCTTAGGGTTTATAACACCCTCCTTCCCCACCTCTAGGGATGCCATCATGACAACCACCATGTTGGAATAAAGGCTCAATTAGGTAATTAACCAGCATTCCCAGATGTGTTTAACATTCTTTTTAATATTAAAAATATTAAAACATGGGCTGGAGAGATGGTTCAGCAGTTAAGAGCACTGACTGCTCTTGCACAGGACCTGGGTTCAAATCCCAGCACCCACATAGTGGCTAATGACCATCCATAACTCCAGTTCCAGGAGATCCGACCCCTTCTTCTTGCCTCTGCAGGCATTGCACAATGGGTGCACTTACACACATGCAGACAATACACTCCTACACATAAAGTAAAAATAATAAATAAAATATTTTTAAAATAATAAATAAAATATTTTTAGAAATATTAAAAGAGTATTTATTTGCGTAAGTTAAAACACATGCAGACAAATGCCATGGAGAGGTCCAAACACAGTTTAGGATGAATCCATTCTCTCCTTCCATCGTGGGGGCCCTAGGGATTGAATGCAGGTCACCAGGCTCGAACACAGGTGCCTGTCCCCATTAAAATATCTCACTGGCCCATAACATTCTCTGTGTTTTACATTTACTTATTTATTTTGTGTATGTATGTGTGAATATGGGGGATACACACAGAGCTTAGAGGACAATTTGTAGGAGTCAGTTCCATTCTTTCCACTGTGTGGGTTCCAAAGATCTAACTAAAGTCACCAGGCTTGGCAGCAAGTGCCTCTACCCAGTGAATCATCTCACCAGCCCATAATATGCTTAAGAGACTAGACTGTATCTCAGAATATAAGGTAAGAAATGTCATATGTAAACAATCCTGGTATCTGCAATTGAAATACCAATACTGATGGAGAAGTCCGAGGGTCACTGCGAGGGACCCAGAGCTGTTGAGAGACTTCATCTCTGTGTTAGTCTCTAGAATTCCTCCTTCATGCTCTTCCAAATCCTCTTCCGACCTCTCTGGATGAGTCTCCTCTCACTGCTGATCAAGCACACGGACCCCACAAGGTCGATACTAAGAGCTTTGTTCACCTGGGCGAAGACCAAGAAGATGGTGCGTTTTGCTCACAGACTTCGAGGAAACACTGAGTGTCTTTATCATAGCTGTTGGATAACTGGTTTGGATCTTTTTTTTAAAAAAAACCATTATTTCCCAATGGAATCTGTAATCTTTTGCTCACATATTTTTGATGAGTGCAAAAGTTAAACTTTTTGTCCCATTTAGTGAAAAAGAAACTTAAGGAATAGGTGAGTGAAAGGTTAAAATGTACAGCCCCGAAGCACAATTTACACATACATGTGCATTTTCTCTGTTAGTAATATTCTGCCCCTTTCTCTTTAGAAAAAAATCCCTGAAGACTGAATCTATATAGGTTTCTCAGGTGTCAGCTGGAAGTCCTAAGATGGCTTGTACCAAACCATACTATGAACACATTCCTGATGAGTGTCTCTTCCTGTCTTTCTCGACATTGTGATTGGGGGAAATTTATCTCAGGTCATCAGACTTGCAGATTGATATTTCTTGGCCTCTTGAAATTCTCATCTATATAGGAGTTTTAAACACTTTTTAGAACATTTCTATCTCATTAGCACGTATGCTAATTTTTTAGACTTCTCTTTTGTGTGCTTACTGGATTAAAAACAAATATTTAAGGCATTCAGCATTCAGAAGGTTGAAGCAAGAGAGTCTCAAGTTCAAGACCAGCTTGTATTAAACAGCAAGACCTTGTCTCAGAAGGAAAGAAAAAATTATTTACAATTGCAATTAAAATAAATGTCTTATACATGGCATTGGCAGATTTATTACCTTCTTACAGAGGATCCAGGTTGAGTATTTTGTACCCACATGGCAGCTAACAATCATCTCTAACTCCAGTTCCAGGGAATCCAATACCCTCTTCTGGTCTCCATGGGAACTGTAGCCATGAGGTGCACTTCTGTGCTTCCAGGCAAAATTCTCATATGTATACAGTATAAATAAATAAATAAATAAATAAATAAATAAATAAATAAATAAGTAAATAAATAAATAACAAAAATTAAGTAAATATTTTAAAAACTCTTAGATAATGAGATATAACTCAGCACAAATGGTAGTTTGAAAAGTTCTATAAAATTAGAAATCAGCTTATATAAATTTGAGTATTGTAGCTTAGAACTTTATATTTTGATCCAAGTTTCTGGAGATCAAAACAGACACCATTTGTCACAGTGTAAACAGCAACCCCGTAGGGACTTAGAACTTTTTAAAAATTATCTCTGTTTTCTTCACATGTTGATATTCTACCTATGATGGAGGAATAGATTCTGAATTGAGGCTCCTGTTCCCCCCACCCCCAAAAATACCTTGGAAAACTGGACAAAATTTATTGACACTTGATTTTCAGGCCCTGAAAAACAGAAGGCTGAGAGCTATGACCTTGAGGGAAGGACAGCACAGCAGGGGCACTTTATTAATGTGTGTGTGTGTGTGTGTGTGTGTGTGTGTGAGTGTGTGTGTGTGTGTGTGTGTGTGTGTATGCACACATGAGTGCAGGCACCAGTAGAGGCCAAAAGAGGGATCCCCTGGAGGTACAGGCAGTTGTGAGCTGTCTGACAACATGGCTGCGGGGAACCAAAGTCCAGCAAGCCAGCACTGTTCACTGCTGAGCTATCTTTCCAAGCACAGGGGCATTTTACAAATAAACACAAAGAAGTGAAGTCCAAAGAACAGAAAGTAGAGGCAGAGGAGCTAGGAGTCCAGGGCTGGAGGCAACAGCACCTTTTGCAGTTGAGGCTCTTGGTGGACTCTCCTTGGATAGGGGAAGAACCAAAGCTTCTCACTGGGTTCTCTAAGTCCTCCTCATTGCAGGAAAACACTGTCACTGGAGGTCAGATGCCCACAGGAGCTACGAGGGATCCCCAGCCTCATCCTGCAGTGTAGCATTCACATGGGTAGTCTCAGAAGCTGAAGTTAGCCCACATACCTCAGGGATTCACACTCCACCTGGGATACACCAGCGATCCAGTCCACATGAATGTCACACATGCCCACCATTGATAAGGAAAACCCTTTCCTGTGAGATTGTGATATCGGTCTGGGAACAGTATTGACTTAATAAACTGCCGTTTACTATTAGTGTGGTGCTGCTGTTTGAGCATTCCAACAGAGGCACCTGAATACTGGGCAGTTTGGATTTCATGACCCTCCGTGCCGGGAAGAAGTTATTTCCCAGTTCTAACCAAAGTTCCCTGCACACATACTCTGTGTGTGTGTGTGTGTGTGTGTGTGTGTGTGTGTGTGTGCATGTACACAGGTGCTTGTGGAGGCCAAGGATGGATGCTGGACACCTTCTCCAACCTTTCTCCACCTTTTCATTTTAGGGAAGGCCTCTCCTTACTTTGAGCTCTCTTATTGAGCTACACTGGCTGACCAGTGAGGCCTAGGGATCCTCCTGTCTCTTCCCCTCCAGCACAGGGATTGCAGGCTCCCGCCTTTTATTATTATAATTTTTTTTAATGTGGCTGATGAGGGTTCAAACTTAGGTCTTCATGCTTTTATAGTACATGCCTGTCACAGTAGCTGAAGAGAGCTGAAAGTCTGTAGGAGGAGTTCTGGGGGTGAGTACCTGCAAGTGCCAGTCAGTCTTCCCGTTCTGAGAAGCACCCACCCTCACGACCCTCACTACCTCCACAGCTCAAATCAGGGTTGAACTTTTCTGTTGCTGTGATAGAAACACTGACCAAAGCAACTTATAAAAGGAAAAGGTTATTTATCTTATGGTTCCAAAGGGGCAAGAGTCCATCATGGTGGGGCAGCTCAATGGCAGAGGTGGTTGGAGGAGCAGAAGCTAAGCTCTCACATCTTCAAGCAGGCACAGGAAGCAAGAGAGCAACTCAAGATCCAGCAAGGCTTAAGAACTTTCTAAGCCAGCCCCCAGAGACATGCTTCTTCCAACATGGCCACACCTTCTAAGACCTCCTAAAACAGTACCACCAACTAGGGGCAAATGTCCAAATACTTGGAACCTATTGGGGACATTCTCATTCAAGCCACCACAGTCATGGATCTGCATTGACTTGGGTATTCAGAGAGGTTCCCACTGCAGCTGTCCAGATTCTTATGACCTTCACTGGTCACTTCTGCAATTCCTGTACAGGTCCCAGTCAACTGATCTTCTCTAGGAACACCCAGGAATACCACACAGACTTCCGGATTCATTCCCTGAGCATATCCCGTTTTTCAGAGGCCACATATGAATCCCCACCTCCTAAGTACTCTTAGACTCTGATCTTCCAGCCTCTATCCCCTGTTTTCTGGGCTCTTCTTCCTTATGAAGATTTAGAGACAGGGGCTGGAAGGATTCCTCAGCTTGTAAAGTGCTTGACCTCGCCAGATACCAAGAACTCATGTTAAAAAATAAAATAAAATGAAATGAAAACAAAACAGAGCTTTGTGTGCTGGCTTAGGTTTATTATTCCACAGCTGGGAAGACAGAACACACAGATCCCTAGGGGCTCACTGGCCAGCCTAGCTTCCTTGGTTAGCTCCAGGTCTCTGAGAGTCCACCCCTGTGGGATTACACCCAACATGTTCATCCCTCTCTGAGAGTCCACCCCTATGGGATTACACCCAACATGTTCATCCCTCTCTGAGAGTCCACCCCTATGGGATTACACCCAACATGTTCATCCCTCTCTGAGAGTCCACCCCTATGGGATTACACCCAACATGTTCATCCCTCTATACAGGTATGCACACACACAAAAGATTTACAAACTGCCCTATCAAAAAAATAGAAAGCTGAGAGATGACTCAGCAGGTGAAGCCCTTGCAACACAAGGCTGAGAGCTGGATTTCAGATCTCCAGACCCCACACAAAAGCCCACCATGTATGGTAATCTCCAGTAGTTCCAGGACATAAGAGGCAGAAAATGGGATGCAGGAGCAAGATAGCTAGCCAGACTAGCCAGAACTGTCAACTTTTGAATTCAGTAAGAGACCCGTCTCCAAAGTAAAGTGGAAAACCATTGATAAAGTCACCCAACAGCAATTTCAGACCTCCTCATGTGAGCCTCCATATATGTGTGCATATACATATGCAAACGCATACCCATACCACACTCAAAATAATACAAAAAAAAGATAAAGGAGGAGATTGCCCTTCCTTGTTTACCCCCCAACCCACGTTACAATTTCCTCACAGCTCCTCTAAGACCTATATTTTAAAGTCTGAAAGCAGAGGTTTTGTAGCCCCCCTGCCCCAATTTTATAGCAGTTTGTGATACGATGTGAGTCAGACCCTGTTTTCCCTTCAGTGCCCACTGCAAATCTGTGGAAAAGAAACTGATTCTGAATTCCAAACTTCAACTCTTTAAAAATATTTTATTATTTTTATCTTGTGTGTTTGAGTGTATTATTGCTTGCATGTGTGTAAGTATATCCATTTCATGCAATGCCCATGGAGATCAGAAGATGGCATCAGAACCCCTGGAACTGGAGCTACAGATGGTTGTTAATCACCATGCTGGTGCTGGGAATCAAACCCAAATCCTCTGCAAGAGCAATCTGTGCTCTTAACTGCTGCGCCATCTCTCCAGGCCCCCAAATTCAATTCTTTTTTTGGTCTTTTTAAGACAGGGTCTCCCTGTAGCCCCAGCTGTCCTGGAACTCACTATGTAGGCCAGGCGGCCTTGAACTCACAGAGATCTGCCTGCCTGTGCCTCCCGAGTGCTGGGACTAAAGGCGTGTGCCACCATGCGCGGCTCAATTCTTTTTTAAAAAATTATTTTTATTTTATGTGTATGAGTGTATTGCCTGAATGTATGTGAGTGCACCCGTGTCATGCAATTCCGTGGAGGTCAGAAGAGGGCTTCAGATTCCCCTGGAACTGGAGTTAAGGACGGTTCATAGCCACCTTGTGGGTGCTGGGAATCGAACCCGAGGGATAATTTTAGTATCAATTTTGTCTGAAGATTTAATATATATATATTTCAGTTTTAATGACCACTTTGTTGAATTCCTCTCTAAGAGCAGAAAGTATCCAGTGGTTGTGGCAGCAGGAGACTTTCTTCAGCTTTCTGCCACTCATAAGAGACTGCAGCCTCATACATTTGGGATCTCCCAGAATGGTCAGATCTCTCTCTCTCGATCTCTCTCTCTCTCTCTCTCTCTCTCTCTCTCTCTCTCTCTCTCTCCTTCTGCCTCTCGGGTGTATTATGCACACCACGTGCTTGCAGATGTCAAGGGAAGCCAGATCCCGACAATGGATCCTCCAGAAGTAGAGTTAGAGTTCCCAAGCCCTCACATGGGTTTCAGAACCAAACTCAGGTCCTCTGCAAGGGCAGCGAGTGCTCTCAACATCTGAGCCATGTCTCCTGTCCCCCAAATACCAATTTTTATTAAAACAGACTTCACTTATGTACGGCATCCATAATGACACTGGTGGGGAGGGCTAACCCCATACCCTGAGTGTGAGCTGGGTGTGTATTAACGTTATGGAAAACAGAAGCCATTAAAAGGCTTGGGAAGAGAAAATTAGTGAAGAAACAGAGAAGACCAGAGAATGGTCTATTTCAGTGTCTTTTTTCATCTAAGATTTAGAACAAAACACATTTTGAACAGAACATTGAGTTACCAGAAATCACATGCAGTTTCTGCAGTAACAAGCTAATAACAAAGATTTGCTAAATTACAAATATTTAAATCACGTGCTTCACAAATTTCTCACTATAATGTTGCAGGCAACAAGGAAAGGAAGAGCTCCTCTCCATCGACAATTGCATTTGGGTTTTGAGTGATTATTATCAATTGCTGTTTTTATTGTGGTAAAATATATATAACATAAAATTTACCACTTGTCATTTAAATCCTCAGTTCAGTATCATTAAGGAAATGGACATTGCTGCAACCATCATCAACAGCCATCTCCAGAAATTTTACATTATGCAAAAAAAACTATATACATTAAACACCAACACCCTAAATCCTGCTTCTTCTCAGCCCTGCTGAATCACTATATTTTTTTTTGTCTCCATGACATTATTTTAGGGATAAATGCCAATAGAATTATGCAGTTATCATCTGGCTTATTTCACTTAGAATGTCATCTAATTCAATATATATATATATATATATATATATATATATGAATTTCTGAATTACTAAAGTAAAAGGTAATTGGTTTTGAGACAGGGTCCCACATAGCCCAGGCTGGTATCTAACTGGCTAAGTACCTACGGATGGACTTGAACTCCAAATGCTCAGATCTAGAGTGTGGGCTTCACTGGTAATTTTGTGTTTTTTAAGGGATGGTCATATATTTGTCTAATTTTTCCACTTAGGTCACCTATTTGAAAGTGTAATAATAAGTATAAAGCAATAATTATCATTTTTTTTTGGTCTTTTTGAGACAGGGTTTCCCTGTAGCCCCAGCTGTCCTGGAACTCACTATGTAGACCAGGCTGGCCTTGAACTCACAGAAATCTGCCTGCCTCTGTCCAAATCACAACAGTTTCATAGATTAAAGAGTGTAACATTTGGGGAAAATATTGAGGAAAAGCAATAAAATAATGTCAAGATATCCTAGTGGAAACTCAAACCACAGTTGGACCATTTGTTTTCCTTGTCCAACTGACAAAGCAGAACTGTGGGATTCCAGTGTTGCTGAAACTGAGCACAAGGGGGCTGAGTGCTGGGAAGCCCAAAGACAGCAGCACAGCGGTGTTCAGCATCCAGTGGCTTGGGTTCACAGTCTGGGTTATGCAAAGTGAGAAGATGGAAGCTAGAGAGTAAAAGGAGATAAACATGCTCACCAGGACCAGGATGGTGTGGGTGGCTCTGTCCTCATGGGAAGGTCTTTGGGAGAGGCTGTGGCTATGAATGTGATGGACTCGCTGCTTGTGCCTGTGCAGGACAAGGACCATGGAGCCGCTGGCCCAGGCCATGTGACCATGGCTTATAATATCAACAAGGGAGCAAATCACTGCTGTTAGGAGGAATGTCAGTCTTTCAGGAACGGGCGAGGAACAGTATCTGTAGAGTCCTTCAGCACTCAGGTTTTTGCTGTTCACTGGACCAGTTACATTCATACTAATAATGATATTTAGCAGGAGGTGCAGGATCCAGCAGAGGAAACAGCAGATACCAATATGCATTGAGGATCTAATCCTGGTCCTCAACCACCCGGAAGTATTGTAGCAAACTTTAATGACCTGAAAGCCACTGAGGAGGGAAGTGGTGCTGAGGGAGACTCCTCTGGACACTCTGTATACGTAGAAGATAACTTTACATCCAGTGTCACCCAGGAATGATTTCAAGCCGAAAGTTGCCGCTGTCTGAGGGAGGCCTTTGGAGAAAAGAACCAAATAGGTGGATATGACCAGCTGACTGAGAATCAAGTTTGTGGGTCTCACCAGTTGTGCTGTGAGCAATGGGAAGTGATACAGACAAAAGAGCAAAGAATTTGCAAAGATTCCAGCCATGGTCTGAATGAGAAAGACCACAGCCCAGGACAGATTAACAGAAACCAATGCATCCATTACAGGAGATGTGGACGTTTGGTTTTATTTGAATCAGAGGAACATGGAGATGAGTTCTGATCCTTATTACATCTTGAGATGTCTTTTCTTACAAAACACATTTTATGTGAATGTGAACATTAAAACAGAGACTTTGAAAACGCACAGGGATTTCTTACAGTGTGATTTTCAGCCTCAAAAACTGTCAAGGAAAGGGTGAGGGGTGATTAAAGTCTTGGCATCCCCCTAAATCAGCGCTTCACAATAGCAGATGAGATGAGGAAGTCCTGTTGAAGAAACGTTATTTTGCAAATCAGAAAAATAATATGCTGTGCAAGTGTATCTGGTTTTTTTACCTTTGACAAGTAAGAACAAATCCCTTTGAAAAGATCTCCTGTGTGAATCAGTGTACACAGTGTTGCGGGGTAGGCATGAAGCCAGCCCACCACAAATGTACTTCTTGTCTTGGTTTAGAACTCTATCTGGCCAGCAAGATATTTCTGCTAGCAAAGGCCTTGCAGCAAACCCTGGTGAGGTCAAGATCCCCAAGACCCACATAGTGCAAAGAAAGAACTGATTCCTGCGAGCTGTCCTCTGATCCATAGGAACACCAACTTATGTGGGCATACATATGCATACCTACACATGCACACAGAACAAAATAAATGAAGTATCTAAGAAAGTACGTTTTTTCTTAAATATATATAACTCCAGAATTAGTGTCAAATATAATTCATGAACCCAAAGAATAACCATAAAAAGTAAAGACAAAGGCTGGGTGTGGTGGTGGCACACACCTTTAGTTCCAGCACTCAGGAGGCAGAGGCAGGTGGAACTCTTTGAGACAGAGGTCAGCCTTATCTACAGAGCATATTCCAGGTCATCTGGTAGAGACCCTGTCTCAAAAACACAACCAAAAAATCCTAAGTTTATGCCAGAATTAAGACTTAATCAAACATTATTATTATCATTGAATTTTAAGAAGTAATTGAGCATAATTCTACTTAAATATATAACTGAATAAAAGTTAAAGCTGTAGATTATAATATTATAGGTATAACAATAACTTATCTCATAATTACATATTATATGTGTTATACGTATCTCATATATATATTCCTTTAAAATTGTTTCTTGGGAGGTGCGTGTTGATTTTTGAGACAAGGTCTCACTGTGTATTGAAGGCAGCCCTTGAAATCCTGGACCATTCTCCTGCCTCTGCCTATGAAGTGCCAGGATTGCTGGCATAAGCCACCACGCATAACTTATAAAAACAACAAGAACCTCCTGAATAAATAGCTAAATGTGCATCAATGGCAGGAGGTAATGAATCAACTCAGAATCTCTTTCACAAGAAATCAAAGGACGGGACTAGAGAGAGGGATCAGTGGTTAAGAGCACTGGCTGCTCTTTCAGAGGACCCAGGATCTGTTCTCAGCACACCTATGTCTGCAAACAACCAATCATGACTCCAGTTCCAGAGGGATCTGATGCCCTCTTCTCCACGGGCACTGTAAGCACATGGTGCACTTAAATACGTGCAGACAAAACACTCATACACATAAAAAATGTTTAAATTAAAAAAGAAATCAAAGGAGGAAGAAAGACCAGCAGATACATGTGACTATAAGAATTATTGTAGAGGATTCTCCATGGCAAAAAGGTGAGATATTTGTAGGTTAAGTAATATTTGTAATGGAGTAAAACAATACACACACACACACACACACACACACACACACACATAAACTATACGTTAAAAACTGAGGGCTAGGGCTGAAACTCAGCAATACAGCACTTGCTTAGAATGCCCAAGACCCTGGGTTCAATCCCCATTACCATAAATACATAAAAAACTAAGCAATAAAGACAAAATTGAGAAACTCATATTGAAGGAATGAGAAAGAACCAGCTAATGGGAAAATCAAGCTCTTTCTTGGTAGCAGAACTATTTCTCTGGTGAGTTTCTCTCTTCTGTAGATAGTTTCCTCCTCATGAAGGCAAGCGAAGCACCATCCTGGATCATCCATCTGTCACGTGTGCAGACAGTAAGCATCAGTGGCTGCCATGCTCTTTGGGAGGCAAGTTAATGATGAATTCATGACATGTGGATCTGCCTGATAATGCTGTGTCCTACTGATTACACTGACCATCATGTCACAAAAATAGAGAGGAGATGAAATGTGTTCAATTGGCAGAGGAAGTAGGAAAAAGTGGATACGAATACACACGGATGATTTTATCTCAGTATCACATTAAGCAGTGTAGGGCCTGGGAAGATGGCTCAGTGGGTAACGTGCTTGCCCTGCAAGCATGGGGACCAGAGTTTGTATGCCCGGCATGCAACATAAATGCCAGGTAGGCATGACAGCCACCTATAATCCCAGCCCTCAGGAGGCAGAGTTGGTGGAATCCCTGGGGCAAGTTTGTAGGTTAGACTTCCTGATTCAACAGACCCAGAGTTCATGCAGAAATTCAGCCTCAATATAAAAAGGGAGAGCACTGAGGCAGGAACTCAACATCAACCTCTGGCCTCCACACACATACACACATGTATACCTATGTACATGATAACATACATAGAAATAGGAGCACAAACCATACACAAGCCAAAAATTACATTGGTACATTATTTAACAAATTATAGGGCAACAGGTCAAGTTAAAAGATGCCAGAAGGCCGGGTGTGGTGGTGCCTGTCTTTAATCCAAGCTCTTGGGAGGCAGAGGAAGGCAGATCTCTTGTGAGTTCAAGGCCAGCCTGGTCTACATAGTGAGTTCAAGCCAGATAGGGCTATAGGGAGACCCTGTCTCAAAAAGACCCCCCCCCAAAATGCCAAAGGGAGGCAGGAAGCCAGATCAGAGTATGGTAAATTCTCCAAGACAAATGAAATGGCCAGTTCCATGAAACAATTTTGGTTTCTGGTTTTTGAGAGAGGGTTTCATGTAGCTGAGGCCGCCCTCAAGCTCACTGGGTAGCTAGGCTTACCTTGAACTTTTGAATCTCCTGTCTCCACTTCTCCTGTGGTAGGATTACAGGTGTGGACCACCGTGCCATGCATGCTCACTGCATAGATTAGGCTGAACTCAATCTCACAGAGATCTGTCTACCTCTGCCTTCCAAGTTCTAGGAGTGAAGGTGTGAGCCATCTCACCTGGCTATGTTTTTAATGTTTTTCCCAACATTTCGTTTAGCTCAGGCTAGCTTCATTCTTACTATGTAGCAAAAGATGACTGAACTTCAGATCCTCCTGCTTCCATTTCCCAAATGCTGGGATTTCAGGCATGTGCCACGCTACCCAGTTTTATGTGGGACTAGGGAATCAAATCCAGGGCTTTGTGCACGCCAGGCAAGCACTCTGCCAAGTGAGCTATATCTCCAGCCCATGAAATAAAGTATTTTGATATTTGAGAGAGAGGGAGTCTACAGGATACAACACAATGAAACCATGAACAAACAATGAAATGGGTAGAGAATTGTTTCCAGACTGATTCAAGCAAATTACCTGAAATAGTTCATAGATCTTCAGGAAGTACTGGAGTTGTAGCTGAACAGTAGAGCACTTACCTAAGTTGTATGAGGCCCTGGGTTCTATCCCAGCACCATAAATATGCAAATAAAGAAATATTCAGGGGGCCGGAGAAATGGCTCATTGATTAAGAATGCTTGCTGCTTTTCCAGAGGACCTAAGTTCAGCTTCCAGCACCCAAATTGGGTGACTCACAAGTGTCTGTAAGTCCAGATACACAGATTTGATGCCCTCTTCTGACCTTTGCCACACCTGCACACATGTGGCATTCACTCACACAGGCACACAGACACATAGACACACATACACATACACACACGAATAAAAATATTAAAAATAAATCTTCAGATAAATAGGAATTTGAATGTTGATGTAGTACATGATTAAAATAAAGAGTTGTGGGGCTGGAGAGACGGCTCAGTGGTTAAGAACACTGTTCTTGCAGAAGACTCAGATTCGAATCCCAGCACCCACATGGCACCTAACAACTGTCCGTAACTCCAGTTCCAGGGGATCCAACAGCCTCTTCTGTCCTCCGTGGGCATTGCACGACATGGGTGCACTTAACTACATGCAGGCATAACACTCATACATATAAAAATAATAAATAAAATAATTTTTAAAAATAGTTGTGCTTAAGGATAAGGTATTGTACCAACTAAAAAAGTCATTTTCTTTTTGAGAAGATGAGGTATTTAGAGATGCAATTAGATGCCTGCTGAGATGGTTTTTAATCTAACAAGATCTTGGAAGAAAAGTGAAATGGTCCTGGTATTGTTGGCTCCTCATCTTTTGTAGATGTCTGAAAACATCCATATTAAACATTCATATTACTGTTTAAAATCTTATTTCAGTGCCAGTGAGAAGGTTCAGTGGGTGGAAGCCTTGCCATTCAAAGCCTGAATACCTGAGTTCCACCCCTGGAACCCACACTAAAAAAGCCAGTTGCAGTGCTATAATCCCAGCACTCTGACTGGGAGATAGAGGCAGAGACAGGAGACTCTCAAGGAAGCCCACCAGCCAGCTAGCCTGGAGGACACAGCACAAGAGCAGACAAGAGATCCTGCCTCAACATGTGGAAGGCGAGAACCGGCTCCCAAAAGTTGTCCTCTCCTCTGACATCAACCAGTGCACATGACACACCTGTGCCTGTGCACATGCACACACACACACACACACACACACACACACACACAAAACACAGAAAGTAAATTTAAAATCTTCTGTCAGTAATTAATAAATACTTAGACGCTGTCTGTGCTACAAGTATTTTTTTCTTTTTGCTCCGATGCATAATCATTTTTATCTTTTGTATAACATAAACTAAAATTATCAGAGAGCACAAGGCCTAAGTGTCACTGTGTTAGCATATTTGCCCTCACTATTAGAAAGGCCAGTTTAACAGAAAATGGCGGCTATGGGGGAGAACAGTGCAAAGTGAAGAAAACAAGATCAAAGCTAACAGGTCGGTGTCCCCAGATTTTGTTTTGTTTTGTTTTTCCTTCTCTTCATTGTGTTCTCAAGCTTAGATTGATCTTTGAAATATCTTTAATTTTCAATAATAAGCAAATTTCTGATGCTGACATAGTATCAAATACCTTCTATATCATCACTTAGGAAATAGAGGAAGGAGGACCATAAGTTAAGGTAATCTTCAGTCATATAACAAGTTGGAGGCCAACCTGGGCTATGTGAGACCCCCTTTCAAAATAAGAAAATTCCAGTTAAATCCAAAGTAGAGGAAAAAACTTTGGTTCTCATTTAGGCAAGACTTACAGATTCTAACTGACTATCCTCGGTCATGGATAAAGCTACTGCTTACTAAGAGGACACTCCCTCTTGTACAGTTTAAATGTTTCCCTGGCATTAAAGAGAACACATTTCAGTATTAGTCTGTAATTAGTAACCTGACAAATTGTTCAGATATAAATCAATGATATTGAAACATCATTTTAAAAGTTTCTGATAGATTTCTACCAAAGATAATCAAACCAGTGCAATTATTACTTTACATCTATTTCTTGGAAGCCACAGCTTACCCTTTACCATTTGCTGTGATACAGTTCAGAAATTGCTAAACAATGAGATAATTAGGAAACAAAACAAAGTGAATTAGCACTTATAAGGGTCTAGAAAATACAAAGTGAAATGAATCATTTAACCACAAATTCTGACTAGAGAAAATTTTCAGTTTGAAAGTGTAATGGAAAATGGGAAAACACATAATTCCATAAAGCAAGCACAATTTTAAACATATGTAGAATATTTCAGGAAGACAAGGGTCTTAAAGTCCACAAAAATGCACAAAAGGATCATTATCTTTCATGGAAAGCCTCAATATTTTATATAATTTAATCAACTATAAATAAATGAATCTAAGTGTCAGAGATTAAGGATACAGCCCAGTGGTATATCACAAACTTTGAATGCACTCTCCCCCAGGTTTGTCCCTTGCACAAAACTTTTTTAAAAGTGCAAATAAATAAAAACAAATGCCAACCTTCCCACACATCCTGTTTCATGAAGCAAAGACAACAGGGCTGGGCACGACGGCTCGCACCTGTATCCCCAGCACTCAAGATGCTGGAACAGGATTTCCAGGAGCTTAAGGCCAACCTGGATTATACAGTAAGCTCCAGCCTAGCCTTGGCTGTGAGTGAGATCCTGCCCCAAACACAAAGAAAAGAGAATAGAGAAATACAGTGGAGTGATGGAAGGAATGCCTCATACAAGTATATTTTTACAGCTTGATTACAGGGAATCAGAAATGCAAAACAGCCCAGAAATAATGTGAAATGTACAGTAAGTAAATAAACAAGTAAGGAAGTACAGAGTCAGGAAAATGGTGAGGTCTGTGGATCTTTGAGAATAGAGAGCTGAGAGCTAAAAGTACCAAAATTATTATGAGCTATGGAGAACTACAAATTACAAAATAAGTATTAGTTGGAAATAAATTTAACAAATACATGGTATTAAAACAGTCACACGCGGTGCTGAAAAAGCAATGGATTTCTACTGCATACAATTTAGATAAATAAGAATTAATATACTGGTAGGAAAAGATGAAAATTAAAATATTCTGGGACAGAAAACTAGCTCAGTGGTGGAGTGCTTGCGTAGTATACACAAGGCCCTGGGTGTGATGTTCATCAACAGAAATAAAGCAAAAGAAATAAAATACGTAGTCAGATGTATCTGTGCATCTTACACTTTTAATCTCAACGTTCAGTAGACAGAGGCAAGCGGATCTTTGTGTTTGAGGATAGCCTGGTCTACATAGTGGGTTCCACTCCAGCCAAGGCTGTCTAGTGAGACCTTATCTTAAAAAAGAAAAAATGAGGGGCTGGAGAGATGGCTCAGTGATTAAGAGCACTGGTTGTACTTCCAGAGGATCCAGGTTTGATTCCCAGCACCCACATTGCAGTTTACTAACATCAATAACTCCAGTTCCAGTGAAATTCAACACCCTCTTCTGACCTTGTGGGTACTGCACAACACAGGTGCTCTTACATGAAATCCAGGAAGCCTAGGCTACATAGAGAGACTGTCTCAAACAAAGTATGTTTCTGATAGAATTCAGAGGTTTTTGTTTTAGAGATCTGAGACTATAGCTCAGTGGTAGAATGTTTACCTGGCATGCAAAAGGTTCCAGTTTCAAATCCTATCACTCCAATACAATTCCCATAATTAATCATTTCAATCCCAGTGTTATAGAAGATGGGGATAAAATTGGAGCATTGAAAAAGGAAAGATCATTCATGTACAAGTACATAAATCTGATGAAAAATAAATCTTTAAGAATGAAGTGTAGGTACCTGAGCAACAAATTGAAACTAGTAAACACCAGATTCCTAAAGCAGCTCTGTTACAGACCTGAGTATCATTTAATAACAGCAGGAGTTCACAGATGCAGAAAGAACTTCCTCCTTCTGTTTATCAAAGCGTTTTCTGTGGAGAAACAATAAACAACCAAGGAAAAGGTTGAACACATCGCGTATCTTGGACATGGACAGGAAAATGTTCCCTTCGCAGATCTGTTGGTCAGGAGTGGACTATTTTCTCTGCTTTGAGACTCAGTGGAGTCTTTGGAAATCCCAATGAATCACATTCAGGTTCAGAGGAAGCAGGGCTATCAGGGCACTTTCAGTCTGCTCACAGGTTATAAGCACAGGTAATACACTGATAGACTGTAATGATGCTTGCCCTAAAATTCTCAAAACATCTAGGTCAATTTTTTTTGAGGGTTTGAACTTGTTATGTGGATTAAGCTGGCCTCTGTTTCACAGAGATCCACCTGTCTCTGCCTCTTGCCTGCAGATATTAAAGGTGTGCACCAGCACCCTTGGATCTCTTGATCAATTATTTATGATATCTTTATTGCATTTGTGAAAAGATATATAACCTAGCATATGGAAAATTCTAGAAACTTTCTATAAATTGAAATCACTGGAGCAAGAAGTCCATTTTTCTCTTCAGAACCAGGAAGAAAGGGGAAGAAGTTTAGGGTTTTGTGACTGTTACAGAAAATCCTAAGAGGCGCATACTCATATCCAGCCAAAGGGTAACATGCTACCACAAGTTTCTAAGTTGTCTTAGCTAGCAGGCACACCTGCATGCTGAAGCAAATAGGCCGTCTGAACTCAAGAGTTAGTGACCAGTTCTTTACAAGGCAAGTGACAGTCTCCAAAAATTTGTATATCCACACCGTTTTTCTCATGCAGTTTCCAGAGAAACAAATCCATCTAAGACGATGGGGAGAACTTACCAAGGTATCTTCACTGGAGCAGTAGAATCCACTGTGATCACGATAGCATGTATGCGTGGGGGTGCTTTTTCCCTGAGATAATGGCCTGGCACACTGTGAGGTCATATCTTGCTGGGAAATAATTATCACTTCATCTTTCTGTGTAGTGACAGCGTTTGCATGGAGATTTGAAATCATCTCAGAAAAGCACCTGCAAATGTTCAAATCCCTGCAAGTCATTAGCAGTAACTGGTGAGAGATGAGGGGATGGCATGCAGAGGAAAACATCTGAGAAACACCAGGTCTCAGGTGACAAGGGACAAAAGGCATTGAGGGATGAACGAGAACAGAGGCGAGAATAAGTTTGGTCTGTGCACCTTAACAACCTGAGGGCTTTGCTTCATGTATGTGATCATTTTCCTCCCTAGAAATTTACACTATGGATACCTAGAAGGGAGAAGAAAAGCAAGTCAAGCAGGAATGAGCTCTGGGTACTACATTGGATCTTAGCCAAATGGCCGAGCAGTGACTGTCTGACTGTTAGAAATCAATTCAGAGAAACGTTTTCACTGCTTCTGTTGGCATGACTAAGCAGCCAATGTGTGTCATATGACATTCTCGCTGTGTGATCTACATTATAACAAGGATTGGGCCCAGGGAAATGGCTCAGTGGTAAAGGCATTTGCCTCCAAGCCCAACAACGTGAGTTCAATGCCTTGCCTGAGATCCACATAGTGGAAGAAACTGACTCCCAAAAGTTTTCCAGTTGTCCTCTGACCTCCACATATGTACTAGGACATGAGAATACACACACACACGCACAATTTCAATATTTTTAATAATAATTATCAATGCAATTTCAAATATTTTTAAAAGACTGCCAAAGACACGGCTTTAAGGAAATTGAAGAGAATGTCCATGGGTCAATGTGTTTATGTATCACCCGGAGGAGCTTAAGGCATGCCCCAGAGGTTAAGAGCACTTGCTGCCCTTGCAGAAGACTCTGGTTCAATTCAGGGCCCCCACATGGCAGCTCACAACCATCTGTAACTCCAGGTCCATGAGTTCTGATACCCTCTTCTGGTCTCTGGGGGCACCAGGCACAAAAGTAATGTGTGTATATTTATGCAAGAAAAAATTCATACACAAAAGTTAAAATAAATAATCCTATATATAGAACTAGATATAATTGCAAAATATTATGTTTAGAATGATAAGTGCTTTACAAGAAAAATATGTCTCAGGTCAGGGGATGAGGAGGGAATGGAGGAAGTTTGCAATACAAACTAGGTGGCAAAGGGGGATTTCTGTGATCAGAAGGCATTTTATTTATTAAACTTTTATTTATTATTATTTTTATTTATGTGTATGAGTGTATTGCCTACACACAGGCAAGTGCACCTGTGTCATGCAATGCCTGCAGAGGTCAGAAGAAGGCATCAGGTTCCCCTGGAACTGGAGTCATGATTATTAGCCTCTATGTGGGTGCTGGGAATTGAACCTGGGTCCTCTGCAAGAGCAGCCAGTGTTCTTAACCTCTGAGTCATCTCTCTAGCACCTTATTTTTTTAATGAGTCAATGAATCAATGAATTTAATTTTATGTGCATGAGTGTTTTACCTGCATGCATGTAAGTGCATTCATGTTGTGCAATGCCTATGGAGATCAGAAGAGGGCATTTGATCCCCTACAAATGGAGTTACACATGGTTGTTAGTTGTCGTGTGGATGCTAGGATCTGAACCCTGGTCCTCTGCAAGAGCAGCCTGTGCTCTTAACCACTGAGCCACCCCTCAAGCCCCCCAGAAGACACTTCAGATGCTTGAAGAAATATAGTCATATAGTGAAAAAGCACAGCGTCCCTATGAAAGTAGTCACACCAATCTCCCCCACAGTTCCTGGAAAACACTTTTCTGGTTTTGGTCTTTATGGATTTTTCTGTTCTGGATATTTAATTAAAATGGCATTATAATGTCACCTTTTGTATCTGGCTTCTTTCAGTTAATATATTATTTCTGAGGTCCAGCCATATTGTAGCATACATACTACCTTTTTCCTTTTTATGGCTGAATAGTATTTCATTGTGTGGATGTACCATAGTTTCTTCATCTACGCATTCATAATGGGCATTTTGGTGATTTTCATCATATTGGCTGGTAGGACTAACTTTCTATTAACATTATGTCCAATATTTTAATTAAGCACCTGTTCATATTATCTGAATGTCTGTGTCCTCTCAAAATGTCGTTGAAATTTAATCCCTAATGTGGCAGTACAACCATACTATGATAAATAGGCTGGAGACATGGTCTGAGAAATGCATCATTGGATGATTTCATCATTGTGTGAACATCCTGGTGTGTACTTACACAAATCTTAACACTATAAGCTCATTGCCCAATGTGGTCTTCCAATATAATTGAGAGACACAGCAAATACATGTAAAGCGACTGCCAGTGTAATGTAGGAGATAGTTTCACAATCAACATTTTTACACATAGGAATATTCTCTAAAATGATAAGAAAGTATAGTAAAAACATGGGAAATAATATCGTCATTTATTATGATAAGAAAGTATAGTAAAAACATGGGCGTGGTGGCACACGTCTTTAATCCCAGCACTCGGGAGGCAGAGGCAGGCAGATCTTTGTGAGTTTGAGGTCAGCCTAGTCCACATAGTGAGTTCCAGGTCAGCTGGGGCTACAGGGAGACCCTGTCTCAAAAAGACCAAAAAAAAAAAAAACCAAAAAAACAAAAACCCACGGGAAATAACATCGTCAATTATAGCATAACCAAGTACCATTATGTGCCAGTGTCATAAAAGCACAGTGCGTAGCTATGCTGTATATAACTGTATGCTTGTATGCAACTGGTAGTGCAGTAGGTTTGACACCATCACCCCAAATACATGAATAACACATCATCCTGCCATGGTGGGTGTTTATGGCAGCTCTGGGTAATGGTGATTTTTCAGTAGTTACATAATCCTATGAGGCTGCCGATATGTATCAGTGTATCAGGAACCAAAATATCATTGTACATTATAATTATTTGAAGGTGGGTCTTTTGGAATGATGTTAGTGCCCTTATAGCAGAGACCTGTGTTTGGTTATTTGTGACATTCTCACATGGGGACATATCCAAAAGGCACCATCTGTAAGCAACAGACTCTCACCAGGTGTAGAATTTGCCAACTTGACCTTGAGTATTTCAGCCTCCAGAACAGTAAGCAATACATTTCAGTTGTCCATAAGTTACTAATTCAAAGATATTTTCTTACAACACCCAAATAAAAAAAAATTTCAGTCCCTTGGGAATATACATAAGAAAGCAATTGCTGGATCGTATAGTGGTTTACATGGCTAACTCTGCTTTGTCTTTGATGTAGGAAAAGGGGTCTTTCTGTGAACATTTATAATGGCATCAATCCCACTCGGTCCATTTCCCACATGTCAATGTGACTGTCCTAGTTTGTTCTTCATTTGCTGTGACAAAACACTCTGACCAGTACCAACTTGGGGAGGAAAGGGTTTATTTGTCTTACAACTCCCAGGTTGCAGTTCATCAGGGAGCCCAAGGTAGGAACTCAGGGCAGGAACCTGGAAGCAGGAGCTGGAGCACAGGCCATGGAGGAACGCTGCTTACAGGCTTGCTCCTTTGGCCCCTGCTCAGCCTGCTTTTTTATGCAACACAAGCCCACCTGCCCAGGGGTGGCACCACCCACAGTGGGCTGGGCCCTCCCACATCACTCATCAAGAAGATGCCCTTCAGACATGGCCACAGGCCAGTCCAATAGAGGCAATTTCCTGACTGAGGCTCCCTCAACCCAGGTGTGTCAAGTGGACACTAAAGGTATCCAGCACAATTGACCCCTTGTCAACGTGACACACAAACACATCACTATTAAACCACAGCCTTTCCATTTCTTGTCCCTAAGATATAATGTTAACAATATCACAACATAAGACAGTACAACCTTAAAAGTCCCCACAGTCCTTAAAAAGTCCAAACACTTTAAAGTCCACAGTCTGTTTTAAAAGTCTCTTATCACTTGTTTTA
>NW_008359093.1:659736-709452 GCF_000622305.1 Nannospalax galili | reverse complement strand
TCTTAGTTTGTTTCTTCATTGCTGTGACAAAACACTCTGACCAGTACCAACTTGGGGAGGAAAGGGTTTATTTGTCTTACAACTCTCAGGTCGCAGTTCATCAGGGAGCCCAAGGTAGGGCAGCAAGCCTGTAAGCAGTGTTCCTCCATGGCCTGTGCTCCAGCTCCTGCTTCCAGGTTTCTGCCCTGAGTTCCTACCTTGGGCTCCCTGATGAACTGCGACCTGGGAGTTGTAAGACAAACAAACCCTTTCCTCCCCAAGTTGGTACTGGTCAGAGTGTTTTGTCACAGCAAATGAAGAACAAACTAGGACAGTGACCAACATGCATTGTTGACATATTTATCCCCTAAACTCAAACATACTTGAACAGCTGAGCCTAGATTGTATGTGAGTAATGCCTACTTGGAAGAGAATTAAAGAAATATTTAGAAAAGCAGCCATAAGGTGGCGATGAAGGGGGATGATCCAATGCCATATTTATTTTTTGCTCTAACAGATGTTGAAGGAGCACCTGCAGCATTCCGGTCCATGTCATCGGTACTGACACAAATCCGTACACATGAGCAGCAAAGACTGCTGTCCAACCAGAGCTTACACTCTGTCCAAAAAGGCAGGTAGACAAGACAGAAGAAATGGCATCTCGTGCACTTAGGTATAATCTGTAGAAGGAAGAAAACTAAAAAACAAGAAGACAATGCTACATTACACAGCTGGGTAGTGGATCTTCCTTAATCAGATGGAGATTTGGATGCCCAAGTGTGGTGGTGCACATGGGTCATCACAGTACTCGTGAGACTGAGTCAGGAAGTTCACAAAGTTGAGCCAGCCTAGGCAACAGAGGAAGACCCCGTGACCAGAAAGAAGGCAGGAGCTGGAGCTCTTGCTTCTCTTTCAGAGAACTGAAGTTTGGTTCCAGCATCCTCATTTGGTGGCTCACAACTCCTTGTAAGTCCAACACCAGTGGATCTGATACCCCTTCTGGCCTCTGTACCTGCACATACACAGAGATAGATAAATGATTAGATAGATAGATAGATAGATAGATAGATAGATAGATAGATGATAGGTAGATAGATATAGATTGGTAGATATAGATGATAGATAGATACAGATAGATAGATAGATGATAGATAATTGATAGATAGATGATAGGTAGAGAGATGATAGATGGTAGAAGATAGATGATAAATAGATGATAGATATATAGACAGAGAGATGATAGATGGTAGAAGATAGATAGGTATATGATTGATAGATAGATGATATATATATATATATATATAGATAGATAGATAGATAGATAGATAGATGATAGATAGGTAGATGGTAGAAGATAGGTATATGACTGATATATATAGATAGATAGGTAGATAGATAGATGACAGATAGATAGATGATAGATGATAGATGATAAAAGATAGATAAATAGATGATATAGATGGTAGAAGATAGGTATAAGATAGATGGATAGATGATAAATAGGTGACAGAGAGGTAGATGATAGATAGAAGATAGAGATACACATAAATAATAAATGCTTAAAAATATTTTCATCGTTATTTTTATTTTATGTGTATGAGTGCACTGGCTGCATGTATGTAAGTGCACCCATGTTGTGCAGTACCTGCGGAGGTCAGAAGAGGGCATTGGATCCTCTGGAACTGGAGTTACAGACAGTTGTTACTGTCATGTGTGTGCTGGAAATTGAACCCAAATCCTCTGCAAGAGCAATCAGTGCCCTTAACCACTGAGTCATCTCTCCAACCCCCATAAAATAAATACATTTTTATAGATGCCACTTTGATAGCAATTTGGCAAAGGCTTGGTAGTTGTAAGGAAGTAAGACATAAATTCCAAGTCAAAAATAAATAAAAACAGGTCTGGGGACTGGTTCTCTGTCTCAAAAAGAGTGCATACAAATATAAATAAATAAATAAATAAATAAATAAATAAATAAATAAATAAATGTAAATATATAAACATGTACACAAGAGGAACACTGAATGGACTTAGTATGTTCTCTCTCTAAATGTCTTTTTATACGTAGCAATAATGATTAAAGAAGCCATGAAGTTGAGAGTGAGTGGGGGGCTTGGAAGCAGTTGAAGAGCGAGGAGAGAGAGGGGCACAAGTAATGTAAATACAGTTCTCATGTATGTAATTTAAAAAACATATCTTTCACTTTAAACCCCAGCATATGTCATATCGAACTGACAAATAATTAAGACTTCACATGAAAGCAATCAAATGGGGTCCAAGGGTGGCCTTTCGTGTCGTCCTTAGTCACATTCCACCTTCTATTTTATGATGAGGCCTGCAACTCACTCATTCTGCTACACCTGCTGGCCAGTGAGGCCTAGGGATCCTCCTGCCTCTTCCTCCCCAGCACTGGGATTACAGGCTCCAGGATTTTTTTTAATGTAGGTGATGATGGTCAAAAGTCAGCTCTTCATGTTTTCATGGTAAGCACTTGACTGACAGCAATCTCCCAAAGTCTGGATATCTCTCCGAGGTTCCCAGGGCACACCCTAGTCATTAGCATAAGCTGGAGACATATGGCAACAGGGACCCGTAGCAGAGGTTTTAAGGCCACTATGTGGGAAAGAGAAAGCGCATGGGACTGTAGACAGTGATCTGTCACACAGGAAGTCACAAGGCCTGGGCCAGAGCAATCTGAGTAAAACCACGAGAGTATTGTGGACCCATTGGTCTCCCTCCAACCCAGTGTCTGGGAATCACCCCAAAGCCACACTCAGTTCCTATCAGGTGGAGACCCACCTGAAGGGGCTTGAAAGTCTATAGGATTTCTGGGGTGAGCACCTGCAGGTACGAGGCATCCTTCCAGTTGTGAGAAGCACCCCGCTAACCACCCTCATGAACTGTGCTGCACAGATCCCAGGGTTGGACTCTCCACTGCACCCACGTCCCAGAAGTCATGGCTCCACACTGACTTGAGTATTCGGGGAGGTCCCCACTGCAGCTGTCAGGATTTTTTGTATGTTTGTTGAATTTCTGTGTATTTGCAGTACATCTTAATCATCTTCATATGCCCCCTCCCATCCACATCCTTTTTCATAGCCTCCTCCTTGCTGTATCTCATGCATTCTGTCATTTATACTAAGGCCTGTCGAGTCAAGTAATCAGTTTCCAATGGTTCTTTGGCTAAGGTTGGGGCCTGTTGCCCATTTCCCCAGTTCTACGCTGGGTTTTTGTCTGCTTGAGTTCTTGCACCTCAAGTGTTCACTTCTGTGGTTTCCAGACAGATCCTGGCCAACTGATCTTCCCTAAACGTACTGAGAGAATGCCATGCACACTTCTAGATCCCTCTTCTGGGCATATCCCGTTGCCCAGAGGCCACATATGATTTCCTACCTGCTCAGTATTCCTAGTCTCTGACCAGCCTCTAACCCATTTTCTGGGCTCCTTTTCCTTGTGAAAATTTAGACTGGGTTTGGGAAGAGACCTCAGTTGATAAATTTCTTATCTTGTGAGCAAGAGAAACAGGCAGATCTACACAACCAATGTTTTAAAAATAAGCTTAGTGTGGTAGCAAGCGCTTGAATATTAGCACTTGGGAGGAGGACACAGGCATACATCCGGGGCTTGCTGGACAGCTTAACCCACATGGTGGCCTGCAGTCCAGTTACAGACTATCCCTGAGAAATTACACTGGAGGTTTTCATCTGACCTTGATGGACACACACACACACACACACACACACACACACACACACACACGATTTAGAAACTGCCACATCAAGAAATCATAGAGAGCAGGGAAGCTGGATCAGCTGGCAAAGCCCTTGCCAACCAGAGTTGAGGACTGGAGTTCAAATCCCCCAAATCCACATAAAATCTAGGAGACAGGGTAACTGCCAGTATTCCCAGCATTTAAGAGGTGGAAATAGAGTCTCACAAAGACAGGATGGTGAGCTAGACTAGACAGAATTGCCAAGTTCTGATCTGAGTAAGAGACCTGCCCCCAACAGTCAAGTGGAAAACCAGTGATGAAGACACCCAACCTTAACTTCAGTCTTCCACATGTCCCAGCACACGTGTGTACCCACACATATGCAAACACAAATACTACAAACAAAAAAGAGGGTAGGGGTGTGGAGAGATGGCTCAGTCATTATGAGCATGTAGATTTCTTGCAGAGAGCCTGAATTTGGTTTCCAGACCTCTGGTCTCTGTGGGCACCTGCACCTCTGGCATGGTTAGGCACAGATATGATCATTAAAAGTGAATATATCTATATCTATCTATGTATCTACGCTAAGTATGCTGATGCACACCTTTAATCCCAGCACTGGGGAGGCAGAGGCAGGCTGATCTCTGTGAGTTTGTGGCCAGCATGGTCTAGATAGCAAGTTCCAGGACACCTGGAGTGACATAGTAAAACTGGGGAGAGAGAGAGAAAGAGAGAGAGAGAGAGAGAGAAAGAACAAAAACCAAAAAGAAGATAAAGGAGGAAGGAGGGGTTGCCTAGCCTGCTTTCTTTCCCCCCAGGTTACAGGTCCCTCACAGCCTCTCTGGACTTGGTACTTCATACTTAAGTTTTGTAATGTTTTGGGTAGGATGTGAGTCAGACTCTGTTTTCCCACCCACAGTCAGAATCGAGCGCACATTTATGGAAAAGAAATTGATTCTATATTTTTGGTTTATATGTTGACAGGTGCGGAGCAAAGTCAAGCATTTCAAATCCAATTTCCCAAAATTTTCTCAAATATTTATTTATTTATTTATTTATTTATTATTTACTTATTTACTTACTCATTTACTTACTTATTTAGTGTGTGTGTGTGTGCCCACAGAGGGCAGAAGAGGGTGATGGATTCTCTAGAACTACAGTTACACATGGTTGTGAGCCACGGATGTGGGCTCCGGAAAGCAAACCCGGGTCCTCTGCAAGAGAAGCAAGTGCTCTTAGCCACTGAGCCATCTCTTCTGCCCCCAATTTCTCTGATTTCATTTAAAGAGACTTCGTTTACCTGGGCCATCCACAGTGACAGCAGGAAGAGCTACTTCCCCGAGGGCGAGCTACGTGTGTATTAATTAGTTGGAAACAAAAGCAAATAAAAGGCTGCAGAGGAAAAAAAGCACTGAAGAAACAGAGAAGAACAGAGGACATTTTGCATTTCTACAACTGTGCTCATACCTGTATTGGGGTAGTTCTGAAATCCAGGGGGTGTTAAGGTCAAAGAACCAAACTTCTATCACTCCTATGGCATCTTTTTTTCATCTAAGATATTTTAAAAAATAGATTTTGAACAGTAAATTGAGTTGCCAAAAGTCACATGCAGTTTCTGCAGTAACAAATGGACAGCAATGACTGAGTAAATCACATATATTTAAACCATGTGCTTCACAAATTTCTCACTATGATGTTGCAGAAAACAGGAGCAGAAAAGCCCCATGGATGACTGCATTCAATTGTGTGATTACCTCTAGTTGCTGCTTTTGTTCTCTTTATCTTCCTCCTCTTCATTCTTTTTAAAGTATTTTTATTGAGCTACTGTGCATTTCATATAATAGTTGTTGGTTTTTATTGTGATAAAATATACATAACATGAAATGTAACACTTCATTGTTTCAATTCGCCATTCAGTAGCATTAAGTACATTCACATTCCTGTGCAAACATCCCCACCATCCATCTCGAGAAATTTTACATCATGCACGAGATAAAATATACTTTAAACATGAACACCCTAATCCCGCATTTTCTCAGCCCTGTGAAATCACTGTTTTATTTTGTCTTCATGACTTTAATTTGGTTGTCAAATGTAAATAGAAGTACATAGCTGTATTAGTTACTTTTTTGTTCTTGTGATAGAATCATTGACCAAAGCAACTCATAGAAGAAAGAGTTTATTTGAGCTTATGGTTCCAGGGGCATGACAGTCCACCATGGTGGCAGCAGGTGGCTGGAGCAGGAGCAGAAAGCAGAGCACCCACATCTTCATGCAGGCACAGGAAGCAAGAGTGACTCAAGATCTGGCAAGGCCTAAGAACACTCTAAGCCTAGGAGACAGGCATTACTAAGGGAGAAATGTGTGAAAAAGGGGTAGCTAAAGGGGAAGGGGAGAAGAAGGTCTACACAATGAAATATGGGAATAAAGGAGAAGACTCAAAAGAGGTGGGACCATAGCATAAAAAAATTATCAAGGGAGAAATGGGGAAGATGGGGATACCTTAAATGGGAAGGGCGGGGGGGCAGAAGATAAGATGGAGAGAAAGAGACGATATAAATAGTGCCTAGCTAATATTAAAAAAAACAGAGGGAGTGGTATTAGTCCAAAAACCTACTGAAAAATTATACATACAATATCCCTACATGAATCCATGAGTATAACTGAAGACTACATAACAAGAAACAGAGCTAGACAGCAGAAACCTTCCTTTGAGTTGTTGGCCAGGGTAGTCTAAGAGACTCCCAAAATTACACAGACTATTGTCACAGTCCTTGGTTGCCTCCCAGAACTTTATGGTAAGACCCTATTGCTGAAGACAGGACTTACTTTGGACACAGGATTTGGAGCAATAGAGCTAGAACTTACCTGGAAGCCACCTCCCCTGAATGCTAGCTCTCATAGCTTTGGAGAACATTATGCAAGTGAGTAAGAGAGAACATCAATAGATGGTCCAATTCTAGTTTCAAGGCCTAAACCACATCAATAACCACATCAATGACCAGCACAGCAAATGACATTGGTGCAGTAGTGGCACTTTTATCTTGGGGGGTAATCAACAGCTACCTAATTGGACTTAAAGCCCACTCAATGGGAGGAAACTCATGTCTGGTACTGTAAGCCTAGCCAAATACACATAGCTGGATAGGTCATAGATCTTAGAGAAAACCCAAGTCTCTCATATCCCTAGACAGATGCAGTTTCTTACTATGTGCAAGATATGGATCCTTAAATTTATAGACACATATCCAAGTCACCACCCATCAAAGTAGCTTCTTTTTCAACAGACAAAGATTATTACAGAGTTACACCACTGGTCACACACAGAGATTCTCTGTGAATTGCCCAAGCCTAAGTGGCACACATACAATGCAACCTCTACACCTAAAACTCACAGAACATAGAACAAGGGATGAAGAGAACACTAATGCATCTTTCAATTCTCATCAATGAAGCTCCGTCATGCAACAGGGGGCCAGGAACACAAAAGACCACTGTTCTGGTTTTTTTCTCCATTGCTGTGACAAGACACTGTGACCACTGCCAGCTTGGGGGAGGAAAGGGTTTATTTGTCTTACACTCCCAGGTCACAGTTCATCAGGGAGTCCAAGATAGGAACTCAGGGCAGGAACCTGGAGGAATGAGCTGGAGCACAGGCCATGGAGGAACACTGCTTACTGGCTTGCTCCCCTGCCCCCTGCTCGCCTTGTTTCCCTATGCAACACAGGCCCACCTTCCCAGGAGTGGCACCATCCACAGTGGGCTGGGCCCTCCCACATCACTCAACAATCAAGAAGATGCCCTACCGACATGGCCACAGGCCAGTCCTATGGCAGTAATTCCCCAGTTGAGGCTCCTTCAACCCAGGTGTGTCAAGTTGAGGCTCCAGCACAATTGACCCCTTGACAACCTGACACACAAACAATTCTTATCCCCAAGATATGATGTGAATATTAATATCACAGCATAAGACAGTACAACCTTAAAAGCCCCACAGTCCTTAAAAAATCCAAACACTTAAAAGTCCATCATCTCTTTGAGAAGTCTCTTAACTGTGGGCTTCTATAAAATCCCAAACAAGTACTGTCTTATTTCAAAGGGAAGAATTGGGCACACCTAAGCAAAACCAAAGTTCAGCAAAGTAGCTCAAGGCTGGACATCTGGGATTAACTCACAATCTTCTGGACTCCAAAAGGTTCCAGCAGCTCCACGTCTCTGATTGTGCTGTCCACAGCACACACAGCTCATCTCACAGACCCAGGCTAGCTCCATTCCATACCTACTGCTATCCTTGGTGGTCCTCCCAGTCCTGGCATCTCCAAAAAGCTGGGGTCTCCTCTGAAACTGAGGCTGAACCCTCACCAATGGCCTCTTCTTGCTTCTCGAGGTGCAAAGCCTCAGATTCTCTCCATGACCCCTTCAATCCTGGGGTCTTCACTGCAACTGAGGCTGCACTTTCACTTATGGCCTTTCCTGTCCTCTCAGAGTGCCAAGCCTCAGCTGCTCTTGTGACCCCCTTCATGCTTTCAACACCAGAACCATGCAGGAGACTCTTTCACATTACCAAGTCCTGCTTACAGCTTGAGATAGAGGCTTGGGTCCCCCCTGTGTGCTGACCCTGAGGAAAAACCTCCCAGGAGATCTCACCACAGTGATTCTAGTCACTTGTCACTTAACAGCTGATTTTTCAGCCCCAGCTAACCAGCATCAATTGTCTCTTCTTAATCACAGATGATTCTTCAGCCCCAGATGACCAGAACCAACAGATTCTCAATTTGAAATATCACACAAACAGCCCTGATAGTCTCTACTTCCCTTTGAAGCTTCACAAGCCAGGCCTCCATTGTCCACAACTCTTTCAACATACTGTTACAAGCTCCACAGCAACAAACTCTAAGCTCTCAATGGATTTTCCAGAGCAAAGTTCCAAATGTTTCTACAATCCTCCTAAAAACACCAAGGTCAGGTCTGTCACAGTAATACCCCACAATCCTGGTACCAATTTCTGTTCTGGTTTGTTTCTCCATTGCTGTGACAAAACACTCTGACCACTGCCAACTTGGAGAGGAAAGGGTTTGTCTTACATCTCCCAGGTCACAGTTCATCAGGGAGTCCAAGGTAGGAATGGAGGGCAGGAACCTGGAGGAAGGAGCTGGAGTACAGGCCATGGAGGAATGCTGCTTACTGGCTTGCTCCCCTGGCCCCTGCTCAGCTTTCTCTCTTATCCAACACAGGCCCACCTGCCCAGGGTTGGCACCACCCACAGTGGGCTGGACCGTCCCACATCACTCAACAATCAAGAAGATGCCCCCACAGACATGGATACAGGCCAGTCCAATGGAGGCAATTCCCCAATTGAGACTCCCTCAACCCAGGTGTGTCAAGTTGACACTAAAGCTATCCAGCACACCCGCAAATGGCCAAAACACAGAGAATAAAAGTTGGCAGAGTGTGAGTTCTTGGACATGTCTCCTATATTGAGGTCTACTCACCCAGTGCTCAAGGACCATTGCAGAAGAAGAGGTTGAAAGATTGTAGGAACCAGGGAGGAGGTACATGACCATATGGAAATAGTCCTACAGGTGCTGGGGATCCTCCTCATACAAACCTACAGCAATAGTGTCAGCATGCACAAGACCCTTGAAGATTCAGGCAGAAAAAACCCAGCACAGAATTGTGGAAATGAACAGTAAGCCCAATCTTAATTAAAGAATTATTGGCAGCTGATTACTGCTGGGTGAGGAAGAGCTGATCTCCTTGAAGAGAGAGACTCTAGATAGGCTGACTAAACCCTTGTGGATAAACTTGCACTGAGGGACATCTCGGGACATTAACTTTACAAAATAGGTCTTAATACAAATGACAGAACATATGAACTTCGGTTGGGGGGCTATGGGAAGGTGCCAAAGGGGAAGCGGGGGAGAGGGTATAAAGATGATTGTGTGTATGAAATACACAAAAATTTAAGAAAATTCCGTCTGGTACTAAAGAGATGGTTCAGGAGTAAAGAGTACCAACTTGCAGATGCTGAGTTTGGTTCCCAGCAGCCATATGGCAGCTCACAACCATCTGTAAACCCACTGCCATCTTCTAGGCTCTGGAGTTACCAAGCACAGACATGGAATACATGCATACATGAAGGCAAATATACGTATAAATTAAATAAGTAAACATTTTAAAAACTATTTTTTATTAAATTTTTCAATTTTCATACAATATATTTTGGTCTTATTTAGCCCCCTTTCCCTATATGAACCCACCTTACTACTGCCACCCAAATTTTATGTACTCTATTTTATATATTTTGTATATAACTATACCCTTTTGTGTGTGTGTGTGTGTGTGTGTGTGTGTGTGTGTGTGTGTAAAGGCCTATCAGGTCAAATTTGTGCCCCCAAATGCTGTTTGGTGTGGGTCTAGTCACTGAAGAATTGTTGACCTACACATCATTGCACCCTTAAAGAACACTGACTCTCTTGCAGTAGCTATCAGTTGCCAATAGTTTCTCAGGTAGGGTTGGGGTTTCTTACCTGCTTCACCCCTACTATGCTGGGGTTTTGTCTGGCTTGAGCTTACTTGAGTTTTGTGCATACTGTCACCACTGCTGTGAGTTCATACAATCAACTGCCCAACTGTCCAGAAAACTGTTTCCTTGTAGTCATCTATCACCTGTGGCTTTTACAATTTTTCCACCTCTTCTTCCACAATGGTCCCTGAGTCTTGGGAGGCAGAGGTTTGATATAGGTGTCTTATTCAGGGAAACACACTCTGCAGTCTCTTGTTCTCTGCATGCTGGCCAGTTATTGGTGTCTCTGATGATCAGGTGAGAGGACTCAAATTAACAAACTCAGAGATGAAAAGGGAAACATGACAACAGACCCAGAGGAAATTCAGAAGTCCATATTTTTAAAATCTATATTCCACTAAACTAGAAAATCTAAAAGAAATGGATGAATTTCTAGATATGTATGGCCTACCAAAGTTAAATCCAAATGACATAACTATTTTAAACAGACTGATAACAACGAATGAGACAGATGTATTAATTAAAAATCTCCCAGCTAAAAAGACCCCAGGATTACATGCTGAATTCTACCAAACCTTCAAAGAAGAACTAATAGCAATACAACTCAAATTATTCTGTAAAATAGAAAATGAAGGAATACTCCAAGATTCTTTCTACAAAGCCAGTAGTACTCTAGTAGAAAATCCAGGCAAAGTCCCAACAGAAAATTATAGACCAGTCTCTCTGATGAACATACATGTAAAAATTTTCAATGAAGTACTTGCAAACTGAATGCAAGAACACATCAGAAAGATTATCTACCTTGATCAAGTAGGCTCAATATATGTAAAGTAATAAATGTAGTCCACCACATGAACAGACTCAAGGACAGAAAGCACATCTCATTAGATGCAGGAAAGGTCTTTGACAAAAATCCATTCCATTCCAACATCCATTCATGATAAAAGTCATGGAGATATAAGTCATGATAAAAGTCATGGAGAATCTGGAGATACAGTGGATATATATCAAAATAATAAAGGCAATATACAACAAGCCCAAGCCAACATCATTCTAAATGCAGAAAAACAAAGTATCCCCCTTAAAATTAGACACAAAATAAGGATGTACACTCTCTCATTCCTGTTCAATATAGTACTTGAAGTCTTAGAACAATAAGACAAAGGAAGCAAAGTGGCTACAAATTGGAAAGAAAGAATTTATCCTTCTTTGAAGATAGTATGATTATATACATAAAAGATCCTATAAGAAGTACATTCAGCAAACTAGCAGGATATAAAATCAATACCTCAAAGTCACTAACCTTCCTATATACAGGCAACAAACACACCGAGAAAGAAATCCAGGAAATTTTCCCATTCATGATAACCTCAAAAACCATACAATATCTAGGAGCAAATGTATCAGAGGAAGTGAAGGACTTGTAAAATAAAACATTTAAGGCATTGAGGGAGGAAACTGAAAAATACCATAAGTTGGAAAGACCTCCCATGTTCATGGATGGATCAGTAAGATTAATATTGTGAAAATGATCATCCTACTAAAAGCAACCTACAAATTCAGTGCACTACCCATTAAAATGCCAACATATTTCTTCACAGAAAATTTAAAAATCTCAAATTTCATATGGAAACAAACAAACAAACAAACAAAAAACCCCAGGAGAGCCTGAACAATGAAAGAACCGCTGCCAGCATTACCATCCCTGGTCTCAAATTGTATTACAGAGCTATAGTAATAACAACATGGTAGTGGCATAAAAACAGACACATTAATCAGTGGAATCGAGTTAAGGGCTCAGATTTAAATTTACGCATTTACAGACACCTGGTTTTAAAGGATCGAAGTACACACTGGACAAAAGACAGCATGTTCAACAAATGGTGCTGGTCAAACTGAACAGCTACATGTAAAAGAATGAAACTGGATCCCTGTCTCTCACCATTCACAAAACTCATCTCCAAATAGATCAAGAACCTCAACATAGGCCCAATACTGTGAATCAGATAGAGGAGAAAGTAGGGAATACATTGCATCTTATAGGCACAGGAAAGGACTTTCTGAACAGGACTCCCATAGAGCAAGCACTAAATCCAACAACTGACAAAAGGGAACTCATTAAACTAAAAACCTTCTGTACTGTCAAGGACACTACCATTTGAGAGATGAGGCAACCTATAGAATGGGAAAAATCTTTACCAGTTATAACTCTGACAGAGGGTTAGTATCCAGAATATCCAAAGAACTAAAATATTCGACATAAAAAATCTAACAACCTAATTAAAAATTGGGGCAAGGAGATGAACAGAGAGTTCTCTAAAGATGAAATACTAATGGCTCAGAAATACTTTTTAAATGCTCAACATCGTTAGTCATCAAGGAAATGCAAATTAAAATCACTTTGAGATTTCCTCTTACCCTAGTCAGAATGGCTAAGATCCAAAAATCAATGAAAAGTGCTGGTGAGGATATGGAGGAAGGCGAGTTCCTATCCACTGCTGGTGGGAGTGTAAACCGGTTCAGGCATATGGAAATCAGCGTAGATCTTCTTCAAACAGCTAGAAGTAGATCTATTTTTAGATAGATCAAAATAGATCTATTTTGATCCAGCCATTATCACTCTTGGGCAAATAGCCAAAGACTCTATACCCTACTACAGAAATATTTGTTCATTTAGGTTCTTTGCTGCCCTTTTCATAATAGCCAGGAATTGGAAATAATCTAGATATTCATCAACTGATGAGTGGATAATGCCAGTGTGTTACATATACACAATAAAATATAACTTAACTTTTAAAGAAGGAATTATGAAATTCACAGGCAAACAGATGGAACTGGAAACAATCATCCAGAGTTAGGGGATGCAGACTGAAGAAAACAAACTTCAAATGTTCTCTTATAGCTGGAAATCTTAGACATGTATGTTTCAACATTAAAAACCAGAGAGATTAAAAAAAACACAATAATCAGACATGGGCTGGGGTCAGGGTCTTCCTGAGAGGGGAGGTAAAATACACTGATATAAAGGAGTAAAGGGGAATAATAGAGTAGGAAAAGATTAAATACAGTGGGGAACGGGAGGGCAGAAAAAGCCATATGAAACTTACTATCATACAATCTACTTAAAGTATACACACATACATTATCGAAAGAGATTAAGGGGATGGAGAGATGGCTAAATAGTTAAGAGCACTGACTGCTCTTGCAGAGGTCTTAGGTTCTATTCCCAGCACCCATATGGAAGCTAGCAACTGTCAGTAACTCCAGTTCCAGGGGATCTGATGCCCTCTTCTAACCTCCCTGGGCATTTCATGACCTGGGTGCACTTACATACATTCAGGTAAAATACTCATACATATAAGATAAAAATAATAATTTTTAAATTTTTTTTTAAAAAAATTAAGAGAGATTGGGGCTGGAGAGATGGCTCAGCAGTTAAGAGCACTGACTGTTCTTGCAGAAGACCCAGGTTTGAATCCCAGCACCCACATGGCAGCTAACTACTGCCCATAACTCCAGTCCAGGGGATCCGATAGCCTCTTTTGTCCTCCGCGGGGATTGCACAACATGGGTGCACTTAACTACATGTGGGCAATACAAGCATGCACATAAAAAAATAATAAATAAAAGATTTTTTAAAATTAAAAGATTAAAGGGAATTACCATATAACATGGGAACATTGCCACTACTAGACACCATAAGGCTTTCAAAGTAAAAATCAAATGCCGGGAATGGGCTCCCTGTTTTGAAACTGTTCGCCAGGCATCCCATAGACTCTCAAACAACGCTGGCCATGGTACCTGCTCTTGTTTACCCATCAGAACTACACGGTAAGACCCTATTGCTGAAGTACTGCAAACATGAACTGTAGAACAGACAAGAAATCAATCTGATACCAACTTCAAAGCCTCATCTTTACTGCCAGCTTGCATAGTGCTGCATGTAAGAGAAAATTTAGCATGAACCTTATCTAGCTGTGGATCCTGCCAGGTACAACAACAGCTAGCCTAGAAGAGACGACTACTTGTGCAATAGTGGCATGAATACTATAGGAGTAACCAACTACTTATACTTACATTGAAACTAGATCTGTGCTGCCATTGGTGCAAATTACAATGCCACACTTGTTTTCCAGCTACATAACCAAGCTTACATTTTGAGCCAGATGGAGACATTATCCATTTCTATTCCTATAAAAGGTTTTTCATGCATAGTCTTTTGGGGGGTATGTGTGCTGTATGTACGTTCATGCACATGTGCACATTTTTGTGAGTACATGTGCTTGTGTGCATATGCCTATGGAGGTCAGAGGTCATGTTGGACGTTCTTCTCAATTGCTTATTTTACCTCTGTGACACTGTCTCATTAAACATGGAGTTCATCTACCTGGTTGAACTAGTTAACCAATGATCTCCAGGGCTCCATCTACCTCCAGCTCCACAGTGCTGGGATTACAGATGTGCACTGCTGAGGATCTGAACTCAGGTCCACAGCTTGTGTGCTAGGTACTTCACTGGTAGCAACAAGAGAGTGACTAAAGAGTTACAATGACCAGAGGCAGAGGCATTGGGGACTGAGGAGACGATCATGAAGTATAGTGGATATGAAGAGCTTAAAATGAGGGACAAGGGGGATGAGTTCCACAGAACTGCTAAAACCTGACGTTTGAGGGTCCTGACAGCCAAAGTCTAAGAGCTGTAATCTTCAATAGTCAGCATCAGCACTGACATCCAAGGTTCAGGAGGTGTAACAGTAGGTGGTTGATGGCTATTACTTCAGTTGATCCAAAGAGCTGAGGATAATACTAGCTTGTGCCAGCTGGTGAGTGGCAGTCAAAACACAAAGCAATAATCCTCTAACCTGAGCACCTACAGCCTGGAATGATAGATCTCTAGTTCTCAAGACTTGGAACTGAGACTGAATCTGTTAGCCCAGCACTGCTAATCAGGTCTGCTAACACTAGAAGAGGTACCTTCATCTACCTCTACAATTTCTGTTAGAGCAAAAGGATGCCCAACCATAGAACTGGTAGTATTCCTGGTTCCCTGTCCAATATTATCATGCCAGTAGTTTGAAATTCACCACAACGGAAACATTTACCCCAGGGAAAGTGGTAAATGTAAATGAGTACATAGTTTATTGTACTAGACATTATCTAGAGTTGCAAAGTGCTAATATACGAACATTAGAAATGACACTTCCAATATTCAAAAGCAGTTGTTCCTTACAAGTATGTTACACCATGGGAGCATCAATTTCTAATACTTTTTTTTTCCTTTCAGTATTTGTTAAAGGGATATAATTTTAAACATATAGAACTGGGGCTGGGGAGATGGCTCAGTGGTTAAGAGCATTGACTACTCTGGCAGAGGACTAGGGTTCCATTCCCAGCATCCCCATGGCAGCTAGCAACTTTCTGTAACTCCAGTTTCAGGTGAACTTGACACCCTCCTCTGACCTATATGAGCATTGCATGACAAACATGCACTTACATACATGCAGTCGAACACTCATATACATAAAATAAAAATAATAAAAGTATTTTAAACATATAGAACTGTATGGACATTTTGCCAAAGAAGATAAACAGCGGTAAATAAATGAAAATAATGCTAAAAAAGAAATGAGGATGTAATTAGAACTAGAAAAATACTGTCACACATGTTGTATGAGTTAGTTTATTAAAAGAAACCAATACCCACTACTGGCAAGAATATGGAAGAACTGAAACTCTCAGAGGTCACAGGACTCCTAAGAAAACTGTTAGATCAGCTTTACAAAAAGTTACACATCCAAAATCCTAGAGCCAGGTGTGGAATATCGCCCTAAGAGTTGTTGGCCAGGGAACCCCCCAGAAGCTCCTGAAATAATATCAGCCATTGCCACTGTTCTTAGTTGCTGACCAGAAATAGATGGAAAGACCCTATTGCTGAAGACAATACAGACTTTGGATACAGGACATAGAGAAATCATGTTGGAACTGAGATAAACTCTTCTCTGCAGACTAGCCTTCACAGTGCTAGGACATGCTATACAAACTGTTGGGGGAGAAAGGTCATCAAAGATCTAACCCATAGACCCTGTGTACTCCAATACTGACTATCCTGGCAAGATAGGCCCATTAGCGCAATAGTGACTGTTCCAGGGAAACCAACCAATTCCTCATTGGATCTGAATCCTGCTCCACGGAGGGAATACACACCTGCAGTATAAACCTGGTTAAAAAAAAATATGGCTGAGGAGATTTTGGGGCCCCATGGGGGATCCATTACTGTTCCCTAAATGAACAAGAAGTTAAAAATGCCTCCTAAATACTTTATACACATAGAATGATGCAATTGTCAGCCTCCTCCTCCTCTTCCTTCCTTCTTCCTCTTCCTCTTCCTCTTCCTCTTCCTCTTCCTCTTCCTCTTCTTCTTCTTCTTCTTCTTCTTCTTCTTCTTCTTCTTCTTCTTCTTCTTCTTCTTGTCATTTTGAGCCTGGGTCTCCCTGCAGCCCCAGCTGGCATGGAACTCATTATGTAAATCAGGCTGACCTTGATTTCACAGAGATCTGCCTGCCCCTGCCTCCCAAGTGCTGGTATTAAAGGCATGTGCTATGGCTGTCGGAACCATGAACATGCAGCAGCTGTGACTACCTACCCACACATGCAAGCACACACTCACACATGTGTGCATGCATGTGCACACACACAGCACACAATGGAGGGGGGGATGAAATTAGAAGGGGAGAGTCTAATAGGAAAGAATGGAAGAAGGGGGTCAGTAGGATTGGGAAGATGATAAGAGACAGCATAGGAGGTGATGATTGCAATACATCAGATAAAAGACCCATCAAATGTTATACATTCAATTATTCCATGATTCAGGCAATGTACTGTGGGTACTAAGAAAAATCAAACACATCTATGTTAAGAATTGTACTTAAAATCTCTAATGGTTTTATTTTCAATAAGCTAAAACAATAGACTCAAAATGTCCATGATTGTGAAAAATGGTAGACCATACTTCCCAGAGTTAAAGAACCATGTATATAAGCAAAATTAATCTCACAATACATTTTCCATTGCATCCTGATGAACGATGAAAAAGATGGAAAATATTTCATGATTTCAATCACAGAAAATTCTGTAAAGTAAAAATTAACCAAATTGGAAATAGAGCAAAAGTTTTCCGAAGAGCACAAAGAGAAGTAGCAAGGCACAAAGTACACTTGTAGGTGATGGACATGATTGTGAGGACAGTTTTTTATAGGTTTATTTGTATCTCAACTTATTATAGTTTAAATGTGTTGCTTGTTGTATGTCACTGATGCTTTATTAAAAGCCTTGGAAACAAAAATGAAAATAAAACTATGGATTTCTGATGTTGGAAATCAGGTTTGACAATTTACCACCTTTTCCCTTGGGCCCCGGGGAAGAGAGGCATCTCCTTCCCTCAGTGGCTGTACAGATATAAGAAAACTATCTCCACTTGACGCGGCAAGAATGAATGCTGGCTGTACAGAGATCCCACCAGTGAACTAAGATTTCTGCTTCTCTCTAACCTGGTACTACACAGTTCAACAGCCTTGAGAAGAACACTCACAGGCTACAGAAATTAATAAAACCTATAGATGAACTCTGACAATGATCTTGGCTACATAATATGCAAAATTCTAGAGGTCCTCAGAATCTTAGCACATCTTTCATATCCATAGTGACAGATGCCCCATAGATAACAGGCTCTTCCAACCACTTTGTGGTGAACTCCTCCAGTCTCCATTAATTTGGCATTTTTTAAACAGTTATAATTCCTACTACAATCTTATAAAGTGTGACACCTATATGAACAACCTTATGAAATTCAGGATATACCAGCATGTGGAGCCTTTGTAGACTCAGGGAATAGGGTTCCACAGCCAGCACTGACCATAAAGCAGTATCCCCTGATCAAGATAATCATTTACGATGCTCTCAGAAGCAATCAGCTGTCTAAACTGCCATTGTCCTCATACTGACTCCGACCCTACATTATCTTGAAAAAAAAGGCAATACTCTGCAATTTTTACTTGAAGTCCTCAGGCAACAAAGCAACCAAACCCAAATTAAGAGAGTTTTATTCTGTCATTACACCTTTCTTTCTGGGAAAGAGTTTGGGATTCCAACAAAACTTTATGTTGGAAGAATTTAATGGTTTTTAAAGCACCCCAAACAGTTAATGGACGGCCCATGAGAAATGGTGTTTTAATTAAAAATATTTTGTTATTGTACAGATCGGAGCAATGCAAATCAAGGCTGATGCCACAGTTGATGATTTTGAGGCTGGAAAATTTCATTGAGTCATCTGAGATGAAGTATATCCTTGAAAAATGTCCTTTCAAGTCACTAGCAGCATATTCCAAGGCAAATGAGTTCAAGTCCATACTCTATCAAAAAAGATATAAAAAGAAATGAATGCTCAAGCTACTTACGAATTTCTTCTAAGAATGAGAGAACAAAGAAATTTACTTACCGAAAAGAATCTGTGGGTTCCTCCTTCAGGGTGCAGATGAAATGGCTTCTGCTACTGAACTAGCAGTGACATTATCTGTCAAGTGACAAAAGCAGGTTAAAAGACCATGCAGTTCCCACATACATGTAATTTATGGTTTGATTTACAAGGTTTTATTCACGCAGATGGAACTATAACCCTTCCAGAACTGCCACGGCACACCTCTGCACACCAAACGTACATTTTCCTTGATCATTTTCTGGTGTCTGCTGAGATACGGCCTTCAGGTGAACTTTCTCACATTCTCTGCTCTCATAAGGATTTTTCTAAGGCAAATTTTTCAGTGTGTAAAGGTTGGAGATTTCGGTAAATTTGTTCCACATTTGCCTTTCATAAAACATTTATCAACTGTGTATTTTCTGGTGCTTAATGAGGCTAGAGCTATAGCTAAAGCATTTTCCACATTCAGTGCATTTGTGACGTTTTTCCCCAGTGTGAATTCTCTTGTTTAATGAGGCTAGAGTTCTGAGTAAAATATTTCCCACATTCACTGCATTCGTAAGGCCTTAAGCCAGTGTGAACACTCTTGTGTTCAATGAGGCTAGAGTTTTGGGTGAAGGATTTCCCACATTCACTACACTCGTAAGGCCTCTCTCCAGTGTGAACACTCTGGTGATGAAGGAGGGCAGAGCTTTCACTGAACGTTTTCCCACAATTGCTGCAGTCATAAGGCCACTCTCCAGTGTGAACTCTCCAATGTTTAATGAGGTTGGACTTGTTGCTAAATAATTTCCCACATTTCTCACATTCATGAGGTCGAACTCCAGTGTGAACGCTCTGGTGCTGAATGAGGCTAGAGCTCTGTGTAAAGGATTTCCCACATTCCCCACACTTATAAGGCTTTTCACCAGTGTGAAGTCTCCAGTGATCAATGAGACTATAGCTTTTGTTAAAAGATTTTCCACACTGATCACATACATAGCTTCGTTGTTTAGAATTGGTTTTCTGTTGCTGAATAAGGGTATGTTTGTTGCCAAATGCTTTTGTGAATTCGCCATAATTTTGATGAATTTTTCCACACAGGTAGATGGCCACGATTCGACGACTACTTCTGTTTTCTGACTGTTCCTCAATATATGTGGACCCTTGATACAGAAACTCTGAGTTGGCTAGGAAGTCCTTTCTAACTTCCTTACAGGAAGAGGGCTCCACTGTCAAATGGGATTCACTGCTGTTCACAAACAAGGCTCTGTCCACATTGCTGCTGAAGCATTTCTCTCCAAAGAGCTGCTTTAGTTGCTGATAGAACAACTGTTTACCACACACCCCACATCTATACAATTTCTGCCCAAGTTATGTTCCCTGTTGGGGATGTGCAATATGTAAAATGTCCCTCAGCACCAAGCTACACATCACACAGGTGTGAGCCTTTTGGGAAGACAGACTGTCTTTGTAAGTACCAACTTGGGACGCTCCTTGTAAAGACACAGTCTGCTCAGACTGTGCCTCCTCATTCTCCACGCCATGTCAACAACCTAAAAGGAAGAAACAATAGTTTAGTGCACATTGACTTTGGTGGGGAGGGGCCAACTCTACAGAAGTATATGTCTGGCAGGTTGAGAGAGTTAGACTCGGGTTAAATGACCTACTTAGGAGCAGTAGTCTGTAAAGACAGAATGGGGGGAGAACATGAAAGGACACATAAGCAATAAAGAGAACAGAGGGTTTAAAACTCGATCCTCTGTTACAGGCAGAGGTTTTAGCAGAAACTCTTTTGTTGGTGACAAGAGTTGTGTGTGGAACGGTGTGTCCAATGCAAGAAAAAAGGATCTCAGTAGGGCAGTTTTCTTTTAAGGAGTCCTCCAGTATGTGTGCATATAGTGTGACATAATTTATTAGGGAGCACTTCAAATGGAGCATGGATAAAAAAGCAGGGGAGATGTGGAGTCAGGGCACACAGGGATTAGATCTAGGCTGGATGTAAGAGTAGAAGTGATAAAAAGTCAATAAACCAGGAAGGCAGTAAGAATGGCGAGAGCAAAGGCAGAAATGCGCTGTGGGCAATGGCACCAACAGCAGTTCTCTACTACGATTCGAACCTAGTCCTCAAGTCATTCTCTTACCCAGAACCAGGGTCCCTCAGCCCACCTTTCTGCTGTGATCATTCTGTGAACCATTGACAGCTACATGTTTCAGTCCCAAGACACACATATGGCACATAACTGAAGTCCTAAGCCCTATAGAAAAACAAGTAGCACTGATCCAGAAAAAAACTCAGCAAATGACATCTCAGAGGAAGAAAAGTACACAGTTTCAAAGGTACGCTCTACAAGAGACCGGGCTTGTGTCTGACAGTGCCAATGACAGGAATTCATGATTACTCTAAGGAACTTCTCACAGTCACTGCTCTCATAAGGCCTTTCTGTAGGGTGACTACTTTGATGCTAAACAGGAGTACAGAGGTGTCACTAAGGGATTTTCTATATTCGCTACACTCATAAACCACTATGTTCTATTTCATGAGCATTTTCTAAGGCTATTCAGTCAGAGAGAAGTAAAACCTAGGAAACACACTGCTTGAAATCTGAAAAATATCACTCAGTCATGGAAAGGGCAAACAGGGTGGGACACATCAGGGTGACTATACAACTGCTGACCCTGAAACCTTTCCTGTAAGGCTGCAGGGCAACAGGAGTTAAGAACAGGCCGTACTATGAGACTTATATCCCGGTAACAGGGAAGGCACAAATTAGCTCAGGGTACACAGCCATTAGGACCTTACCTAGGGAGGTTATAAGTGCCAAGTTCTCCAGCATCACATCACGGTACAGGCATTGTTGAGCCTCTTCAAGGAGACACCACTCCTCCAAGGAGAAGTGTACAGCCACGTCACCAAACGTCACACTGCCCTGTTATGATGGAGACAGAGTAAACTACAAACCTTCTGCACAAAATGTATTCCTCGACCTGTTTGCCTCATGTCCTACTTTTTCTTCCCAAGCTTCAAAAGTTGGGGGAGGAATCAGCTCCAGGGCTGCTGAATTCTCAAAGGTTCAAAGATCACAGCAACAACAGACAAGTGGACATTTAAATAACCAAGCTGGAGGCCTGGCATAGAAGGAGCTACACTCCTCCCTCAAGCAATCTAGGAAATACTCGAGGTCCTTTGAGTCTTGATAACGGTGCCTAGAGCTATAAGTGTCATTCCCTTCTGTAATGTGCATGATTTTTTTAGATTTCACATTTTTCAGACACCAAAGCCACCTGGCTATGGTCGTACTCCTCACTGGTCCACACCAAGGACATCTCTTGGATTTCCAAATGTGGTCTTGTTTTAATCATCTTTATTTCATGGGTGAGGGTAGGAACCCCACCCTAGTGTTAAGGATATAGACACACATATCTGGCACTGGAGAAACAGCAGTTCACTACTTATAAACACACAGGATCTGGGAGAAATGAACAAGACACATAGCACAGGACCACATGGAGATAAGGTGCAGGAAAAAACACAAACAACAACAACAAAACCCAAAATAAAAGAACTGACCAACCATGGGTTGTGGGTGCAAGAGGGGAATAAATGGAAATTACGCTTGGTGCCCTTGATAAAGATGGTTATCTACTGGGAGATACTGTCAACAGAAAAGCAGGAAGAGAGCTTGCATTTAGGGCATTTGATATCATTCCAATACCACCAGACATCAAAACACCAAAAATATTGGGCCTGAATTCTAAGCCTTGTATTGTGCCTTAGCATAATACATCCAGAGTATGCTTGACAAACTGAAACAGGATCTTCTTCAAGCTCCTACTACTGGAAGCAGATCCAGTTCCTATGAGAGCCTCTGGCTCCATTTTTGCTCCAGGCTTAAACTATATAGATGATATGCTCATCTCAGATTGCCATTTCTTTTCTGTACTTGTTGGTCAACCTCCCTCTATCAATCTATGAAGCAAACACCAGATCCACTACTCATGTGCTCTGGCCAAGTGACTATCACAGATGATTATATTCACAACTGGCCTTATTTTACAGACTGAATGAAATGCCTCAGGCTTCAAAGACATCACAAAATCCTGATTAAAGAACTGCACCAAGTCTAGCCAGAGTACTATGGTGCTTGAAATACACCTATACCCCTCCATCGATTTCCCAACCGAATGCATTTGCCAGAATATCTGCCTTCGTGGATACTCATGTCCTGTACCTATTTGTAAAGTCCAATACTGTTATCTAATTATTTAATCAACAGGCCCCAGTCCTTAACTCCATCTACCCATTCCAATGTAACTTAATAGCTCATGCTAGGCAAGTGATCTCCCACTGAGTCTGTATCTGCAGTTGTACCATAACTTGAAGACTGCCTATCCTAAATGTATACACAGCTCACTCACTTTAGTTGACAAAATAGGTACTAGATTTTGGATCTCTCCATTCTCAACCACTTAGCATATTTCAAAAACTGTTTCTTTTAGAGCCTTTATTTATTGATTTATTTAGTCTTTTTTGAGACAGGGTCTCTCAGTAGCCACAGCTGGCCTGGGTTCACTATGGAGACCGGACTGGCCTCAAACTCACAGAAATCTGCCTGCCTCTGCCTCGCAAGTGCTGGGAATAAAGGTGTGCACCACGATGCCCGGCTACAGCCTTTATGTTTAATTCCATCACCACTTACTGTTCTCTGAAACATCTCAGTCTCTTAACACGACCAGGTGAACGTTTTTGATGACCCCAGTGAATACTGCTCTTTATATTAACATCTCAGTTGACAAAACTTGTATTCCTATGAAAACCACTTACTCATTCCTGAATGCTATTTCAAATTCTTCTCATTAGAAAACTTATTTTTCATTTAAAAAACTCACATTCAGAATGTAATCACATCTTCTGAGCCATGACTCTAGTCCATTAATCCTTTGATGGTCTATGGCAGAAGCCTCCGCCCTGACTTTCCTTCCTTCTTTCACTGTACAACCTGTTCTCCATTCTGCAGAGATGCGAATTTACCGCCTTAGTAAAATCATTTTTCTTCTCCCCCAAAACAACCTATGACCTCCAGGAAAGACACCCAACTTCCCAGCAGTCACTGCTCCACGCTGTCCCTACTTTATCCCCCTTCCACCGTTGCTGACACCGGCTTCCAGAAACAGGGCACCTCCAAATAACCTGTGGCAAAGACTTGGGATGGAGTTTCTCTGGGGCACCGAAACAGTAAGAGAGTCCCAGAGCACCACAGACGTTGGTGAGGACCCAGGCCAAGGAAGTTGGACCACTCTCTACTTCACTCTGTGGTTCCCAGGTCCTTCTACAACCATGAAAACCAAGGAAACGGGGACTAGGCGACTGCAATATGATGGGACTCAAGTGAGTCGTGTCTCCCTATATCTTGACTGGCTGTGAAATCAGCTGACCCTGGAATGCATTCTTACTTCCCTGGCTCAGTGCTGTCCTTTCTGGTTTCGTTTGGTTTTGTTGAGATAGGGTCTCCCTGTAGCCCCACTGGCCTGGAACTCGCTATGTAGACCAGGTTGGCCACCATCTCAGAGATCCCCCCTGCCTTTGCCTCCCGAGTGCTGGGATTAAAAGCCTAGGCCACCTCGCCCGGCAATGTTGTCCTTTCTTAAAGCCCAGGCCCACTGAAAAATATGCCACCTGATAGTTTCCATGCCTTCACCCTTTCCACTCTGCTCCTCCTTTAACAGTCTTCGAGGAACTTTAAAATCCCCAACAAAAGTTGTCTTTCGTTTGCAGAAACTGCACCGCTTCTACATGAAGTCACAACTCTCAGCGTTCAGGAGCAATTTTCATCTCATATTGTTTCCTACTGACTGTCATTTTCTGTTTCCTATGGCAGAAGGCGGTTTCCAGAACTCCAGAATATTCCCAGGTTAGCTCCCCCTCAAAGCCTTTGCACGGGATATGCCATTTCCTGGAGGATCCAGCACTCACCTGCGCCGGGCTCCTCAGAGCGGCCTCCGCCATCCGACCCTGCGGGTGCAGCGGGGACCTGGACACGGCGGTCGCCATGTGGGTCACGTGGGCGGTGTCGCTGGGCCTCACACCCACCTTTGTGAGGAGAAAACCGCGGCTGCTCTAAATCTTTGTCAGGTCACCCAGCACCCAAGATACTGTAACCAGGTAGAATATGCCGGAACTACGTCATAATCACCCACCAAGACACCAGAAGTCCCACCCTTCTCATGTAGCCTCCCCTAGCGCAGAGCGTTTCAGGTATTGTAGTTTTTCATAGATCTAGAGTTCGCGCCTGTGGTGCTGTGGGACGTTCTTAAGTCCCAAGATAGAGGGATTCTCCAGTCCAAAAATGGCTGGAACATTAAACAGATAGATATCTGAGGAACAGTCATTCGAACGTTTCCAGACATCGTTTCAGGCTCCGTGAAGCTCAATATGCTCCCCAGGGGCTAAATAATTCAGATGGCCCCCAAGGCCTCATACCAAACACAATACTGTTTTCTAGAGCCGTTCTGATATGAGACGTGACATTGGTGGTTAATAAAATTATCCCAGTGCAATTAAATGCGTAAGCCCTGAAGCATCTGAAGTCACTTTGCCAATTTGTGCATTTTCTGCCCAAAACAGAACAGCTTATCTGGAAGATAAGAAACTTGGGACTATCAACAAGCAGTAATACAAAGATAGATCTGACTCCCACAGGATAAGTCTCTTTGGCCTTCATAAGTGATTATTTTGTCCGGTACTTTGAGTAACATATTTGTGTGTGTGTGTGTGTGTGTGTGTGTGTGTGTGTGTGTGTCTATGTGAGTGTATGCCACATGTGGCTGTGCCTGTGGAGGTCATAAGAGGGTGTTTATCTCCCTGGAGCCGAAATTACTGATAGCTGCGTGTTGCCTACTTAGGTGCTAGGAACTCAACTCAGGTCCTATGGAAGAGCAGTAAGTGCTCTTAACTGCTGAGCCAACTCTCCATCTCCTGATATAGTGTATTCCTTGAGGGCTGTAACATCAGTATAAACAATGAACAATGAAAAAATGTTGCTATCTTGGTACAGGACACATGGAGGACATAGCAATTAATAAGAGTACCAGGTTAAAACAACAACAACAACAAAACAACAAAAACCAGCTGGCTAGGTGTTGGTGGGTGGGGACATCAGCTACTCAGCACTGGAGGATGTAGAACTCAGACTGTTACTTTCATCTGTGTTCCCAACTACAGGGCAAGTGAGTAAGAACCCTCGTTTTACTCCTTGGAGCCTTTCTTAGTTGGAGCTTTGGAACCAAGCATCTCCACCTTTCAAACAGCAGTGTTCTCCTAGTTTGATCCCTGAACATTCAGGATCATTGTCACCTTAAGACTCAGTAAAATGTACACTTTCAACTGAACCCAGACTTAATGAACCAGGAATTCTGAGTCAAGCCCTAACACCAATTTTAGCAAATTTCCAGGTGATCTTAATAAACATTCAAAAATTTTCCATCTTTCTGGTGTGCATCCTGCAGAACTAGGTACCTGGATTTCTTGAAAATAGGAATTCTGTATAAATTTCCCAAGAAAAATGTGAATCAGTATATATTTATCTTCATAAAAGTATGTATAGGGCTGGATTGAAGCTCATTTAAAGAGTGCTTACCTAGCATGTGCAAAATTCTGTATTCAATTCCTAGCACCAAAAAGAGAATATTATGAAGCTGTACTTCCTGTCATTAAAAAGCTACTACTGAACTACATTATCTGAAAGTATTAGGTGTCAAAAGTCTTGGATTCTTCTACCTTCTGGATGAGAATAATGTCTCCAATATTGTATCCTTTCAGAAATGTGGCTGCACACGGATACATTATCCATCTCCTGTCACGTGCATGTGTGTTGCTAAGTAGGAGGACCTTAGCCTGAGATTGTCTTATTTTCATTTATATGTGTGTATGTCGCTATGTCCACTTTGAGTGCCTATGTAATGAATGAACTGTAACTTAACAAAATAGAAACCCGATCCTAACCTGAGAGTGTAACAAATGGTTGAGATTCAATCTTTATCAATTGGATTTCAGTCATAGGCAGTTGACTCATCACATGATGCCCAAATAAACTGATTGATATACATGTAGCCAATAAAAATTTCTTTCCCTCTCTTTGCTCACATTCATATGTAGAGCCATATGAATCTCCACTGGTTTAGGGTGCTGCTTGATTTATGAGGTTCAAACTCCATTAAGTGTAATTCATCTAAACCTTTTTTGGCAATATGTTGGAGACTGTTCCTAAGTAAGGTGATTTTCTTAGTAAAAATAAAGCATCTCCTATCCACAGACATGTACTTTGTTATTTTTACCTAGATTTATGTTGGATAACCTAAAGCTACTCCCTCATTTATACTTAAAATCTCCTTATTTCCAAAGTTATAGCTAAAGTCACCTTTTTAAAAAAGATTTCTTTGCATTTCATTGTTTACTTGGTCTGTGTGGCATAGCTTCAGGGGACAAATGAAGTCCAACTTCCAGGACTATGAAAACTAGACAGGAGAGATAAAGCTTTGAAGCCAGCTTGATTTCTTCTATTTGTTCTATACCTCATGTATGTAGTGTTTTCAACAAAGGTCTTAAATCAAGTTCTTGTGGGAAACCAAGAGCAGAGGCAATGGCCCATATTGTTTGAGGGTTTATGGGATTCTTGGTCAACAGCTTCAAAAGAGGGAGTCTGTCCCTGGCACTGGGCTTTTACTTTGTTAACCTATATTGTCTAGTTTGGGCCATGCCACCTTCTTATAATGTAACTCCTTTTAGTTTCTTTTTATAATGTATATTTATATACTTTGCAAAGCTTCTATAGTGGTAGGGTGTGGTGTGGCTTTTTCTAAAGGCTTTTAGTGTTAGTTACCCCTCCCCAAACTCCTTTCTGTGCCCCGCCTTCCCATTTCCCAACCCATCTAACCCTCCTACTCTATTCTGCCTTTCCCCTTGTATCTCTATGCTCTACCTCCCTTCCCATGAAGTCTTCCCCCATGTTGTTTATTAGTTTCCTGATTTTCCAAACTGAAACATACATATCTAAGAATTCAAAGCTAGCATCCAACTAAGAGAGAGAACATGCAATGTGTGTCCCTCTCTTGGTCTTGGCTACCTCACTCAGGATAGTATCTTGCAATTCCATCCATTTACCTGAAATTTTCATAATCTCATCTTTTAAGAGCTGAATATTCCATTGTGCATAAGTATCATGCTTTCATTTTCCATTTATCAGTTGATGGGCATCAAGGTTGTTTGCGTTTCCTGTCTATTATGAAAAGGGAAGCAATGAACATGGATGAACAGGCATCTCTCTAGTAGGGTATAGTCTTTTAGGTATGTGCCCAAGATTGATATGGATGGAACATATGGTAGATTAATTCCTAGTTGTTGTTTTTTTAATAATCTCCACACTGATTTCAGTGGTGAAACCAGTTTGTAATCGCACCAGTAGTGGATAAGTTTTGCCCCTTTCCCACATCCTCACCAACATTTGCCATTGTTCGTCTTTTGGATTTTATCCCTTCTCAGTGGAGTAAGATGAAATCTCAAAGTGGTTTCAGTTTGCATTTCCCTGGTGACTAAAGGTGTTGAACATTTAAAAAATATTCCTCAGCCATTTGAGTTCATCTTTTGAGAACTCCCTTTTCAGCTCTTTGCACCAGTTTTTAACTCTTTGGTTTTGTGGTGTTTAATTTCTTTATATATTTGAGACACTAGCCCTTTGTCGGAGTTATAACTGGTAAAAATATTTTCCCATTCTGTAGGTTGCCTCTTTGTTCAAGTGATGGTATCCTTTGCTGTGCAGCAGCTTTTTAATTTCATGAGATCCCATTTGTCAATTGACAGACTTAATGCTTGTGATGTAGGTCTGTTCAGAAAGTCCTTTCCAGTGCCTGTAACTTCCCATGTATTTTCCACTTTTTCCTATCAGATTCAGGGTATTGGATCTTATGCTGAGGTCCTTGATTCATGTGGAGAGTTTTGTAGATGGTTAGAGAGGGACCCAGTTTCCTCCTTCTACATGCAGCTATCTAGTGTGATCACCACCATTTGTTAACGCTGTCTTTGCTCTAGTGTGTATTTGTGCCTCCTTTATGAAAAACTGGTAGCTATAAATGCATGGGTTTAAATCTGGGTCCCTAAGTCTATTCCACTGATCAACGTGTCTGTTTTTATGCCAGTATAATGCTGTTTTATTAGTAGAGCTCTGTTGTATGATTTTGAGATCAGGAATGATAACGGCTCTGGCAGTTTTCTCACTGTTTGAAATTATTTTGGCTAGTCTGGATTTTTGTGTATCTATATGGAATTTGAGAGTTTTTTCAATTTCTGTGAAGAATTTTATTTGAATTTTCATGAGTCCTGAATTGAAATTGTAGATTGCTTTTGGTAGGATGGCCATTTTCACAGTATCAACCCTAACAATCATGAGTATGGGAGGTCTTTCCAGCCTGTATTTTTCACACCATGTAAGCATTATTTCTCTCTAAACTCACTCCCACTGTATAACCCTCCTTAATCCCTCTCCAGCTAATGTACTCCCCCTTTTCTCTTTCCCCCTTGTTAATACCTGTCTTTGACTATCCCCCTCTCCTGAGCTCCTTTTTCCCTTTTACCCCCACAGTTCACTTCCATTTTCCTGGCTTCTGCAGATACTATACTCACATCTAAGGATTTGCAGTTAAGATCCACAAATAAGAGAGAACATAGGTTGCTTGTTTTTCTGATTCTGTTACTTCACTGAGTATTAATAGCTTCTAGCTCCATCCTTTGCAAGTTTCATGATTTTTCTTCACTGCTGAGTAGAACTCCATTGTGTGTGTACTTTTTCATTATCAGTTAAGGCTTGTCCCAATTTTTAGCTGGGTTGTTTTCTAAATGTTTAGTTTTTAGAAATTCTTTGTATATTCTGCATACTAACCCTTATCAGATGTCTAGCTGACACAGACTTTCTCTCATTCTGTAGGCTGCTTCTTCACTGGAATGACATCTTTTGATGTACAGAAACTTTTTGGTCTCATGTGCTTCCATATGTGAATTATTGGCCTTAGTACCTGCACTCTCAGGGTCCTATTCAGAAGGTCCTTATCTTGTGAGTGAAGGCCTTGCATAGTATAAGTTCATTTCCTTCAAGTTCTGCAACCTTTCTTTGAAATCCAGAGAACAGTCTTCCCTCCTCCAGGTGCTCCCACTGGGTTTTTAACGGGAACAGTTTGCACCATGCCATGAGCCAGTGCTCATCATCTCTATTCATGAATGTTTGTACAGGTGCTGACATTTGTTTATACTGCCAAAGGCTTCATTTGTTTAAAAATGTTCATATAGCTTAATTATTTTTTTTTCTCTTGTTTTAAGATAGGGTTTCCCTGTAGCCCCGGCAGGCCTGGAACTTGGTATGTATTCCAAGCTGGCTGAATCTCATAGAAATCCACCTGACTCTTCCTCTGGAGTGCTGGGATTAAAGGTATGTGCCACCAGACCCAGCTCTACTTAAATAACTTTTGCTAATGTTCTATTTACTGGGTTTGTTTTTTGATTAGTGGACACTTACTAAATATGCAAATTTTCTTGAATGGGTATTGCCATTGAAAGAGACAAGCATGTTTTTTTTTTTGTTTTTTTTGTCTTTTTTGAGACAGGGTCTCTCTCTATAGCCTCAGTTGGCCTGGAACTCGCTATGTAGACCAGGCTGGCCTCAAATTCACAGAAATCCACCTGCCTCTGCTTCCCAAGTGCTGGGATTACATATTTGTGTCTTTCAATGGTGTTAGAATTTGGTGAACATCAACAGATTCACAAGGTTTGTCAGTTCTGTTGCTTTACTTCACTAATTACTCTTGGTACCTGTGACAGCTGCAATTACAAGTTCTTTGTCCCTTTCAAGTCTTAATTAGTGATATATAACACTCAAAGCACACATCATATTCCACACAATGATACACAGCTTATAGAAAAGCTTTGGAGTAAGGAGACTAAGACATGTTTAAAAGGCAGTGCAAGGAGTTGAAACAGCCAGTAGAAATGTACAGTCAGTGCAGACTGTGAGGCGCTGGGCTAAAGAATGTAGAGCTGTCAGCAGCAGGCAATGGGAAACCAGCACAAAAAAGCACATGGAACTGAGACGATCACAAAGGGAAGATTGCTGCCTGGCAAAACTTTAGGCAGAGGCTGTGACAAATACACTGGAAGTGTCTGTGGTCACATGGCAGCCTGATGCACGGCACTGTTTGTACATGTTCCTCCTTCTATGTGTCTTTGGTGAGAGGTTTGCATTATGTGTCGGTCCATGCAAAAGCTCACATGCAAGCTGGTGGTAGAGCATTCCCTAGCAAGGCCCTGTGTTCAATTCCTAACACACACACACACACACACACAGAGCACAAACATCAAAAGCCTGGTTTTTCTAATATACTACAGTAAGACCCATGTCTATATATCGAATTTAATTCAATCAGCACAGAGGTGGCAATTTTTTATTCATATGCATAAATAATTTACCAGTCTGGGTCATTTGATTGCGGTAGGCAGATGGTGACTAAGTTCTTGCACCAGCCAGTTTCAGGGTCATTCTACCTTGGTCTATGCATGTAACCTGGAGTAGTTCAGAGCAATCCTTTACTCTGTAGAAAATGGAATACCTTACGGCAAAAATGGGGTCATTTATGACATGAAGTTTTATGAAAATAATTTATAATAGCCTCTTCAAATAACTACAGGAATTTACTTTTTAGTATGTATGTGTGGTATATATACATGTGCACGTGTGTGGGCACACTTGTGTGCTGAGGCATGTGCACATGTGTACCCATATGTGTGGGGGCCTGAAGTTGATATTGGATGTCTTCCTTGATTACTCTCCACTTCATTTTTTGAGGCAGAGTCCTCAATGAATACAGAGCTTACAGATTAGTAAATCTTGCTAGTAAGATTACCTTGAAGATCCCCGGCCTCTGTCTCTGGGCTGTTGAGATTAATGGTGTCCACTATAGCTGGCTGGCTTCTATGTCAGTTCTGGGGATCTGAACTCAGGTCCTCATGCTTTCACAGCATTTTATCCACTGAATTATCATCCAAAGAGATGAGAATAACACTAGCTGCTAAGTGGCAGGCTACTAGCAAAGCACAAAGCAATAAGCCTTTAATCTGAGCACCTGCAGCCTAGAGTGATAAATTTTCTAATTCTCAAGACTTGGAGCTGAAACTGAATCTGTCAGCACAGCCTAAAACCTTCGCCACTCGTGGTTCAGATCAGCTAATACTTGAAAGATACTTTTCATCTACTCACAATTTCTGTAAGAGTAGAGCAAAAGGACCCTAAATCATAGGACCGCTAGTATTCCTGACGCCATCTTCAGTACTGACATCACCTCAGCAGTTTGAAATTGGCCCTGATGGGAGCATTCACCCTATGGAAAGTGGCAAATGCAAATGATTACATAACTTACCATACCAGGTATTATCTAGAATTGGAAAGTGCTAATACACAAACATTAAAGACTAACTTTCAATGTTCAAAAGGAATTATTCCTTACAAGTATGTTATGCCATACATTAATTTCTAATGTTTTTGCTACAGAACTAGCACTGACATGATTTGCCAACTGACAATAGCAGGTTAAAAGGCAATGCAGTTCCCACAAGTGCATAATTTATGGTTAGACTTAAAAGGTTTTATTCAAGCAGATGGAAATTATAATAAACTCTCCAGAATTGTCATAGCACATTTTTAAAAATAAAAGGTACCTTTTTTCTTCTTAAATTTGTGGTGTTCACTGAGATATGGCCTTTGGATAAACTTTCTCACAATCACTGCTCTTATAACTTTTCTAGGGCAATTTTTTCCCCTGTGTAATAAAGCTGGTAGCTTTCATAAGGCCTTTATGGACTATGAATTTTACAGTGTTTAATGCGGCTAGAGCTATGGCTAAAGCATTTTCCACATTCAGTGCATTCATGAGGATTTTCCCCAGTGTGAATTCTCTTATGTTTAATGAGGCTAGAGTTCTGAATAAAAGATTTCCACATTCACTGCATTCGTAAGGCCTTGAGCCAGTGTGAACACTCTTGTGCTTTTGAAGACTTGAAATGTAGGTAAAGGATTTCCCACATTCATTGCATCCATAAGGTTTTTCTCCAGTGTGAACTCTCCGATGCTGCAGAAGCGCCGAACTTTGACTAAAAGATTTCCCACATTCACTGCACTTGAAAGGCCGCTCTCCAGTGTGAACTCTCTTGTGTTCAATGAGGCTAGAGTTTTGGGTGAAGGATTTCCCACATTCACTGCACTTATAAGGCCTAGATCCACTATGAACTTTCTGGTGCTTTATAAGACTTGAATAATAAGTAAAGAATTTCCCACATTCGCTGCACTCATAAGGCCTCTCTCCGGTGTGAACACTCTGGTGCTGAAGGAGGGCAGAGCTTCCTCTAAAAGTTTTCCCACATTTGCTGCAGTCATAAGGCCGCTCTCCAGTGTGAACTCTCCAATGTTTAATGAGGTTGGACTTGAGGCTAAATAATTTCCCACATTTCTCACACTCATGAGGTCGAACTCCAGTGTGAACACTCTGGTGCTGAATGAGGCTAGAGCTCTGTGTAAAGGATTTCCCACATTCCCCACACTTATAAGGCTTTTCACCAGTGTGAAGTCTCCCATGATAAATGAGACTATAGCTTTTGTTAAAAGATTTTCCACATTGATCACACACATAACTTTGTTCTTTAGAGTTGGTTTTCTGACACTGAACAAGTCTGTGTTTGTCACCAAATGCTTTTGTGAATTCTCCAAAATTTTGATGAATTTTTCCACAGTGATTGATGGCCCCATGATTACTTTTGCTGTCTGAGTTTTCCTCAATGCAAATGGCCCCTTGATAGAGAAACTCTGAGTTGGCCAGGAAGCCCTTTCTAACTTCCTTACAGGAAGAGAGCTCCACTGTCAAATGGGATTCACTGCTGTTCACAAACAAGGCTCTGTCCACATTGCTTCTGAAGAATTTTTCTCCAAAGAGCTGCTTTAGTTGCTGATAGAACAACTGTTTACCGCAAACCCTGCATCTGTACAATTTCTGTCCGAGATGTGTTCCCTCTTGGGGATGTGTAATATGCAAAATGTCACTCAACACCAAACTACACATCACACAGGTGTGAGCCTTTTGGGGAGACAGACTGTCTTTGCAAGTACCAACTTGGGATGCTCCTTGTAAAGATACAGTCTGCTCAGACTGTGCCTCCTCATTCTCCATGCCATGCCAACAACCTAAAAGAGAAAACAGTAGTTTAGTGCATGCTGACTTTGATGCGGAGGGGCCAATTCTACAGAAGTATGTGCTGGGCAAACCCAGGAACAAATCCACGATAATGTTCACAGGATAGAGTGAGATTTAGATTCAATGACATACTTAGGAATAGTAGTCTATAAAGATAGAATGAGGGACCCTTGGTGGAATGGTATGTCCAGATCCTAGAAAAAGGCAAACCCAGGAACAAATCCACGATAATGTTCACAGGATAGAGTGAGATTTGGATTCAATGACATACTTAGGAATAGTAGTCTATAAAGATAGAATGAGGGAGCACATGGAAGGATGTTTATGTGATAAAGACAACAGAGGTTTTAAAACTAGACCCTTGGTGGAATGGTATGTCCAGATCCTAGAAAAGTAATAGAGCAGCTGTCCTTCAAGAACTGTTTAAGCATGTGTGCATACCTTATGACATCATTTATTAGAGAGTAATTCAAATGGAGCACTGAGAAAATCCGGGGAGATGTGGAGTCTAGAGACATGAGGATTAGAGTAGAAGTGATAAGTATGAGTGACCAAACTGCCTAAGCATCAAGAATATATTAAGAGGAAAATCAAGAATGAGCTATAGTCAGTGGCACCCACACATAACATAGGTTATGTACTATGAGTCACACCCAGCCCTGAAGTCATTCAGTTACCCAGCATCAGATCCTCTCTGTCCACTTTGCTACTGCTGGATTTGCAATCATCCTGTGGACCACTGATGGCTACCTGCTTCATTCCCAAGACAAATAAATGCATGGCACCCAGGTGGTGATACAAGTCTTAAAAGGGAAGGGGTAGGGAATGATGTGATGATGACAGAAGAGCAAACAGCACTGACCCAGAAAAAACTCAGCACGTGACACCTCAGAGGAACAAAAGTACAAAAAGAAAACCTCAAAGGAAGGTCTTGAAGAATCCAGGCCTGGGTGTTTGACAATGCAAACAGCAGTAATCTGGGATTACTTTAAACATAAAGCCCTAGCTTTGATTTCCTTCCCGCAGCATTTTCTCATGTTTGTCAGAGAAAGGAAGCAAAATCTAGCAAACAACATGGGCTTAAAAACAGGAAAAAGTCACTCGGTCATGGAAAGGGCAAGCAAGGTGGGACTTATCAGAGTGACTATACAATTGCTGGCCCTGAAACCTTTCCTGCACAGAAATCAGGCTGCAGAGAAATAGGACTTTATACTAGAAAAGATACATACACTTCAGTTTTACCAATATGTACACAGGAACTGAGAGGAAACTGAGAGCCTATGGTACTGAGGTAAGAACAGACCCTGCTATGAGACTTTCCCCTGGGCAAAGGGGGAAAGGCACAAAGTAGCTTAGGGTACATGGGTATAAGGACCATACCTAGGGAGGTAATTAGTGCCAAGTTCTCCAGCATCACATCACGGTACAGGCATTGTTGAGCCTCTTCAAGGAGACACCACTCCTCCAAGGAGAAGTGTACAGCCACGTCACCAAACGGCACACTGCCCTGTTATGATGGAGACAGAGTAAACTACAAACCTTCTGCACAAAATGTATTCCTCGACCTGTTTGCCTCATGTCCTACTTTTTCTTCCCAAGCTTCAAAAGTTGGGGGAGAAATCAGCTCCAGGGCTGCTGAATTCTCAAAGGTTCAAAGATCACAGCAACAACAGACAAGTGGACATTTAGATAACCAAGCTGGAGGCCTGGCATAGAAGGAGCTACACTCCTCCCTCAAGCAATCAAGGAAATACTCAAGGTCCTTTGAGTCTGGATAACAGCGCCAAGGGCTGTAAGGGTCACTCCCTTCCCTAGTGCACATCATTTTTTAGTTTATGCATTTTTCAGATACTCTAGCCCCATGGCTATGACCACAATACCTCACTGCCCCACAAGATGGATAGCTCCTGGATTTCCAACACGGGGTCTTATTTTAATCATCTCCTCTTTATTTCATGGGTGAGGGTAGGAATCCCACCCTAGTTTCAAGGATATGGACAAGGGCATAATGTCTGACAGTAGATAGGTTAAATATCGGTTTACTAATCACATATACATAAAGCCTCCAAGACCACAGCACAGGACCACATGGACATACAGCTCTAGCACCTCCAAAATAGGCGCCCAGCTTCTCAGACACTGCACACTGCTATCCCCATTTCTTCCTCCTGTGCTTTGTTTTCACCTAAAAGAACAAAGCAGAATAGACACTACTGCTGTTTTCTTAACTTCCTGCTTAGTTTTATATCTAAGCATTTGCATATCCACTAACACTTCTGGGCATAACCTTCCACAGACATTTACACTGCTTCCCAGAAATGGGGTACCTCCAAATAACCTGTGGCACAGGCTTAGGATCTGGGTCTCGGAGTTTATCTCCTGCACCAAAACAAATGAACAAACCACCAGAAGAATGGCATTTAAAAGAGTCCCAGAGCAGCACAACCCAGACAACATGTTGGTGGGGACCCAAGGCAGAGAAGTTAGACAACTTTTTACCTCACTCTGAGGTTCCACGGGTCCTTCTACAGTCAGGAGAACCATAAAACTAGGACCAGGCTAATGCAACCACGATAGGGCTGAAGTAGGTTATATCTTCCTATACCCTTACTGACTGTGGCATCAGCTGACCCTGGGCTGGTAATCTTACTTTCCTGGCTCAATGCTGTCCTTTCTGGTTTGGTTTGGTTGAGACAGGGTCTCCCTGTCGCACTGGCTGGCCTGGAATTCACTAGGTAGATGAGACACGCCCCTGCCATTGGCTCCAGTGTGCTGGAATTAAAAGCCTACGCCACCACGGCCGACAAGGCTTTCCTTTCTGAAAGACCAGGGACACTGAAAAACACACAGCCTCCAAAGTTTTCCACGTCGTCATCACCTTTTTCCACATCCTTTTCCTTTCGACATCTTCGAGGGACTTTTAAAACATTTACAAAAGGTGTCTTTCCTTTGCTGAAAACTACATTTCGCATCTACAGGAATCACAACCCTCGGATAGTTTTTCGGAATTATTTTCATTTCATATATATTACATTTATTATATTATATATTATAGGCTATATATTATGGTTTATATATATTATATATTATAGTTCCCTATAGTCATATTCTGTTTTCTGTAGAAGGCGGTTTCGAGAACTCTGAATAGTCTCAGGTTAGCTCCACGTGAAAGTTTTGCAGGGGGACATGCAGTTGCCTAGGGGATACACTACTCACCTGAGCCGGGCTCCTCAGAGCGGCCTCCGCCATCCGACCCTGCGAGTGCATCGTGAACCTGGTCACGGCGGGTGCCATGTGGGTCACGTGGGCGGTGTCGCTGGGCCTCACACCCACCTTTGTGAGGAGAAAACCGCGGCTGCTCTAAATCTCTGTCAGGTCACCCAGTATTCCAAAGTCTGTAGCCAGGTAGGATACACCTTAGATACTTCAAAATGGCCGCCACGAAAGCAACGGAAGTTCCCTTTCCACGTTTCCTCCCCCGAACGTGCGGCATTGTGGGTAATGTAGTTTTTTATAGATCTAGGGTTCAGGCCTACGGTGCTCTGCAAAGTGCTATAGCAAATCCAAAGGGAAATGGTTGTAGAGATTGTTTCAGATTCCATGAAGCTCGGCTTGCGCCCCAGAGACTAAATATCTTATTTCAGATGGTTCCCAAGGCTGCATACCCAAACATAATACTGTGTGCTAGAGCTGTTCAGACATGAAACGTGACAAAATGTGTGCATTGGTGGTTAAGGCAATAATATTAACTTTCTGGAATTAAAATGCACGGGCCCTGAAGCATATAAAGTCTTTTTGCCAGTTTGTGTATGTTCTGCTGAAAACAAGAGAAAAACTTACTCCAGACAGTAACATAACAGCTTATCTGGAAGATACAGAAATTTGGGACCACCATCAAACAAAATACAGAGGTAGATCTGCGTGACTCCCAAAGAAAATACCTCTTCTACCATCATAGTTGATTATTTTGTACAGTTGAGTGACATTTTTATCCACCCAATGTCTTTTACTTGATATAAGTGATATATTCAGTTTTTAATTTAAAAATTCATATTTATTTTATGTATGTGTGTATGTATCTGCATCCACTTTGAGTTCCTAATTAATGAGCCAGAACTTAACAAAGCATAAATAAACCAAAGCCTGACTTAAGACTATAACAGATAGTTGAATTTCAGCCACTGCATTACCTAATAGTGTCTGGTCCACAAAAGGAAGAGCTTTACAAAGTGGATGAAGGAACACATGAATGTATTGGAGACCATGACCCATCAGAATTTTTGACAATTTTAGAAAAATTACATTTTCATACAGTGAAAAAAATTCAGCCTAGAGGCAGAGTTTTTATCAATGATGAGACCAAAGGGACTAAAAGTAGGAAAACAAGTTTCTAGGAAAGTAAATACTGTTATGGCCTATAGACTTGGATTATCAAAGAATACTGTGTAAAGAACCAGGATGGAAAAGAGATTGGGTAGAAGGTAAGGAAGGCAGACACCAGGATGAGGATGGGTTGGGTGGCATTGGTCTCAGGGGAAATTCTAGGAGAATGTTGGGAATTGTGAATGTACTGAATTTGACTCTTGTGCCTGTAGAGGATGGTCACCATGGAGCCACTAGCCCAGGCCATGAGACCCAAACACTGACCGTCAGTGAAGCAGAACAGAAACATGTACATTGTATCTGCAATGATGCCAGAAACAAACCCACCACAGTATCTAAAACTGAATCTGTTAGTTTCAGTTCTGTTATTATGAGCAGCAGCCACTCTCATGGTAATAATGCTGTTCAGAAGCAGGTGCACGAGCCAGCTGAGGGAACAGCAGGGACCAATGTACTTGGCGACTGTGTGTTTAAACTTCACCTGCTGTTACTGGGGCTGATTTTGATGGCTTGGAAGCAACTCAGGGGCAGGTGGTACACAGGGAGACATCCCTGGGATATTCGATTGAAGAACACTGAAAGTTTACACATAAGGTCATCAAGGAAATATTTTAACCTGAATTCTGACATTATTTGGGAAACCCCTCTTGAAATAATAGACGAGAAGTTGGCAAAAGTCAAGTGCTTTATAATCAGGTCTTTGCACCTCAAACTTTTTCCAGTGAACATTGAGAAGAAGTAATGAAGGAGAGCTGACCAGTTGCCCAGGATTCCCACAGCTGTCTTGGAGAAGAAGATCCCCATTGCTAAGGAATTATCCTTTATCACTCTAAAAAGAATTGAAAAACTATCAGTGTTAACCAATTCAGAAGGAGAGAATTGTTTTGTTTCTAGACTAATCTGTTCACTATCATTATAAATCTTTCCCATTGACAAATATGTTTTAATAGTTTATGTTAAGAAATATTTTATGTCGTGCTTACTAATTTGTATTTTAAATATTCTATTTTGATTATTTTGTGTGTATGAGTGTGCTGCCTGCATGTATGTAAGTGCACCTGTGTTGTGCAATGCCCAAAGAGGTCAGAAGAGGGCATCAGATTCCCTGGAACTGGAGTTGCAGACAGTTGCTAGCTGCCATGTGGGTACTGGGAATCAAACCCAGGTCCTTTGCAAGAGCAGCCAGTATTCTTAACTGCTGAGCCATCTCTCCAGCCCCTAATTTGCATTTTAAACACTTAATGATTGAGACTTCCGCACAATTTCCAGTCTAAAAACTTCTGCTCATTCATCAAAAGCCTCCCCTTATATAAATAAAGCATTGCTCATAAATGTTCATTGTGACAAGCAAAAAACTGTCTGAGCCCTGCTGTGCAGAGAGCTGAGAGAGACAGTGCTTAGAAACACTGAGTTGGCAGAGAAGGGAAACTCAGAGAAAGCAGTTGCAGAAACGCCCTATAGCCATGCTCCCTGTGCAGTGCTCTTCATTCGGTCCCAGGATCTGTTTCAGCTGGGATGTGCCATTACTGGACAGCAACATGGCAGGTCCTTGCTGTTGGGGTGTGAATGTCACAAGACTCTTCCTCTGCTTCCTTCTAGAGTCCTGGGTTTGTGTTCTAACACTGTACACTCAGAAGTGGACAATGATCCACTTTCTCCACTTGGATTTCAATCAATAACAATTTTCAGGGTTTGGAATAATTTACTAATACTGAATACTGTTTTTCTCCTGATGTTATTTAACTTAAAGTAGGAGAGTATTCATGGTCCTTAAACATTCTCTCAAGCAAATGAGGATCTTCACTAAAAAGCAATGTTCACAAAAAAATGTTCACAACTCTTGGGTAGAATCTGAGGGAAAGAAGAGACCTTTGCATCGCACCAATTTTGTATGCTTCATGCCTCCAACTATGCACATTTTCCTACTGAAATTGATACTTGATAAACAGTGAAAAAATTTCTGCATTTGATAAAGTTTTATATAATTTAGTTAGATTTTATGAGAAGTAAGTATATAAATCCCATTGATTTTGCAAAAAAAATTTTGTAAAGAAAACAAGAAAGAGAATGGAAGTCAAAAAAGCAGAAGAATCCATCCTTCACCATCTGTGATGTTACAGGACTCTCTGGAGGAAGGAATCAGGCTTGTACAGAGTGGGGCTGAGGGCAGGAAGATATGGTTCATTCTGCACCTACAGAAAACAGTCCTGTTATCAGGTGAGATGCTTACAAGTTCTCACTCTCTAAACCAACGGCAGAGTCACATTTCCCTACCCCATCTACTTCCCAGTTTCTAATGACCAGAGTCATGGTATGGGAAGTGACTCACCTGTGTGCACTGTGGTGCGAGGACAGTGACTGGCACAGGGAGATGGGTCTGTTCCATGACTGGGGTGATACTCTGAGCCCTGACTTACATACAGGTTTACTATTCTCTGGTCTTTTTCCCTGAAAGAGTGGTGGTTTTCAACTCAATTCTAAATCTGTGACAGCATCTACATTAGACTAATTAAAAATAACTTTTAAACAACTTTGATCCAATTACCTGCAAATGTAAACATATGAATTATATCAGCACGCCCACAGAAACAACTACTAGGAGTTTAGAAAAAATATTTTCTGTGCGCACTTAGAGTAATCAGGATAACCTGACACTGGAGGCGCTCAAGGCAATTGTATGTATTGAAGGCCTGAGTCTCACACAAGAATCAGAAACAACAAAAGAAATCTACATGTCAAAGTCACAGTGAAAAAATAAGAACATGAAAAACACAAATAATATATCCCCACCAAGTGCCAATAGTCCTCTAAAGGAGTACAATGAGAACTCCCTAGAGATAACACAGGACATGGAATTCAAAAGAACAATTATAAACGTGATAAAAGAATTCAGTGAATTCAAAGAACACACAAAGAAATCGAAGAACTGAAAGAAGATAGGGATAAACTTCTGAATGAATTCAGAAGAGTTAGAAATATTGAAGAATACTCAGGTTGAAATGAAGTGAAATGTTCAATAAGCCAATTAGAAATGACAGGAGAATGCCTCACAAATAGGATAAATGAAATGGAAAACAGAATATTAAGACTGGAAGATAAAGTGGATAAAGTTAGACCACTCAAGCAAAGATTATGAAAAATATAAGAAGACAAAAGATTGGAATATGCAGGAATTGTGTGACACCATAAAAAGACCAAACTTGTGCATCATAGGCATAGAGGAAGGAAAAGAATCTCAGAATAATGGTACAGACCAGATCTTCAACAGGACTGTAGAAGAAAATTTCCCAAAATTAAAGAAAGATATGCCCATACAAATACAAGAAGCACCTAGAACACCAAATAGACAGGACCAGAGAAGAAACGTTCCATGGCATATCATTTTAAAAACACTAAACGTACAGAACAAAGAGAATACTGAAAGCTGTAAAAGAAAAACAAGTCACATATAAAGGAAAACCCATCAGAACTACAGCTGACTTTTCAGTGAAAACTATGAAAGCCAGGAGAGCCTGAACCAAAGTATTACCAGTTCTAAATGACCACAGATGCCAACCCAGATTACTTTACCAAGCTAAAATGTCTAATACAGTCAAAGGGGAAAGAAAAATCTTCCATGACATAAATAGGCTGAAAGAATTAGTGTCCACAAAACCAGACCTTCAGAGAGTTCTTGAAACAATACAAAGAGCTGAAGAAAGGAATGACTATACCCAAGGGGTAACAGAAAGAAGCTTAATGAGGGTATAACTATGGAAATGCATAGCTACACCAAGAATACGAAAAGAAATCAAATGACAGGAATCAATACACATCTTTCATTAATAACTTTAAATATTAATGGACTGAACTTCCCAGTCAAAATGGATTATTGAATGGTTTAAGAAACAAAACCTATCTTTTTATTGTCTGCAAGAAACCCATATCACTTTCAAGAACAGGCACTACCTTAAGATGAGAGGATGGAAAAAAATATTCCAAGCGAATGGTACTAAGAAAAAAAGCAGGAGTTGCACTTCTAATATCTGAAAAAATAGACTTCAAACTAAAACTAATCAGAAGAGATAAAGAGGGTCACTTCATTTTTATCAAAGGAAAAATTGACCAAGAAGATATTGCAATCATGAACATATATTCACCAAACTCTGGTGCAACCAACTTTAAAGAAACAGTACACAGGACTTTAAGACCCAGATTAATCCCAACTCAGTAATAGGGAGAACTAAGGAAGAGACATCTGAATTAAACAATATCATACATCAAATAGGACTAACAGACATCCACCAATCATTCCACCCAAGCACCAAAGAATATACTTTCTATTCAGCACCCCATGGAACTTTCTCCAAAACTGACCACATACTGGGGCACAAAACAGAAAGATTTAAATAATTCCATGCATTCTGTCGGACCACAATACAATAAAGTTTAAAATCAACACCAGAAGAAACCCTAGTAACTACATGACACATAGAGATTAAACAACACACTCCTGATTGATGAATGGGTCAAAGGAGAAACTAAGAAAGAAATAAAAATATTCTGAGAACTAGAAGAAAAGGAGAATACAACACAACAAAACATCTGGGACATGTTGAAAGCATCCCTCAGAGGGAAATTTATAGCTCAAAGTGTCTACATTAAAAAACCGGAAAGAACACAAATAAATGACAACATTGCAATTCGAGACACTTGAAAAGCAACAACAAACTAAAGCTAAATCTGGCAGACAAGAAGAAATAATAAAAAATCAGAGCAGAAATTAATAGAAACAAAGAAAATGATACAACGAATCAATGAATCCAATGGCTGATTCTTTAAAAAAAAAAAAAAACAAGATTCATAGACCCCTAGCCCAGTTCACCAAAAGAAAGAAAGAGCACTTCCAAATCAACAAAATCAGAAATGAAAGGGGAAACATCACAACAGATGCCAAAAAGATCCAGAAAATTATATGGGAATACTTTAAAAACCTATACACTACTAAATTTGAAAACCTAAAAGAAACCAATGGTATCTAAAATCATGGGAACCACAAAATCTAAACCAAGAAGACATTAATAGTTTAATAGACCCAAAACACATAAGGAAATTGAAACAGCAATACAGAATCTTCCAACTAAAAAAAGCCCAGGACCTGGCAGATTTACAACAGAATTCTACCAGACATTTAAAGAAGATCTATATCCAATGCCATCAATTCATTCACAAAGATAGAAATGGAGGGAGAACTTCCAAATTCCTTCTATGAAGCCAGAATGACATAAGCATTGGAATAAGTAGAGTGCCACTTTAAGAGCTTCTGAGCTCTCCGCTTCAGCAGTTTGAGCTGACAGGCTGTGCCTCCATGATAAATCAGGTCTTCTAGAAAGTTAGTTTTGGTTCGATCTTTGGGCACCGGAGTCGGTGAGGTAATGCAGCAACGTGCTGTGTCCGTAGTTACTTTCTGTTAGTAAAATATCCATGGTGATTCCTTGGTGATTCCTTGGTTACCCCAAATCTGATTCCTATATAAGATCTGTGTTCCTCACAATGGCCATTCTGTGATTGCTCACCTGACTGCTAAGATTTTTATAATTTATAATAAAATCAAGACCTTTGTCTTGACTCTTTTCTTGTTGAAGACCCAAGCCTGGTGGGCTTGGGGGGCATTTGACAAATGGCGCCCAACACGGGGCATGAAGGGTCCGAGGAGGGACCTCTGGAGGAGAGACCCCAGACTCAGGTGAGTATGACAAGACACATAAGTAAAATAAGTAACATAAAATTGAGAAAACCTGCTTCAGAAGTGAAAGCCGAGTGCAAGTGTAACCAGGAAGCACTGGCTAGTAAACTGCTGGTAAAATTAGAAAGTCTTCAGAAACGTGTTGAAATATTAGAGAAATGTTTAGAGGCAAAACTAGTCATCAGCAATGCAGTCTCTGAGACTTCAGATTCGGAGACTATACAAGAGTCTGCTGGTTCTGAGAGATGGGACACTGCTGTCCAGGAGAAGCAGTCTGAAATGGACAGACAGCTACAGCACATGCAGGAACAGACAAATTCATTGGCAGAGCAAATAAGGTTTGAACAACAAAAGTTGCCTCTTAAAGGCACCTCTGAGCCTTCTGTTCCTGCAGGTTTACATCCCCCAGAGATAAAGGATGAGCCTGTAATTGCTAGGGCTAACAATTCTTCTGTTTCGTCCTATCCCTTGTCTCTGTCACCTCTGCAAATGAGTATGCAATATGCAGCTGATATTGGAGAGGATGTGTCAGGATTTAATTTTTTTCCAGTTATGGAACGTGATGATGGCCAGGGAAATAGGGTTAGAACACATGTCACATTTCCAGTCAAATATCTGAAAGAATTAAAATCTGCTTGTGCACAGTATGGACCTACAGCTCCTTTCACTCAGGCTGTGTTAAAATCTATGACTACTGTAGCTTTGGCTCCTAATGATTGGAAGCAAATAGCCAGAGCCTGTCTATCAGGAGGAGATTATTGTTTATGGAAATCAGAATTTGGAGAATTCTTTCAGGCTACTGCTGACCTTAATGGAGCTCAAAATGTCCCTATTACTTTTGAAATGCTTGCTGGTGAAGGCCAATATAGAGACAGAACAACAGAAAAACTTTCACTTTGCTACCTATGTTCAAACTAGTGCTGCAGCAAGAAAGGCTTAGAATAAACTGCCAACATCTGGATGGCAGACTGTGGATTTGACTAAAATTAGGCAAGGACCCGATGAGTTATATCAAGATTTTGTGTCTAGGCTTTTGATGGCTGCAGAAAGGCTTCTTGGTGACTCTGATGCAAGTTTACAGTTTGTGAGACATTTAGCTGATGAAAATGCTACTTCTGCATGTCAAGCTACACTTAGACCATATAGGAAGAAAGGAAATTTGTCTGATTACATTAAACTTTGTTCTGATATTGGGCCTTCCTATATACAAGGAGTGACCATAGCTGCTGTTTTGCAAAATAGACCTATGAAAGACTTTTTATATCAACAGCAAAGTAAGAAAAGATGTTATGGTTGTGGACAACTAGGACATGTGAAAAGACACTGCCCTCGTGGCAATGCTGTCTTCAGTCAGAAAAGGGGTCCTGGAATCTGCCCTAGGTGTAAAAAAGGCAGACACTGGGCTAATGAATGTAGATCAAAAAGAGATCTACACGGCAATCTTCTCTTGAAAAACGAGAGGAGCAGCCAGCCTCAGGCTTTGAGACAAGATTCTCAGGCCCCTTATGGAGCTTTTCAGGGAGCTTTTCAGAGAGACAGCAAATCATCTCAAGGCTTTTCTGAACGACCTCAAGCAGCAGTGGAACTAGTTCATTGTACTGTCTTTAACAATGCAGGCGTAAGCTCTGCCAAGGAAAATTCTTGGCCCTCTGCCTCCAGGATAGGTAAGTTTAAAGGTAAACATCATGTTTCTGCAACAGAATTGTTCAATTTCCCCTAAAAATTATTGATACAGATAGTCATATAAATATTTTATGAGTTCTAAAAGCCTCAAAATTTAAACACCTAGACATGCTGTTTCTATATGCTAACAGCTAACTCTGGAGGGAAATTGTTCACCTTTCATTTCAGACTTAAGCCTGCTCTTTTCAGCCTTGTTCTCAAAAGTTTTCCAGGTTCAGGCTGGCCCCCTGGCCCTGGAATAAGAAAGAGAACATAAAAACACGAAAAACAGCTTTATAATATGAGGCATTATTAACATATTGGATTAGTTGGTAAGATAGAAACAACTTTGATTTCAATTGTTGAGTTTGTTTGATTGTCCATGGATACCTATTTTTTCACATTTGTTGATGTTACCCGGGTAACCTTATTTCTAGGATAGGGAAGTTCTGGAGCTCAGTTCAGTATTGTTCTGTCACTAGGGTTATTTTTGACAAATGGCGCCTTTAAAAAAAACTCTTGTGAATTCACTTTTAAATTGCAACATTTTTTCTCAGGTCCATTTTCCATTTTCAACTCATTGTGTACATTCACTATGTGTAGGAAATATGTGTTTTGTCTGTTTTATGTGTCTTGTATGTCCCCCTGTTTGGATCCATGTACTATTGTGCGCACTTCTCAATTTAAATCCTTTAATTAGACATACTGGTACCAGTTGCTATAATTCAAAAATATTATAATTAATGTCATTTCTCTTATGATGGACTAAGCATAGCCCTTTTCACTTTGTTTCAAAGTTTAAGTTTATATAGCTACTTGCTCTAAATTTGTTATTTTAAAGCTTTGTTTATGCTACCATATGTGTCACCCTTGACTACTCGATTCTAGATGTTTCTGGAATAAGGGAGTGGTTCTACATTAGTTTATAGATTGTTGCCTAAGAAATGTGTTTTGCTATAGGTAACTTTTTAATTACAGGTTATGCTTTTCCCTGCCTTTTTCGAAGCTTCAAGAAAATAAGAATAGCTGCCAGATTTTACAACTTTAATATCCTTGTTTGACATTTCATTTTCCTTTACAATTTCTACAGATCTTAATATTTGTTAGGTTTTGTCCATATTTTGTTTCAATTTGGTTTGATGGTACCATGTAGAAAATTTTTCCCTCATTTTGAGCCTGACATGGCTCTGTTTTGGAAAATGGCATTTTTGAAACTTTCCTTTGTCTTACTGTGAAGTGTTCCTTCCCAACAGCACAGGTCGGTGGCTCAGGTATGAGAGGTGGCATCCTGAGCACTCTGAACAAGTACCTTGTGACAGAGGTTGCTTGTGATGAGTACTCTAAACAGGTGGCTTGTGGCAGAAGCTGCTTGTAAGGAGCCTAGGGGCTCTACAGGTAACTCGTGGCAGGAGTTACTTGCAATGATGAATGGGTGATTTGTGGCAGGAGTTACTCATGATAAGCTCTTAAAAAATGCTTTAATTTTTCTCCTGGTTTCAATATTTTTCAGAGGATGTCAATTCCTTTGTGCACATTTTTTAATTTAATTTTAGGCTGCTGATATCGGTCCTACATTTTTTTTGACTTGTTTGGCCCACTTTACATGTTAAGTTTGTTGTATTGCCATGGACACTGTTTAGACAATTAACATAAATCACTTGTTATTATATTTCAATTCAAGTTATTTCCTTTCAATACCTGTTTTACATTGTTCTTTTCATGTTTGTTTCACGTTACCTTAGATATCTATCTTGTGTTGTTAGGGTCACTCTTTTGTTTATAGGAACCTCTCTCTTAATGATTGATATCTCCATAACTACAGCGTTGCCATATTATTGAGTTGCATTTCCATTAGTTACGTTTGTTTAGTGTTGCTTGGGCTATTTACTTTGTATTATATAGGGTTACTCTTTTACTTACAAAAATCATTTGTTGACTTCCACTTCTACTGACACCATCTTGGAGTACAATTTGACTTTCTTTTACATTTAAAAACTTTAATATAGTGATTGCTTATTTTAGGATTGTGTTTTATTATTCTTGTGTTTTCTTATTTTAGCCCAGCTAGCTCAGTCGGTACTTTTTCGGATTTTAACCTTTATTTTAATTTTAACTTTAATTTGTTTAAAACTTCTAAAACTAACTGTTCAATTTGCTTTTTAGGATGTTGCTATCGTCTGTAACCATGCATTTCTCACATATCAGTTTTTATTCATGTGTATTCTGCTCATTTGTGTTTCTACTGCTAAAACTGAGGTTATTTATTGGGCTCTTGTACCTAATCCTCCTCTTCCTCGTCCTTATGCTTGGAAGGAACCTACTATTGTGGTTCCTACTTTTCCTATGAATGTTTTGTCACCTCCTTATGGAACAGGTCAGCCGGATTTTCCTGATGAAGAAGGAACAAGTTTCAATTATACTCACTTTATCACTACTGATATTATGTGCTTTGGAGTTCCTCCTTGCTATCCTATAAAACAGCAACATTGGGTTGTTCCAGAAGGTGCATGGAATCATAGTCATCCAGATGTGCTAAGTTTTTCTGCCCAGTCCATAGGTTCTGATTGGACTGAATATGAGACTACAGCTGCTCCATCTCTCCCAGAGTGTGAAAGTTTTTCCTGTGCTCAGATTTCTGAAAGACAATCTTTGATATGGCAAGACTGCAAAGGGTTAATTGGCAAAGTTTATAGGTCCTGGAATCATACTTGGATTGATTGGGGTCCTTTGGGGAATTGGTTACAAGACTGTGTAGATTATAAGGAATTTGTCTCTACGTGTGATCTACATGATGTTATTCCCATGAAAGATAAGTTCAATGCTGCTCAATATTATTGTAGTTCTGGTTGCCCATATTTCCACTAGGCCTTTTTTGGATGGCGCATAGCTGCTTGAAGCTGCAGCCCAGCATGATGCAGTTGCGTGCTGCCAGAGAGGTTTGGGGTGGGGTGCCAGGTAGGTCTCTGATGGAGCCTGTACCAGGCTTTCTAATTGTAGGTTGGTCTATTTTACATAAGTTTTCTTAATATTTCTTTTAAAGATGTTTTACTATCTTACTGAACAGTAACAAACCTTTGTGTTCCTATTTGCACTTTTATACAACTTTCTGTTTTTGCTGTGTTTCTAAATCTTGAGAGTTCATGTTAAGATTCTTTTCTTTTCTTGTTTGCACAAGTTGATACATTCTATAATTTTGACAGAATCTGAATGTCTCGGTGAGGCTGTCTGGAGTTTTTTGGCGGGTAGTCTCTAGGATCAGGGCTTAGTTGCTTGAAGCTGTGGCCCAGCGTGATGATGCAGCGGTGCCCTGTCTTGAGGCTATTGTGCCATGGACTCAGCAGTCTTCTGGAACAGGGGAGAGTCCTATCTCTCTCTTGTTTATTGATTGTTACCTTGGACACCTGCTTGGTATACCTCTTTTGCTTACAGGCCATTCTGTGATTGCTCACCTGACTGATAAGAATGAAACTTTTTATAATAAAATCAAGACCTTTGTCTTGACTCTTTTCTTGTTGAAGACCCAAGCCTGGTGGGCTTGGGGGGCGTTCGACACTGGATTCCTGGAAACCATGTGACCCTGACAATTGCAATTTCACCCTAGGCTCAAGCCTGTCTCCCACATGGTAGCACACGTCTTTGACCCTGGCACTTGGAAGGCAGAGGCAGGTGGATCTTTGCGAGTTCAAGGCCAGCCTGGTGTACGTAGTGAGTTCCAGGTCAGCTGGGGCTATAGGGAGACCCTGTCTCATAGGGACCAAAAAATAAATAATAAAAGACTATGGAACAAAAGAGATAGTTCTTAAAACAAAACAAAAATGGCTAGGAAACACTTTATAAATGTTCAACATCTGTTCTCTTGATCTTAGCCAGTCTGACTGGGGTAAGCTGAAATGTTAAATTGGTTTTAATTTGCATTTCCTTACTTACTAATGATGTTGAACACCTTTTAAGATGCTTCTTAGCCATCTTTATTTCTTCTTTTGAGAACTCTCTGTTCAG
>NW_008359093.1:632925-658178 GCF_000622305.1 Nannospalax galili | reverse complement strand
TTGATGAAACTTTTTGTATGGCTTCCAACATTCTCCTTTGCTACAGTCAAAAGTCACACTAGTAGAGCTTGTATGCGCTTTCCTCTTGTAACTTTAATTGGACATGTGGTCCTTCAGGACATAAATCTGACTTGCCAAAATTGTCGTTTGTATACTTGTCTTACCAACTCTATAGCCTTTGACCTGTGCTTGACTTTATTATGATCTTGTCACAACAAAATTCTTTATGGATTTCCGTGACACTACATCGTTCCTGGAAAAGCAGTCCTGCTCAGGAATTGATTCTGGAATTATTCAACAGATTGCTGCAGCATGGTAAACACATGATTGGTCTGATAATTGCTGCTATTTTAGGTCTTGTTGCCTTGGGTGCTACTGCACCTACTACTGGTGTGACACTGCAGACATCTGCATGCAGAAACAGTACATTTTGTATGCGATTGATGTTCTACTCAATTTAAAGTTCATGTTGGGATTCTTTCCTGCTACCTTCTTTTAACAAGATCTGGATATCTACGTGACACTGTCTGCGGTTTTTTGGCACATGGTCTTTGGGATTGGAGCTTAGTTGCTTGAAGCTGTGGCCCAGCGTGATGTGGCTGTGCCCTGTCTTGAGGCTATTGTGCCATGGACTCAATGGTTTTCTGAACCAGGGGAGAGTCCTATCTCTCTCTTGTCCAGCCAGGTGGTTGATTGTTACCTTGGACACCTGCTTGGTATACCTCTTTTGCTTACAGGCCATTCTGTGATTGCTCACCTGACTGATAAGAATGAAACTTTTTATAATAAAATCAAGACCTTTGTCTTGACTCTTTTCTTGTTGAAGACCCAAGCCTGGTGGGCTTGGGGGGCGTTCGACACTCTAATACCAAAACCAGATAAAAATATAACCAAAAAAGAAAACTATGGACCCATATCCTTAATGAACATAGATGCAAAAGTTCTCAACAAAATACTTACAAACAATATACAGACACACATCAAAAGGATCACCCACCATGATCAAATCAGCTTTATTCCAGAGATGCAGGGATGGCTTAATATTCATAAGTCAATAAATGTCATAAATCATATAAATGGGCTCAAAGACAAGAACCACATGGTCACCTCAATAGATGCAGAGAAGGCCTTTGACAAAATTCAACATGCTTTTATGTTTCAAAGTTCTAGAGAGAATTGGACTGGAGGGAACATACTTCAACATAATTAAAACCATATATAATGAACTGACAGCCAATATCATTCTAAATGGAGAAAAACTGGAAGCATTCCCATTGAAATCAGGAAACAGACAAGGCTGTCCACTATCTCCAATCCTTTTTTAACATAATGGCTGAAACTCTTTCAAGAGCAATAAGACAAGAGAAGGAAATTAAAGGGAGAAATAATTGGAAAAGAAGAGATCAAATTATCCCTTTTTGCAGACGATATGTTATTATATCTAAGAGATGCCAAAAATTCCACCAGAAAACTCCTAGAAATGATTAATACATTCAGTAAATTGGCAGGTTATGAAATTAATCTACAGAAGTCTGTAGCCTTTCTATATGCCAATAACAAGCAATCAGAGAAAGAGTACATGAAAATGCTCCCTTTCACAATAGCCTAAAAAAAATCTGGAAATAAACCTGACCAAAGGCATTAAAGACTTCGACAATGAAAGTTTTAAATCCTTAAAGAAAGAGATTGAGGAAGACATCAGAAGATAGAAGGACCTCCCATGCTCATGGATTGGAAGAATTAATATTGTGAAAATGACCATCCTCTCAAGAGCCATTTATAGATTCAATGCAATGCCAATCAAAATTCCCATGACCTTCTTCACATAATTGGGAAAAAATCCTAAGATTCACATGGAAACACAAAAGACCTCAGATAGCCAAAGCACTAAGAGCAATGCAGGGGGATTAAAGGCACAAAAATAGACCTGCAGACCAATGGAACAAAATTGAAGATCCAAATATGAGTACATACAATTTCAGCCACCTGATATTTGACAAAGGGACCAAGAAATTTCACTGGATGAAAAACAGCATGTTCAATGAATGATGCTGGTAAAACTGGATCTCCCCCTGTAGATGAATGAAGCTAAACCCCTATCTTTCACTTTGCACAAAAGTCAACTCCAAATGGATAAAAAGATCTCAATGTGAAACCTGAAACCCTGATACTCTTAGTAGAAGACATTGGCAATAACCTACAGGATATAGGTGTAGGAAAGGATTTTCTAAACTGGACATCTGTTGCTCAGGAAACAATGTCAGGAGTCAATAAAGAAGATGATGTCTTTTTCTCTAGTGAATCTTTGGCCTCTTTATAAAAAATTAGGTTGCTTCAAGGAAGTGCAGAGAAAACTACAGAGTGGGAGAAAATCTTCGCCAGCAACACGTCTGACTGAGGCTTAACATCCAGAATATATAAAGAACTCAAAAAACATAGAATCAAGAAATCAAGTAACCCAATTAAAAGATGGGCTAAGGAACTGAACAGAGTTCTCAAAAGAAAAAATAAAGATGGCTAAGAAGCACCTTAAAAGGTGTTCAACATTATTACTAATTAGGGAAATGCAAATTAAAACCACTTTAAGATTTCATCTTACCCCAGCCAGACTGGCTAAGATCAAGAGAACAAATGATAACCAAATGTTGGAGAGGATGTGGGGAAAGGGGAACACTCATCCATTACAAATTTGTTCAACCCCTATGGAAAGCAGTGTGGAGAATTCTTAAGAAAACTAAAAATGAACTTACCATTTGACCCGGTTATACCACTCCTTGGCATATACCCAAAGAAATCATCTATTGCAAAGACACTTGTACATCCATGTTTGTTGTTGCTCTTTTCACAATAGCTAAGAGATGGAAGCAACCTAAGTGTCCCTCAACTGACGAGTGGATAATGAAAATATGGTTCATTTATACGATGGAGTTCTACTTGGCAGTAAAGAAAGATGAAATCATGAAAATGCAGGTAAACGGATGGAACTAGAAACTGTTATACTAAGTGAAGTAACACAGACTTAGAAAAACAAATGCCATATGTTCTCCCTCATATGTGGATCCTAGCACCAAAACTTTGTGAGTAAGGAACCAGGATAATGAAAAGGGACCAGGGAGGTAAAGGAAAAGAAAGAATTTGAGAGAGAAGAATAGTAGGAAACAGGTGTTAATTAGGGAGATATGGATAAAAATGGGGTTATTTTAATGGGAGGGCATGAGATGGTTATACAAAGAACCTTGGGGATAAAGGGAAAGAAGGAGATCAAGACAGGAGAGACCACAGAAAAGCATTATTAAGGGAGAAATGGGAAAAATGGGGAAACTGTGGTGGAAGGGTTAGACAATGAGAGAGATAAATAATGCCTTAGCTAGTTTAAAAAAACAGAGGGAACCATATTAGTCCAACAACCTACTGACAAATTATACATACAACTAGCTCAAGGAACATAATGTATGTCTAGTCAAGGTTTATCTGAGAACATTTGGTTTTTGTCCAAGCTTTATCTGCGCAGCACATGGTAATTAAAAGTACCAGGCTGGCGGAACTAACCATAGCATTGGATGTTCAATAGTCATACTAATCTGGTCAGTGGGACTTAAAGAACAGTCTTTGCCCCTTGCTCTCCAAGGTCGACTAAGTTCCAGGGGACTATGGAGCATCTCTCAAAATGTCCTGTAACTGTGGGGAGTCACCTGTCCTCTTGTTCAGGGAGGCCAAGGAGACCCCACCACATGGACTTGAATCAGTGCCCAGTCTACAAAGAGAAGGGTCAACACAGAGAAATCATTTCCTCCGTGCTTCCAAGTGAAGCCAGACATGGTCGAGCAGGACCTTTGACTTATCTTCACATAGGCAGAATTGGTAAAAGAAAGGAGCCAGGAGCTTCTCCCAAGCCCATGTGACCCCTGAGGAACAGATCCTTAAACAACCTTAAGAGTAAAAATAAAAATAAAGTGGTTAATACGGGCCAACTGTATGGTGTTAAACACCCAAAAGGAAAGTCTAACCAAAGATTAAAGTGATCCATATAATTCTTTAAGAGTCCATGTGTATAGCTAAAGGCTACATAACTCAAGGAACAATGCCAGACAGGAGATACCTTCCTTTAAGTTGTTGGCCAGGTTGGCCCAAGAGACTCCAAGACAGTAACCCAGCATAGAACTGTGAAAATGAAAAGCAGACCCCAATCTTATTTAAAGGAATATTGGCAACTGATTGTTGCTAGATGAAGAAGAGCTGATCTTCCTAAAACAAGGAACTCTAGATAGGCAGACTAGACTCAGCGGATGGACAAGCACTGGGTAATGGCTGGGGGCACCGACAACACAGTGGACAGTAATAGGGATGACCAGGGATGACAGAGTATATGGGCTCCAGTGGCAGTCGGGGGGGGGTTGGGAGGGTGACATTTGGGATGCAGGTATAAAGATGAATAAGATTGTTTGGGATGTTCTGTATGAAATACACACAAAAAAAATCAATAAATAAAAAATGAGTTATATTTGAGGAAGAAGCACAAAAATTTGCTTCATGTTAATTAGTAGATATGAAAAAAATCAGCACTGAAACCTACCTGATAACTTTATATCCATGGTTAGGTGCCAAGGATCTCAGAAAGTAACTGACTGCGACTAGTAATAATCGGATATATAGAAATTAGAGACATATGTGCAAACATTTAAGTGTTAGTTGTATTAAAAATGAGGTTTTCTGTATGAAAAAGAATATTTTTTAAAATGAAGATCTTTTTTAAAAGTTAAAACCTCATTCACTTGTATGTCTCACAGGGTTTATACTGAGTTCAATAATGTATAACTATATTAATTCAACACTGTGAACCTAAAAATTACAGCCAGTTTTGAAAGAGATGAATCTTTGCTCTGTAAACTGTTATTGACTATGTCAATGCTGTTGTACTGAAATGCTTCTATTAATTATGTGGTTATTAAATAAATTTTAAAATAAAATGGTAAAAAATAATAACTAGTTCAAGCCATTCCTGGTTGAGCATGCTTGTACCAACCACAAAGATCTCGCCTGTTTGGAATCATCCTGGCATACACAAGTGAATTCCAGGTCAGCCTGGGCTACAGTGTGAGATCTTGTCTATAAATAAATAAAGAACTGAATAAATAAATAAGTTGAGACAGAAGACCTGCGTCCCACACAGCAAGCAGATTCCTGGGGAGAAGCATTTATTTTGCTAAATCAAGATGTCTTGAGGCCTGATGGAAAGACAGATGATGGGGTTAGCGTTAGGAAGCAGAGTGGATTCACAGAGGTCCGAAGATACCTTTGGAATCAGCCCGCGGTTGTGTTCCATGTGTGGAGTTCCTCATTCAGTTCCAGGCCTTCTTGATCTCTGAGCCTGGCCCTTCTCTGCCCCTGCTACTTTCCCTCAGGACAAGCTGTGTGTGGAGTTTCTGTACAGGCAGGGCTCAGAGCTAGGTGTCTGTAGTCTGCATGTGACCAAGACTCCCATTCACCTTCCTTTCAGACTCCAGGACTCCCGTCCTAAAACTCACCTTGGATTCAGGGTGTTCTAGTTTGTTTCTCCATTGCCCTGACAAAATGCTCTGGCCAATATTAACTTGGGGAGGAAAGGGTTTATTTGGCTTACATCTCTAGGGTCACAATTCATCAGGGAGCCCAAGGTAGGAGGAACTCAGGGCAGGAAGCTGGAGGCAGGAGATGGAGCACAGGCCATGGAGGAATGCTGCTTACTGGCTTGCTCTCCTGACCCACGCTCAGCCTGCTTTCTTATACAATACAAGACAACCTGCCCAGGGGTGGCACCGCCCACAGTGGTCTGGACCCTCCCACCTCACTCAAAATTCAAGAAAATACCCCACAGACATGGCCACAAGCCAATCCAAAGGAGGCAGTTCTCCAGTTGAGGCTCCCTTTACCCGGTGTGTCAAGGTGACAACTGAAGCTGTCCAGCACATGGTGTACCAGGAACGCCCGTTACTCAATACCAGCTTTCTTCTTTTGTATTTCAATCAACAATTATTTTCATGATTCCCATAGGGAGGTGCCAAAAGCAAACAGAAATTACTTTCTCCCTGTACCCTCTGGAGAGGGAGTGTGCCAACTGTGTGCATAAAAACTTTTTTGAGCTAAATAAAGGCAGACAATCTTGAACACAAATTTGGTTTTCAGAACTCCTCATGCAGAGCTGAGAGGGAAAGAAAACCCACTCCCACCCTAATGTAAGCTCCGTTCCCTAAACACGCTATTTACCATTTATTTAAGTTAAAATTCAGACACAAACACGAAGTTCATTTTGATAGCCATCTCATGCTAGTTAATTAGTTATGATATGAGATAGGCATGTAGAAACAGCCTTTTATGTTCAAACAATTTTAAGGAAAATGACTTATAAAAGAGAAGGGGAAGGAAGTGAGGAAGGGAAGGGGCAAAGGAAAGGGTAATTAAGCAAAAAGAAAGGTTGGTATCAAAGAGGAACCTTGGCAGCTTGTGGAAGGATGCAGGTTTGTACAGGTTGCAGAGTTAGACACAGCCCATGCAACAGGAAATAACCCCCTTTTCATGAGCCCTTGCAAGGCCTCACTTCTAAAACCAGAAACATCACTTTGTCCTTTCTCATCCATGTCGAGTCTCACCTGTGTGCTCTGTGGTACTTGGATGCCGAATACCAACATGAGAGGCTGAGCCTGTCCTGTGATTGCCATGAGATTCAGAGCACTGCCTTATGTGTTTATGTTTCCTTAGCTCACTTTCCCACTGGACTGAAGATTTTTAAGTCACTTCTAGATCTATGAAAGCATCTACATGGGGGATTCTGAGTCACTTTTTACTAAACAAATTTGTCCCAATTACCTGTCAGTAAAAACAGCTAGAACTTACGTGATCAAGTACAAACAAGCAATTAAAAGTTACTGAGAAGGGGGCTGGAGAGATGGCTTAGCGGTTAAGAACACTGGTTGTTCTTGCAGAAGACCCGGGTTTGAATCCCAGCACCCACATGGCAGCTAACAACTGTCCGTAACTCCAGTCCCAGGGGATTCCACAACCTCGTTTGTCCTCCGCGGGCATTGCACGACATGGGTGCACTTACCTACACGCAGGCAATACACTCATACACCTAAAATAAAAATAAATAAAATATTTTTTTAAAAAAACGTTATTGAGAAGAAAACACTTCTGTGACCCTTTGAGCGCACAGTTTATCAAAGAAAGAGTCTGCAGACTCAGAACAATGCAAAGAAAGCAAAAGCCAGTGACATGGGGTTGTTGGGCAACATGAAGGTGTTTCCACAATATATAATATACAGTGCTATTTCGTCACTCTGAAGGGTTAAAACGAGAGAGAGAGAGAGAGAGAGAGAGAGAGAGAGAGAGAGAGAGTTACGGATAATTTGTGTTTTTCTTCTTTCAAGTGACATTTTCTAAAAGCTTTGTAGATAGCTGTAGCTGTAGTTCATTCATTTCCATTGTAGTCATAAATAATTTTATATGGACAGTTAGTTGATGGGTGCTCATCTGTTAGGAGTTGCTGTGAATGCGGGAGCTTTGAGTGTTTATATGGATCCTAGTGCACACACACATGAACTATGAAGCTACATACTTAGAAAAAGATTATTAAGAGGCTGGAGAAATGGCTTAGTGGTTGAGCATGGCTCTTCCAGAGGATTTGAGTTTAGTTCCCAGCACCCAAGAAGTCAGTTCACAATGTTCTGTAACTCCAGATGCAGAGAATCCAATCTTTATGAATTCTAATTGGTCTGCCCCTTTTAACTCCTGACAATGTTATTTTTAAATATTATTTCCAATTTTGTGTTGTATATATTTATCTCATTTGTTTTACTATACATTTCCCCAAAAGATGAAATTGGGTAACTTATCCAATATACCCATTTTGTTAAATTAAATATTTAACTTAAATTTTCCATATTTTACTACATTGTTTGCATTAATGATTTAAACTATGTGTGTTTGTTTCAGGATAAAATATTTTTCCAGTTGAACACATAGTCAATATTTTCATCAAATCTGTACTTCCAGTCCACAGGAAGAAAAATCACATCAATTTCATTCTTTTTGCTATTTACAGCAATTAAAACGTTATAGCTTTTGGGCTATAAGATAAGAGCACTAGCTGCTCTGGCAAAGGACCTGGGTTTGATTCCCAGTACCTAATGGCAGCTAGCAACCACCAGTAACCCCAGTTGCAGGGAAATCCAATGCCCTCTTCTGACCTCCACGGGCATTGCACGACATGGGTGCACTTACATACATGCAGGAAATACACACATATACATAAAAATAAAAAATAAAATTATAACAACTCTAAAAAATGTTACAACTTGTGCTAATTTCAAGTTTATAGTAAAATTGTAACAGTAGGTTCCAAGTACCACTTAACTTTTTGTTCCTCACATAACTTTGGTTGGTTGGTTGGTTTGGAGACAGGGTCTCCCTGTTGCTCCAGCTGACCCGGAACTTGCTATGTAGACCAGGCTGGACTTGCTCTCACAGACATCTGCCTGCCTCTGCCTCCCGAGTCCTGAGATCAAAGATGTGCACCACCACACCTGACTAGTTTGTTTTTTGAGACAGAGTCTCACTATGTAGTCTGAGCTGGCCTGGATCTTGCTATGTAGAACAGCCAGGCTGGCCTCAGTCTCACAGAGATCCTTTTGCCTCTGCCTCCTGAATGCTGTGACTAAAGGTGTGTCCTATCACAGTCAGTTTTCCCACATAACTTTTAAATGCTTTTTGTACTGTTTAAATATTTCCTAAAACAAAAACACTGTAGTATATGAGCCTAGTTCAATGACCAAAACCAAGACATTAAACCCATGTAGCAACATGATCTTATGTGTAGATACCACTCATAATTCACCAATGGTCCCAATGTTGTCATATATGCAATTAGGAAAGCAAATATTCTAGTACAAGATTCAGACTTTGCCCTTTTAGATTATATAAATTTTGAAACCACATTGTCTGCCAACATATGCTGTAATAAAATATTAGTGTCCACAGGAAAACAAAATGCAAGACCTAAAGTCCTAGAGGTACCATATGTGGAGGAGAAACTGGTCCATTTTGTCACGTGGAAATTGTTCTAACAAAGCACTCACTAGAAGAAAGAGGAGCATCTATCACAGAGGTCAAACCTACTGGAAAAAAATTAAGGAAGATTTTTCAGTTAGTTGAAACAGCTGTAAAGGGGAATAAAATGAATGTAGTGACATCTGAATATAAAAATGTGAGTGGACCTTTTCCTAAGAAAGCTCTGGGGGAGGAACTGAAGTTAGAGACTAGCCTGGGCTACATAGAGAGACCCTGTCAAAAAACATACTTTAAAGTTTATGAAGCGAGAATGAGAATTGTAAATAAACTGACATAAAAAGTCTGTGTCTGTGCTCCCAAACAACGTGGGAGAATCTACACAAATCTGACACGGGTGATTTAGCCCATTTTCTTCTGCTGTGACAGAGTACTCCACCTAGACTGGGAAAAGAATAAACGAAACACCTTTATTTGCTTATATTTATTTATTGTTATGTGTGAGTGTTGTGCCTGTATGTATGTAACTGCATCCGTGTCCTACAGAGCCCGCAGAAGCCAGGAAAAGAAGACAAATCCCTTCTTGGGTTACGGATGGCTGTTAGCTGCCCTGTGGGTGCTGGAAACTGAACCCAGTTCTACTCCAAGAGCAGCCAATGGTCTTAACCACCGAACCATCTCCAGCCCCCCAAACAAAACGACTTTACTTGGTTCATGGTTCTAGGGAGTGGGAGGTCCAAAGGCAAGGGGCGCCATCCGGTGAGGGCCTTCTTGCTGCATCATAAGATGGCGGAAAGCATCACAGGGTCAGGAAGCACAAGCCACAGAGCATGTGAGAGCTCCACTCATGAGACAACAGAAAAAAGTCCACTCATGAGAACAGCATAATCATGACTTAAACTGCCAGTTAATCATATTTTTATTTTTTAATTCTCTATTTCTTTTATGCGTCTGAGTGCTTCGCCTGCACAAATGTAAGTGCAGCATGTGTGCGGAATGCCCATGGCATCCAGAAGAGGTTGTAGAATCCCCTGGAACCAGAGTTATGGAAGGTTGTGAGCTGCCATGTGGCTGAACACAGAAGAGGTCCCCTGGAACTGGAGTTATGGAAGGCTGTGAGCTGCCGTGTGGCTGAACCTGGGTCCTCTGCAAGAGCAGCCAGTGATCTTAACTGCTGAGCCACCTCTCCAGCCACTGGCATTATATTTTTATTTGTTTTTGTGTTTTTATTGTTGTTTTTGAAAGGGTTTCCCTGTAGTCCCAGCAGGCCTAGAATTCACTATGTGGACCAGGCTGGCCTCAATCTCACAGAGATCCACCAGTCTAGGCCTCCCTAGTGCTGGAACTAAAGATGTGCACCACCACACCCGGTTGGCATTGTCTTTTTAAATCACTCAATATGTATCTGATTTTATTGAAATTCATTGAACTTTTGAAAAATATTCATTTGAAGTCTTTTCCCAGCATTTTGTCTTTTTTGATCTCTTTAGATTTTCCCATTTTAGAACTATGAACCTTAAGAGACATAGCATTGCCTTATTTTTTTCATAGTTCATTTGTTTATACTCTGAGATTAATACAACTATTTGGATGGGCATCTCTTTCCATTTTATGTTGAAGCTTTCTTAGGGAGCAGACTGTTATCGACAGTTTGTCTTGGAATATAGGTTTCCTGTGTACTGGAGAGTTTATTTCTATTTGGACTTTGTAACATACTCCCCCTGTGGAGTCTTTGGCTTTGATTAGTGTGACACACTGTGAACAGTATCAGAGCCTGAGGCCCACTCTCTCTGTTGATTCAGACAGGTAAAGAGGAGAGAGCAGAGTATGTGGGGTTCAATCCCATATTAGATTATTGATGTGCCTCTCTGTGCTGATGATACAGGCTCCAGTAATTGAAAGGTATTCTGACACCAGGCGTTCCAATTATGAAGAAAGGCCTGAAGCCATTATCCTGATTGGATGCTGGTGAGTTCATGGTGTTTTGTATGGAGTATTGTGAGATGGATTCACAGTTCCTCCTCTGTGGAACTAACTTCAAGTCCTCTCCAAAAGTGATCTGGGGATGGACACATGGTTCAATAGTTCATGGTTCACTGCTCTTGTAAAGGAACCAAAGCTGATTTCCATCACCCACATCAGATGGTCCACAACTACCTGAAACTCGAGCTTGAGGGGATTAATGCCCTCTTCTGGCATCTGAGGGCACCTGAATTCATGTACACATGCACATGCACACGCACACACACACACACACACACACACACACACACACACACACACCTGACAGGTTGTGTCAGCCACTGAAGCTTTATGGCCCTCATAGGACCTTGTAGGTACAATACCCATGAAAGCTGTTATTCCTCTTTGGTATTTTTATGGGGTGCCTGTCTGGGAGTAGTGTATCAGATCCATATGATAGTGTTCTCTTGAGTATGAGTTGTCAGCCTGGGGCTTTTATCCTCATAATTCCTTAAGTTTAAGTAGCTATCAAGATTTGAGCAAGGTTGGGTTTTGACAAGAGCCAAATCCTCTCAGTTGGGCAAGGAGTGTAGCTTAATACCTCATCATCTGCCAATTGTAAGAAAAGTCTCTGACAGACAGCAAAAATCAATCAATAAATTAATAGATAAATAAGGAGCATGTAAATAAGTAGAATAGATAAAATAAAAACAAATACAATTCCATATCAGTTATTCAAAAGATCTTTGTGTTAGAGCCAGAGGTGGGGGTTGACTACAAAAAAGCAGTTTTGTAGATAACAGGGCAGGTGCACATATGAACTCACAGCAGTTGTGACAGCATACAAGTGCAAGCCAGACAAAATCCAAGCATAGAGAGAGGAGGTTGGCATGGTGTCCTACTCTTCATTGAGGAACAATTGACAATTACCAGTTTTACAAGTGTAACCCCTGGTAGGTCAACTACACTTCAGCAGATGGCCACACACTCGAGTGTATGGGCAGCACAAATTGGACTTTATGGGTTTAATAAAACAAAGAGCGCTAAAAAGTTGGGCAGACAGGAAAAGGGGGTGGATCTGGAAGGAGTTGTAGGGGTGAATAGGATCAAAATACATGGCATGAAATTCTCAAAGAACTAATACAGGAGGTGAAAAAGAAAAGGCATAATCACAATTAAAACTTTTAAATATATTATTTATTTCGTGTGTATGAGTGTATTGCTTGCGTGGATGTAAGTGCACCCATGTCATGCAGTGCCCACAGAGGTCAGAAGAGGGTGTTGGATCCCATGGAACTGGAGTCACAGACAGTTGTTAGATGCCATGTGGGCATTGGGAATTGAGCTCAGGTCCTCTGCAAGAGCAGCTAGTGCTCTGAACCACTGTACCATCTCTCCAGCCCCTAAAATATTTAAAAATAAAAAGCACAGATATAAGAGCAACCATACTTGAAAAGGGTGAAAATATAGAATAAGACTAAGCTAAAACACATTAATTTTTTCAAAGGAGAACAGGGGCTAGAGAGATGGCTCAGTGGTTAAGAGCCCTGGCTGCTTTTGCAGAAAACCCAGTTTCAGTCCTCAGCATCCACATGGCAGCTAACACAATCTGTAACTCCAGTTCCAGGGGATCTTATGCCCTCTTCTGGTCTCTACAGGCACTGCACACATGTGGTGCACTTACAGACATGCAGGCATAACACTCATACACATTTTTTTGATATAAAAAAAAAAGAACAGTAAAGAAATGAAAAAAAGGAAAAAAAATTAAGGAAAAAGAAAAAAAATCCTAAAGAAATATGACAGAACTAATTGGGGTACCTCTCAGCTGCTTTGAATTTTGGAATAAGTTACTATCGAATTTGGAGTGCACCTGAAGGCATCTGGTGCACTCAGGCACACATACATATACACATAAAAAATTTTAAATATGATCAAGAACCCAGGCATGGTGGCACACGCCTTTAATCCCAGCACTCGGGAGGCAGAGGTAGGTGGAACTCCGTGAGTTCAAGACCAGCCTGGTCTCCATAGTGAATTCCAAGCTAGCTGGGGCAAAAGCAGCCAGGGCTCTTCACCAGGGAGAACTTTCTCAAAATGGACCCCCCCCCAAATATGATAAAGAAATCTTTTACTGAGGCTTCAGATAAGATCTGGGCTACCAGATGTATTTTCTTATGGTCACATACGTTGGTCTAATAGCACCTATAATAGTTCAACTTACATAATAGTTTATATAATATGATGTGTTGCTACATTCTGTGTATTAGTAATATTGCTTGTTATTGGACAGTAAATTCTCTAGGAAAAATTCTCTGACAAAATGCTCTGGCCATTATTCTATATGACACAGGAATTATTCATAGGGATCCTTGATATTTTCCAAACTTGTTAACTTTATAGATATTGAGCATTTTCTCCTGCATTTGTCCTACAGAATTTAAATATTAGCACTGGGTTGGGGGCTGTGCATGTCATGATATCGCCATATCATAACTGATGATTGGCTAGCTGTATGGTTAAGATGCTATTCAGGGAGTTGAAGAGATTGCTCAGAAGATTAAGAGTGCTTGCTGTTCTTGCAGAGAACTGAGGTTCAGTTCCCAACACCTACAGGGAAGCTCACAACCACCTGTAATCTACAGTTCCAGGGGATCTGAGGCTGTCTTCTAGCCTCTGTGGGCACTGTACACATGTGGTATACATACATACATTCAAGCAAAACACTCATACACACGAAATAAATCCTTTTAAAAAAGGGGTTATTGAGCCGGGCTTGGTGGCGCACATCTTTAATCCAAGCACTTGGGAGGCAGAGGGCAGGCGGATCTCTGTGAGTTCAAGGCCAGCCTGATCTACATAGTGAGTTCCAGGAGAGCTAGGGCTACAGGGAGACCCTGTCTCAAAAAGACCAAAAAAAAAAAAAAAAGAGGGAGGGTTATTGAATGTGTGATGCCCCAATATCAGAGTTTTTAGAAACATACAACAGCATCCCTTAACACAATGATATGTGTTACAGGTTGTAAGAGGGCTGTGAACACTGTGTCTGCCTAGTTTATATCATCCGTGAATTGCCAAGTACACCCTTGTTCACTTGCCGCAATCCAAGACTCTGTCCAGCAGAATCCAAGAAGAAGGACACAGACACCAAGGCAGGGTTCAGGCTTCTTCCTCTTTATTACGCACTTCAGCTCTTTATATAGCGTTCTCAACAGCCCTCCCTCCAGCCAGGACCAATCAGGGCGCTCACACACGCAGCAGGCAGGCAGAGTGGCAGCCCATTGGGCTATGCTGCAGGGTCATGCCCGATGACGTCTCTAATCAGGCAGACAGCACATGATCGAGCTCATAGCCCTTGCGGGAGTTGAAGTAAACAAGTGAGGGTCACGACACTTGGCAACCAGCCAAGGTGCCTCAGGTAGGAAGCTTGGAGTCACGAGACTTGGCAGCCAGCCAAGAGTTGGAGTCACGAGGCTTGGCAGCCAGCCAAGGCACCATTTTTGGCTGACTCTGCCTGCTTGCTTCCCACAGTTCACAGTAGTGTCTTAGCCTACACAATGGATAATGTAATATACCAATATACAAGAAAAGACAACCCACTAGGCATTGTGACAGATTTGGAGAAAATTATTTCTTTATACAACAGGGTAAAAACAGCCTGGAAGCAGACTTCTTAGGACTGATGAGACCAAGGGGGCAAAGTGTAGGAAAACATATTTCTAGAAATGTAAAAATATTTACTGCCCTCAGCATTGGACTATTAGAGTACATCATGTAGACAGAATGGAAGAGATTGAGTAGGAGGTGACAAATGTGCACACCAGAATGAGGATGTTTTGTGTGGCTCTGGCCTCAGGAGACACTTTGGGGGACTTCTGGGCAGTGAATATACTTGCATCTTGTGTCTGTAGAGGATGCTCATCATGTAGATACTAGAGCAGATCATGAGACCCAAACAAAGAGAAGCAGATTGTCCTGAATGGGAGCAGTCACTTGATAGTAACTGTCCTGAATGTGTCTCAAGCCACTGGCTTGAGTGTGACATCCAAAATGTGTCACTGCTTCTCGGGAGAGCTTAGGACAGGCGCAACGGACAGAAGAGATTCTCACACATGACTGTTTGATTGTATTATGCGTTTACTAGGTCAAAGCATAACAAACACACATCAATACAAACACTCAAAGGGAAACCCGGTCCTCTAGCAGTTAAGAGTCCCAAAGTCTCTTGGAGTATCTTCCAGAGGTTAAGTCTTCATGCACTCCGTGTGGAGAGGTTCTCTCGTCTGCCGTGATCGGTGCACTCTCCCGGCTGAGGAGCTGTCTCTTGCAAGTTCTGATCACGTCTGGTCGTGGCAGGCTCCTGTCAGTCTCTGGCTCTCAGGATGAGGTCCTCGATCGGGTCTCAGGCGAGGCTCCGGTCTGGTCTCGGGCAGAGCTTCAGGTAGCGGTCTCAGGATTTGGGCAATGTGCCGGGATGAGGCCCACGGATTCAGAGTCTCGTGTGGCCAAGCATCAAAAGAATCTTTTTAGCTACCAGATTTTATATATTTCTTTTCTGGCTGAAGTCCTTCTGACTTACGTCAGTAACTTCAGTGTTTTCTTGAGATATGGCTCACACCCTGTGGTCACTTATCACCAACACACAGACACTCATAGGTCATAGGTTTTGTTTGGTTGCTGGGTTACAACTTAGCTTCTTATCTACTTATCTATTTCACACAGTGTCACAGCAATGTTCAGTTTGGTTTCAGAGTTTACAGAGTTAATATTCATCTTTAATTTCTGATTTCTAAATTCCTAATAAATTCCTAATACATTCAGTACACAGATACCACAGAATTGCAATGGTGCCAGAGGTAAACCATGAACAGCCCCCATTATTCATTGTGGTAGTGATATTTTTGTTGAAAGGAGGGCCTGTCACTCTTATTAGAGTCAAAATGTTTAGAAGTAGGTGCATGAGCCAGGTGAGGAAGCAGGAGGGACCGATGTACTTGGTGGCTCTGTGTTTAAGCTTCACCCACCTGGAGTTGCTGAGGCTAGTTGTTATTGCTTAGAAGCAACTCAGGAGGCATGTGGTATACAAAGAAATTCCCCTGGCTCTTTGGTAAATGTATATTATCAATTCACATCCAATGTCATCCAGGAAATATTTCAACCCAAATTCAGAAATTGTCTACGGAATTCTTGAAATCACAGACGAGCAGTTGATCAAAGTCAAGTGCTCTATAGTTGGATCTTTGGATATTAAATGCTTTCTGGTGAACACCAACAAGCCATAATGTAATACTATTGCTGAATTGCCCAGGATTCCCACTGTAGTCTGGAAGAAGAGGAAAATTCCCGTTGCCAGGTTGTCAAGAATCATTCTCATTCCTGTTTAAAAAGTGAATAAGTTTATTAAGGTCAATATAAATAGGAACACAATTATAACGTGTATTATCATTATGAAGGTAATCAAATAGTCATCACTTAATTGTATGTCTATAGTGCTCCTACTGAAGAATAATATCTAAAAGTTTGCCTTTTATACAGATAGATACTATATTATTTGATTTAATATGCTATTTCAATGGAACACGTTATACACATTTTAAAAAGTTTAATTGTTTCAAGGCTTTTTACTGAGCACAATTGGAAAACACACTGAGCTATGTCTCTAACCCTCAATGAAGCTTAACAACTAAGGCATGAAGTTTAAACTTCCTGTCCATTAATACAAATGGTTCTAGCATATATTTACAATGCATTTCATAGTCTCGTTTTTATTTAAAAGGGGAGTATTGTTGTAGCCTCATGTGTCTTAAGAATAAGTGTTTTCTGAACACAACAGGGTAGTTGTACATGTGAGCTCACGGCTGTTGAGTCAGCAAGCACAAGACCTGCACAAGCTTAAAGCCATGGACACTGGAAGTGGGAACCATGTCCCACCCCTAACTGAAGAGCTTTTGGCAATTGACAGCTGTTGACAGAGAAAGTCAGTTTCTTTAAGAATGTGACCCCTGGTAGGTCCACCAAGCTTCAGTGGATGGCCACACACCCAAGAGTATATGGGAACCAGAAACTGGAGTCCACAGATTTAAAAAAGAAAAGAAGACACGAAGTTGAGTGAGTATGGAAGGGAGGGTGGGGGAAGGAGGGAGAATTTGATCAAAATACATTGTATCATTGAAATTCTCAAAGAACTGGTAAAATAAATAAATATAAAGAAAAAGAATAAACTACAAATATCAATTTGTGATAAAAGAACTGATCAAATTGCTTCTTTAATGACACTATAAAATATTTTGATAGGATGCAAGACTTGTTCCACATCATAAGGAGGGCATTCATGCCCATTAAAATCAAGAAAAAAATACAACAGCTATCAAAACTACAAACTGTATACTTATGCTACCTTGAAATCAATATAAACAAAAACGAGTAAGACTAAATGTTTGTAACTAAGACGTTATCACTGATTTTTAAATCTGGTTATGAAGTTCATCTATTAAGTTCAATTATGTAAGAGTCATAATTATTAAACAAATTTAATATTCTTCCCAGATATGAACAAGAGGTTTAAAATGTCCTGTTGTAATTTCTACATACCTATTTAAAGGGAATCTTTTAATTATGAGGAAGATAATAAAGACTTGTGCTCGCTGAAAGAGACACAATGACACAAAGAGATTTAACAAAGGAAGAGCGACCCATATTACTGGATGTGAAAGCTCATTGATGTCAATAATTTATTGAATTCTCACTTTCTTTTCTTTCTTGTTTTCTTTCTTCCTTCATTTCTTTCTTCTTTTGTTTTTTTGTCTGAGACAGGGTCTCCCTGTAGCCCAGCTGGCCTGGAACTCACTATGTAGACCAGGCTGGCCTTGAATTCACAGAGACCCATCTGCCTTTGCCTCCAAGTGCTGGAATTAGAGGTGTGTACCACCACCCGCAGCTCCAATCATTTAATGGTTCACAAAGAATTCTTTTTAATTTAATTTAATTTAATTTATTTATTTTTATGTGTATGTGTGTATTGCCTGCATGTAGGTAAGTGCACCCATGTGGTACAATGCCCATGGAGGTCAGAAGAGGCTGTCAGATCCCCTGTAACTGGAGTTGCGGACAGTTGTTAGCTGACATGTGGGTGCTGGGATTTGAACCCAGGTCTTCTGCAAGAACAACCAGTGTTCTTAACCGCTGAGCCATCTCTCCAGCCCCAGAATTTTTAAATTATGCTATCATTTCTGAAAGTCATATGAGTTGATGATCAAAATTTATCAAGAGAAACTGCAGAAAATATATAAAAATCATATGATAAAGGGTTCAATATTCAGAATATAAAAAATATTCAGCACTAAAACAAAAAATATGAGAACTGAATACATTGCTAGTCAGAAATTCACCCCAACCCTCCCCCCATTTTTGTTTTTCTCTTCCTCCTCCTGGGCATCTGGGGAGGGAATGCTCAAGGTGTTTCAACCATAAACATGTTTTTCAGTGGGCAAGAGACTTCCCGCCAAGGCCATAACATTTTACCACCTCCCGCACTCCAGCGCCCTGTATAACCTTTTTCTTGTCAGCCATTTCGCTGCTGGTTTCACTCACTCTTGAGGTGAGTGCCAGCCCCTGCGACCTTCCAATAATCCTTGCCCTTAACTTAGAGTCCTCCATTCTCCTTATTTCTCAGTGTTTTCCAGTGTCCTCCACCTAACATACACGACTTGATAAATTTCCTACAAACAGTTAAAAAAATGGCTGAAATGTGTGTAGAGCAAGACTCAACATCACCATTAATTAAGGGAATGCAAATCAAAACTACAATGAAATCCCATAAAGAAAAGCAAGAATTAGTGCAGGCGAGCCTGTGGAGAAATTATGGAAGGTCTGAAGAATCCGTAACAAATTAAAATACTGTAGAAACTATAAAAATCAGCATTGATTTTCTTAAACAATTTTTGGAAAACAATTACAGTGTTCCTAGTGTAGTGTCACCACATCTCCTACATGCTGAGTCATCAATTCTTGTCATAAACAACATCAAAGCCTGGGTACATGAGAGGATGCAAGGCCACACAAGGTGTCACTACCCTGGGTCAGCAGGGTACGTGAGGAGTCAGCTTCCCTGTCCTCTCCCCACTGAGTCTCAGCAGCTCTCAGGAAGAATTTGTGGAAGGAAAAACTCTTTTATTCTTCCTTGAATGCTTGGGGTAATTCACTGATGATGTGTAAGGTGGACAGCCACTTGTAGAGGAATAGAACAATATCTGAATATGTTACCCTGCATAAAAATCAATGTAAGTGCTGGGCGAGGTGGTAGTCCCAGGCAGAGGCAGGTGGATCTCTGTGAGTTCAAGGCCAGACTGGTCTACATAGTGCGTTCCAGGCCAGCTGGGGCTACAGTGATACCCTTTCTCAAAAAAAGACCAAAAAAAATCAGTTTAAGCATATTTAAAACCTGAAATGCTAAAACTACTAGAGGAAAACATAGGGAATACACTTCAAAATGTAGACATAGGCAGAGCTGTCTGAATAGGGCACCAATCACAGAAGAATAGCCCTAAGAATTAACCAATGGGACTACATGAAATTAAAATGTTTCTGCCCAACAAAGCAAAAGGGTTACTATTTAGGCTACATGAAGAACAGAAAAAAATTAAGCATCAAAAAAATCTCTGCCAATCAACAAATAAGTTAATGAAATGATGTTGTGTAGTACCAAAGTGAAAATCTCACCAAAGTCCAACACGGTGACACAACAAGTTTGTTGGGATTACTTACAGGAGCAGAAATGACTCAAAGACAGCTGCATCCCCAAAAGCCCGCCCCAGCGTGGGTGACAGCTCATGACAGCAGGAAATCTGGAGTGCACTGCACACCCTGCAGGCAGCGCAGCAGGTTGGAGTGTCCTTTCCAGGGTGCTCAGTTATTCTGAGCCTCTGCCAGGCAGCTTGGTTGATCCTGGCTTCTTCTGGGCAGCTCTGCTGTCCTGCTTCTCCAGGGTGGTTTGGCTGGTCTAAACGTCCTCTTATTTTACCTTTCTTCAGAATCTTCTTTTGTTTACCTCCCTTTAGACATCTTGTCTTCCTTTGGAACATCTTATTGTTTACTCAGCTTCCCTCCAAGATGGAAGGTTTTATCTCAGAGCAAATTGCTATATAACAAATGAATAGCTGTTCTCAGAAGAATCATAACTGACCATTAAGTATTAAAGAAACCAGGTGATCGATATTCTTAGCTATCTGGGAAATGCATATTACAACTACTTTGAGTCCATCTCACTCCAGTCTGAACACCCGTCATCATTGAAGGAGACAGCTACAAATGCAGGTGAGGACGTGGGGAAAGAAGGATGCTTATTCACTGCTGGTGGGAGTGTAAACTAATACAATGATTACAAAACTAAATATGAAGGTTTCTCTAAAACTTAAAAACTAGAACTACCAAATAACCCAGCTTTACCACTGCTGGTCTCCACGAAAGACTCTATGTCCAACCAGAGATACTTGCACATCCACGTTTACTCCTGCTGCATTCACAATAGCAAGGAAATGGGTCCATTTCCATCAGTAGATAATGAAAAATGTGATACATGTGATACACATATACAATGAAGTTTTGTTCCACTGTAAAGAAATTCAAATCAAAGTCTTTAGGAAAACAGACGAATCTGTTAAGCATTAAGCAAGCCAATCCAGACTCAGAAAGCCAAAAATCATATGTTCTGTCTCATATGGGGACCGTAGATCACAGTGTCTATATGAATGCATGTAAGTGTGTGAGCGGGGGGTAAAATGTGGGTATAGGCTATGAGACCAGAAAAGAGAGCATGGGACATGAGGGGGAGAAAGGAGGAAAGGGGGGCAGGCAATAGAACATATGGGGCATGAAAGCAAAGGATGTGAAGGTTTAGAAGGGCATGGGGGGTGTGAGAGGCGGGGAGGTAAAGAGTGGACTAAAATAAATGACTAATTTTGTTTGAAAATGCTGTAATGAAATCCAACACTCAGGGTGTGGCCCTGGGTAGATCCACCATGCTCCAGTGGCTGGTCTCATACCCAACAGTGTATGGGCATCACAAATTGGACTCCATGCTTTGCTGTTGTTGTTTTAAAGAGGACACAAAGCTGGTGGGGGGCGGGAAGTAAGTAAGAGGGGTGTGCACTTGAGAGGAGTTGGAGGAAGGGGTGATTATGATCAAAATACATTGTATGAAATTCTCAAGGAAGTAGTAAAAATATTTTTTAGAGTTAAAACACTACACTATCTTCTTCCTCAGGAAACACCAAATTGGGGGGGGGCAGGCTTGGGAGGCTGCTGAGGACTTCCATAGAGAATTCGATAGAGGTCTCTGGGGCCACGGCAGGGGCCATGGCCGAGGCTGTGGTCAGAGCTATGGGACTTGTGGAAGCAAAGCTGAAGACAAGGAGTGGATCCCAGTCACCAAGCTGGGCTGCCTGGTCAAGGACATGAAGATCAAGTCCCTGCAGGAGATCTACCTGCTCTCCCTGCCCATTAAGGAATAGATTACTTTTTTCTGGGAGCATCTCTTAAGGATGAGGTTTTAAAGATCATGCCAGTGTAGAAGCAGAACCAGGCTGGCCAGCGGACCGGGTTCAAGGCTTCTGTTGCTACTGGGGACTACAATGGGTCATGTTGGTCTGGGTGTTAAGTGCTCCAAGTAAGTAGCTGCTGCCATTCGAGGGGCTATCATCTTAGTCAAGCTTTCCATTGTCCTTGTGCAGAGAGGCTACTGGGAAAACAAGATTGGCAAGTCCCACACAGTCCCATGCAAGGTGATGGGCCGCTGTGGCTCTGTGCTGGTGACCTCACCCCTGGCCCCAGAGGCACTGTCATTGTCTCTGCTCCTGTGCCCAGGAAGCTGCTGCTGATGGCTGGTATTGATGACCGCTACACATCAGCCCAGGCTGCACGGCCACCCTGGCCAACTTCACAAGGCCACCTTTGATGCCATCTCTAAAACCTACAGCGGTCTGACCCCTGACCTCTGGAAAGAGACAGTCTTCACCTAGTCTTCCTACCAAAAATTCACTGACCAGCTTGTGGAAACCCACACCAGTGTCTCTGTATAGGAACCCAGGCTCCAGCTGTGGCTACTACCTGGGGCTTTTATGTGAGAAAAAAATAAAGTGAATGAAAGTGAATTAAGTAAGTGAATTATTTTATTGGAACCTAGCATCTCATGCAGAAGAGGAGAGGTAAGAACTCCACTGATGAGATATAGTCCCAGCCATTTAAATATGAATTTTAGCATCAGTATGTCAAGTTCTATAAGAAGAAAATCGAGACTCCTGATTTGCTATTGATAAATTATTTTTTCATTTTGTATGTGGAATAATTTGAGGAAAACAATCATACTCAGGCAGTTTTCCCGCAGGGGTGTAGTATACAGGGGCGCTCACTTAGCTCTTTTACACTATAAAGCTTTATAACTTTCTTCCTAAAAGCAATTCATTCTTATACTTTATTAATTTTGTTACTTTTACAAATAATAACATTTGCTGGGTGTGGTGGCACACCCTTTAATCCCAACACTTGGGAGGTAGAGGCAGGCAGATCCCAGTGAGTTTGAGGCCAGCCTGGTCTCCATAGCGAGTCCAGGCCAGCTGTGGCTACAGGGAGGCCCTGTCTTAAAAAGACCAAAATAAATAATAAACAAATAAATAAATTACAAATAATAACATTCTGAAAAGAGATTGCATGTGTATCTCTGTGTGTGTGTGTGTGTGTGTGTGTGTGTTATTCCTACAAAATATTGTGCTATATAAAAAAGAACTACTGGCCAAGTGTGGTGATGCAGGCCTTTAGTCTGCACTCAGGAGGCAGAGGCAGGCAGATCTCTGTGAGTCCGAGGCCAGCCTGATCTACATAATGGGTTCCAGGCCAGCTGAGGCTACAGGGAAAAGACAAAAAAGGAAAAAAAAAAAAGAACTGTTTTATCCATCGATTCCTTTCATTAGTATGAGGTAAGATAATTAAAAGCGTGATCTTGAAGAGATGCCTCCAAACTCATACTCACGCAGTATCATTCATAATAGTTGAAAGGTGCAAACATTCCACATGTCCGCTAACAGATGAATACATAAAGACAGCACTGTGTATACATACAAAGGTATAGTATCCTTTATAAAGATGGTTGATGCATGCTACATCCTGAATGAATGTTGCAGGCTCTGTGTTAAGTGCTTTAACCAGTTGTGTACCCTATATGATCCCATCTAGCTTAAGTATCTACAGTGTTTGAACACAGATACAGAAGCTAAAAGATGATTGTCTGGGTTGTAGGGAGAAAGTGGTGGGCATCTGTTTAACATGCAGTTTTTCAGGTTCATAAAGATTAGTTGCAGAATAATACGAATAGCCTTCTCACTGCCAAACTGTACACTTAAAATGTTTGACGTGATTAGAGTTTGCATTTTAACTTGATACCGATTTCAAAACGAAGAGCATTTCAGGAAAGAAACAAGACATTCTTGCTGTGTTGTATGATACAGAGCTACAGTGATGACCATCACCTAGAAATGACACTGGGTCTCACAGCTTAGAGATACAGAGCTTTCAGCCACAAAGATGGACTTGTGTTTTTTTTTTTCTGTAGAACACAGAGTTTATAGATATTACATAGGAGGACAGTATGGTAGATTTTGTTTTGTTTTGTAGTTTGAGTTTCTTTTAGTAACAGCAATGTCCGACATGAGACTGTCACGTGATAGCTGTTGAGCCTTGGGGCAGTGACCATGGTGACAGGAATAGAGGAAACCAAAAATATTTGTGTATATTTTTCAAAAGTGAGCTGACACAAATCTCTACACCACATGGGCATTATATTCGCATCCTCTTGTAGTAACAAATAAGTTTGGATCTCTATACCAACCCAAAGGGTACTTTTAGTGGAAGTTAGAAAATAAGGAAAACCCTTTCATATCTCAGAATAAATAGCTGAAGTAAAAACAGATCAATTGTGCCTCCAGAATGGGTTAACTCCTTTCTTATAAACAGTTAAGCTTTTAGCTCTCAGTCCTCAAGTCACGATAGAATTCACTTTTCCCGGTGGAAAATCACCCTTTAATTCTATCATTAATGAACCAACTTAAAAAGAATCTATTCAACTCCTTTCTGTAATTCTGCTATTCAGACACAAAAATAGAATGTAAGAAGTTTCCAGAAGCATAAGTAAGAGGACTGAAAAGAGAAAAAGCACTTCTAGATAGTGAAGATAAGCTGAGGTGTGGCTCTTGTTTGCCTAGTTGGTGCAAGGTCCTGAGTGTCAGCCCCAACATCACCACAAAAGGCATTTAAACAAGATTAAGTGGGAGCTGCGTAAATTAGAAAAAGTGAAATATTTCAATTTTGTAAAGAACAAAGATTTTTGGTCTTATTTTACAGCCTCTCTTAATGTTATGTTGTTAAAATTCTTACAAGATAAGTCAGTCTTTTGACTCCGCTATCAGCATTGTTGAGAACACTCTCCCTTTAGCATCTTTACTCAGCTAGAGAAGGACCAGACAAGGTAGTTCTCCAAAGCTTCTTGCTTTAGGCTTTCACGTTCTTTTTCTAACCACTGATTACTCTGTACAGAGCTTAAGCAAAATTCTTATGTAGGATATAAAGAAAATATTAAATATTATTTTTGGTTATGATACAAGGAGTTTTTAAGAGGTATGGGTGCTCTGTTGTGTTTCTTGGTAGAGAAAACCACCCATTAAGCCATTTCATTTGGTTAAATAAATAGCACCCATGCTTTACACCTAAGCCTTACTGAGGTACTCAGCAGGGACACAGTAGTGGATCTGAATTCCTTAGCGTGATCCTGCACATGAAGTTGCTTTTACTTTTGTGTAGTTTCAATTACTGAATTTAAAAAATTAAATGCTAAAAAAAGGAGAGGTAAAACTTTGAATCTTCTCTGATTCTTTGAATTTTTTTTTCCTACATAGAGATACAAGCCTCTCTTACAGAGTTAGAAAAATATTAACCATATTCCAAGTGACTTGGAGTGTCTGCCCAAGTTGAATCTGTCCTACACATTGCATTACCCACTCTTATCTGTTGGCATGTATTATAATTTTGATGACTCTACAGTGTAAAGATACAGCATTTGAGAACATAGGTGGAAAAGCCACTTAAAGCACAGACACAGCCTATAAGTGTGGTCTAAAGATAAAATTCTATAAGCATTTCAAAGTTTGTAAGACATAATCCCTGCGAAGTCAGCAACATAAACTACATGAGAGTGGGTGAGGGTGTGT
>NW_008359093.1:596825-632825 GCF_000622305.1 Nannospalax galili | reverse complement strand
GTGGGTGGGTGTGTGTGTGTGTGTGTGTGTGTGTGTGTGTGAGAGAGAGAGAGAGAGAGAGAGAGAGAGAGAGAATTGAGGCCCCCTGCCAAAATAAACAAGAATCACTTCCTAATCCCATTGGTCTGAAAAAAATCAAGAATAATTAAATCTAGAAGCAATTACAGATGTTCTCTTTCATAAATGGAGATTTAGCCTAGAGTCACGTACTCAGTCACTAACTCTTGGGACTAGATGTAACCACGGATTAGGAAAATAATGGGCAAATGCAGCAGTGTAAAGAAAGGGACAGGAGCACAGTCCATCAACATGAAGCATGGGGAAGAACAAGAGAACAGAATAGGAACCATGTTAGAGCACAGATTTGAAAATTCTGGAATGTAGCAAAACTGTGGGAATTATGGAAATAAGATCATATGTGTGTGTGTGTGTGTGTGTATTGGAGTGAATATACGCTACATGTGTGTCATGTCTTTGAAGGCCAGTAGAAGGTATCAGATCCCCTGGAGATGGCATAACAGGCGGCTATGAGCTACCATGTTAGTGCCGGGAACAGAATTCTGGTCCTCTGCAGGATCATCAAGTGCTCTTAACCACTAAGCCATCTCTCCAGCCATAAACTGACACGATTATGAATTTGAAAAAAACTACTTTCATAGAGCAATAGGCCAAAAATTGATTACAATATATGTATGAAAAGACTACAAATTTCTGTTCATAACTCAATGTAAAGCTATGGCTTAACCTATTTTATGTTTTAATCTATTAATTATTTAATTATCAATAAGCATATTGATTCTAATGGACTTACTTTTCAGTTTAATAATATTTTTTCTAAATTGCTAACAAGGACTTTATATTCTAATTGAATTATGTAAAACTATAAAGTAACAGATACCCAGCAACACTCCGATATTAGTATGGATTACCACTGATATGAATATGTACATCTGTTTCTCTGAGAATTGTATTTCATATACACATCGTGTGCATAGATAAATAGATGTGATCATATCACCTAGAATATTGGTATCAAGTGAAGTGTTTGTTTTCATAGTATAAATATGCTAAATGAGAATTCATTGGACTACGTGCCTGAGACTTCTTAAGACTCTGCAGCTGTGAGTCTTGGATTATTGGCATCAGCTTCAGCACCCAATTCACCATCTCTACCACCTCTTCCCTAACATCCGGCAGCATAGCTATGTGTGACCAGTGAAAGTAGCCTGGGCTCCAGCTGTAGTGTCAGAACGCTCACTGTACCCAGCCAGATACAGCCATGCTTCACTCTGCATCCTCACCAGCTAGTTTGTACCTTGGTTCACACCGGAGACAGTCCATTCTAGTGCCTTCGGAACTTCATTACCAACACTACCCCAGGTTCAGACAGCACAGCAGGGAGTGAGACCCCATTGCCTGAGGGTTAGACAGGATAGTGAGCCTGGGAATTCAGTGCCAGGCCATGGGAAACCAACACTAGGCAGATCCTAACACTGCTAAAACAGTTATTGTAAGTACCTGATTGGGTTCTATCCAATGGTATTCAAGAGCAGTTATGTTCTAAGAAACAATCCCTTAGTATAAAAGTTATACCAGCAGGTATATGTTTTAATGCTAGTTTTCAAACATGTAAAGCAGAAGACATTGCCCTCAATCTTGCGTATGTTGCCCACCACCAAACCATTGTGAAGAAAACCTTCAGATAATTCCAGTTTCAGCAAATGGAGCCATGGTGAATTACAGTCAATGACATTTCCAGGTGCCCCTTAGATGGAATATGACCTTAAACAAATCAACCTGTGACTTCGTTAGAGACCTCTCAGATAGATAAATTAGTACAAGCTACTAATAAGAGCTGACATAATTATAAATTTGAATATAATTACTTTCATAGAGCAATGGGCTAAAAACTTGATTACATTATATGCAGGAGCCAGGTATGGTGACAAACGCCTTTAATCCAAGCACTCAGGAGGCAGAGGTATGGGGAATCTCTGTGAGATGGAGGCCGGCCTGGTCTACATAGCGAGTTCCAGGCCAGCAGGGGCTACAGGGAGATTCTGTCTAAAAAACACACCCCAAAACAAAACATTATATGTAGGAAACTACTCTAATTTCCTATTCATAACTCTTCTAACATAAAGCTATGGTCTGACTTCAGGTACTATGTTGGTTAATACTGATTATGAATTTGACAGGATCTATAATCAATAAAGTCAGAAATCTCTGGGTGTGTTTGTGAGGGGGTGTCTAGATTGAGGTAGTTGAGGTGGGATGGACCATATTAAATGTTGGTAGCATACCACTCCATCGTCTGGGTTCTTGGATTGAATAAAAGGGAAAGAACCAGCTAAGCACCAGTATTCATCTCTCTGTTTCGTGACCGTGGATGCAGTGTGACCGGCTGTGCCCTGCTGCCATGCCTTCCCAACCACGTTGAACTAGACCCTCAAACTGTAAACCAAATTAAATCCTTCCTTTCTCAAGTGGCTTTGGTCTGGCATTTTGCCACAGCAATTGCTATAGTACAGGCACTTTATAACTTCTTAAATATTTTTTAAAGAATTTTTAGTTTTTATGTGTATGTGTGTGTATTGTCTGCATGTATATAAGTGCACCCATGTTGTGGAGGTCAGAAAAGAACATCAGACTCCCAGAACTGGAGTTACAGATAGTTGTTAGCTGCCATGTGGGTGCTGGGAACCAAACTCCAGTCCTCTGGAAGAGCAGCCAGCACTTTTAACTGCTAAGCCATCTCTCCAGCCCCATTTTACAAAGTCTTTTCAGAGCTCTAGGCAATCTTAGATACCACCTCCTTTGAGGTCAGGACACCACAGATCTTAGGCAACATGTACTTTTTGGACAGTTGAGACTTGTTCTCACACAAAGACACAGATTCTGTAGATCACCAACACTAGAAATTATGACTCAACTCTCAAATGAATACATTTTAATATTTTTATTCTTTGAAAGTACTGCACGCAAATCCATCCACCACTACCTCCCTCTCCTTTTGGTCCCCAGCTTATCTCCTTTCAGCTTCCTGTCCCCTTTTAAATTTTTATTTATCTATTTTTGTTATTACTAACCACAAAGTCCAATTAGTGTTGCCCATATGTGAAAGGGGTGGCCATACCAGGGGCATGAGCAACCTACCAGCGACCATATCCCCCAGGGAGAGTGACTCTCCTTCCCACAGCAGCCGTCCTCTGCCAATGGCTCTGCCCATAAAGGTGGGGCCTAAAAGGCTGCTTCTACCTCCATTTTGAAAGTTTGAGTGGGTTGATCTTGTAATTGCCTTAGGTCAGAAACAACAGCTGCAAGAAAGATGGGTATTATCTTGCTAATTATTACATTTAAAATATTGTACTTTGTTATAATTTCAAGCTTTGAGAGAAATTAAAAATAAGTCATAGGTATTCCCATATAAATACATTTATGTCTCTGAAGTATTTACAAAAATGTTTTATACACTTTTTAAAGCATTTATGTCATACAGGGATTAGTTCAAATTAGCTAAAACCCCAGAGCATTATATAATCGAACCACCATTCAGTTATCAGAACCACACACACACACACATGCACGCACAAACACACACATGCACACATAAATGTTCTTAGGAGCTGGAGATATAGCTCAGTTGGGTTTCATCCTCATCACAGCAGACATAGGGCATAGGGGTACATGCCCATGATCCCAGCACTCAAGTGGAAACAGGAAGATCAGAAGTTCAAGGTCAACCTTGGTTACCTAACAAGTTTGATAGTATCCTGGGCTACAAGAACTTTAAAAATTCAAAGAATTTTTTTCATTGTCCATTTTAAAATTTTCTTTCTTTATATATATGTTATATATATATATATATATATGTTATATATGTTTAAAAAAACAAAACAAAACAGGCCAGGCATGGTGGCACACACCTTTAATCCCAGCACTCAGGAGGCAGAGGCAGGCAGATCTCTGTTGAGTTCAAGGCTAGCCTGGTCTGCATAGCAAGTATCAGGCCAGCTGGGGCTAAAGGGAGACCTTGTCTCAAAAAGACCAAAAAGAAACAGGAGTGGCATGCCTGAAGGTAACATTAGTAACAGTGATGACTCTGAGGATAAATGTCTGCTTCCTCAAGTTTGCAGGCTAGGCTACAAAAGTGTCCTGTTTCATCATTTTGTAAAACTCTGTCGCTGCTTTGCCAGCTGTTGAGTCTTTGCCAAAATACAAGTGGTGCTGTGGCCATCTCCTCTGCTATGGTGTTCTATTTAAAAACAAGCAAGCGAACAACAAACCCACATCTACGACCACCAGCTGTTTCCACGGGTCTGCTAATGTATTGTAAAAATGGAGTGTGATAAAAACACTGCTGAACTTTTCAATTGAAATGATACAGGGATTGACATGATACATTCAGCTTAATTGTTGCATTTCAGTTCCCATCCTTGGGGTATTCCTATTCCAAATCCACCCACCATTTCACAATGGATGTATCACCTGGCAGGTTATTATTAGCTGTAACAGTTAGTTACAGCACTATTAGTTTATAAACTGCACTGGAAGGCTCTTTGTGCCAAACATATTAGATAGACAATTTGTTGGTGAGAATTTCTGTCTTGTAAATAAAACCACAGTGGGTCCAGTTAGTAAGACTTCCGCTGACTTTATGTAACATTGTGTCAATCTTAGAACTTGAATCTGCTCTCTAACTTCCTAACCATACCCCTTCAGTTACAGTAAAGAATAGAATCTTCCTCTATGTAAAGACATGCCCTCATTTCCTCCTTGTAAGAGCTAATCCAGCTGGGCACGTCAAAGTACTGGCTAAGAAAAAAGACTCAATTTGGGTCTGCTCAAATTGTCAGACTCCCCAAATCTTAGCTTGGAAAAGAAAAGCTTATTAAAGTAGCCATTCATCTCCTGCACACACATACTTGAAGGATCCCTGCAGGCTGTCACCTTTTGCATATTTGACTGAGCCAAGAGATGCAGGAATATGGATGTAAAACTTAATAATTATGAGATTAAAAGGACTTGAAGTTTAATGAAAAATGCAAACTTTTAACAAACCAAAAATACTTTTGAAAATACACATGCTGTTGATGTTAGAAAACAAAATTTGTCCTCGGGTAGAACAAAGGAAATGCAGATTCTACCCTCCTAATGACTCCTGTGGAGTTACTGCTTAGCAGATATAAACACCATCTTGCCCAAAGTGCTTTTAAGGGGTGGGTAGTAAAGCATCCAGCAACTGTTCTACAGCCTTAACTCAGAAAAATTAAAACTATGATTTTCAATAATAGATTTGACTTCTAGATTTCCAGATAAAAAGAAACCATCAGATTTTCTGCTTAATTTTAACAGCATTTACGTATTTGGGCCATGTGTGTACATGTTGATAGAGTCTACTTTTTCAATTTTAAAATAAGACATACGACAGGATGATATTTTGAACAAATCAGAAAAACTTACTAGAAGTGGAATTACCAGCTCTTCTGATATGATCACCACATCAATAAGATTATCACAGAATTATAGGTAATGAATGACAAGATTTATTGGTAATGATTGTAACTGTATCCATTTTCTATTTAGAGTTTATGCATCATATACATTATTATTTCCTTTTGCCCCAGCAAGAAAAAAAAAGAGATTGGAGGAACAGTTGTTATTAGTAATAAGAACAAAGGGACAAAATGTGGGGAAACATGTTTCCACACGTGCAAAGATGGTTATCACCCATGTCTGTGGACTGCTTAAGAGAGCAAGGACAGAAGAAATTGCATAGAGAGTCTGGAGAGATGACTCAGCAGTTAAGAGGCTGCTCTTGCTAGAGGACCTGGGTTCAACTCCCAGCACCCACATGGAGGCCAACTACCATCTGTAACTCCAGGTCCAGGGGATCCAATGCCCTCTTGGGCACTGCACCACACAGGTGCACTTGCATACATGCAGGCAATACACTTGTACATATAAAATAAAAATAATTTTTTAAAAGAATACATTTCATAAACTGTGACAAAGGTGGACACCAGGAGGAGTATGATTTGGGTGGCTTTAGCTTCAAGGGAGACTCCAGTGGAGGGCTGGGCACTGTGGAGATACTATATCTGTCTCTTGTACATGTGGAGGATGCTTACCATGGAACCACTAGCCCAGGCTGTGAGACCCAAACATAGACCATCAAGGACGCTAAGCAAGCACACACACAAGGGAGTGTCTATTGTACTAGTGAGCACTGGCCAAAACCCCTGAGCACTGGCCAAAATTCACTATCAAATGTGCATTTCTGGTGTAAGCAATGTCAGTCACTTTCATGGCTGCAATGATGTTTAAGAGCAAATGCACAAGCCAGCTGAAAGAACAGAAGCTAATGTACTTGGTGGCTCTGTGTTTAAGCTTCAACTACCAGGTATTGCTGGGGTCAATTGTGATTATTTAAAAGCAACTCAGGAGGCAGGTGCTATACAAGAAAATCCCCCAGGTTATTCCATAAGATAGAAAATAGGTTTACAATGTCATTCAGAAAATATTTCAACCCAAATTCTGTCATGTCTGAGGAATTCCTCTAGAAATATTAGCCATGGAGTTAGCAAAAATTAAGCGCTTTATAATCACAGTCTTGCATCTGACTTGCATATTTGATTATAGGTACCAGAAAGGCTACTAATACCCTGACAGACTGATTAAAACCTCCATGATTGTGGAGAGTTGGAAAGTTGTAGGTCAAGAGCCCAAATTACTGTCCTGATTAGTTTTTATTATCAACTTGAAATAAGCACAGAGTCACCTGAGAAGGGGGAACATTAATTGAAGATTGGCCTGTGGGCATGTCTGTAAGAGATAGTCTTGAATGATGACTGATGTGGGAGGACCCAACCCCCTGTGAGTGGTACCGTCTATTGCATGTGACCCTGGGACTTTATAATAAAGCTAACTGAGGGCTGGAGAGATGGTTCAGTGGATAAGAGCACTGGCTGCACTTGCAGAGGACCTGGGTTTGGTTCCCAGCACCTACATGGTGGCTAACAACCATCCGTGATTCCAATTCCAGGGAATCCAACTCCCTCTTTTAACCTCCTCAGGTATTGCATGACACAGGTGCACTTACATACATGCAGGCAATACACTCATACACATAAAATTAAAATAAGTAAAATATTTTAAATCAAGCTAGCTGAGCATGAGCTGTGAGTGAGTCAGTAAGCAGCCTTCCCCTGATTTCTGCTTCAGTTCCTGCCTTAGTTTCCCTTGTTGACAATGGACTGTAGCCTATCAGATTACATTAACCCTTTGTTCCTGAAGTTGCTTTTGGTCATGCCTTTTATCGCAGCAACAGAAAAGCAGATGAGAACAATACCTTGGGCTATCTTGGGCTTCTTGGGCTATCTTTTGTCCCCTTAGTAGTCATTTTTCACCCACCTCTGTATCTAGCCTACCTCATGCCCAGGTAAAATGGGATTCTTCGGGGTCCGAAGAATTCCCTGAATTGACCACTCAGACACTGAGACTCGGGAAAACTTATCTGTTTTATTGAGACCAACCGGCCAGGGATGCAGGCAGGCTCAAGAGCTGTACTGTGACCCAGAGCTGTAGAAATGCAAGGCTTTTAAGCACAAAAACTGCGGAGCAGGGGATTTCTATAGAAACCATAAACAGAAGAACCAGGAAAGGATTTGAACAACCTAGGGCTGATTGCCAGAGCCTGTTAACCTATACAGCCATTGGCTAGCTTACCTGGGGCAGAACGTTCTTCCTCTCCTGCCCCAGACCATTTCCATAGAAACCATAAACAGATGCACCAGGAAAGGGTTTGAACAATCTAGGGGATTTCCAGAGTCAGGCAGAGGGCAGCTCTTTCTCAGAAGACAGGGAAGGGGTCTGAGGGGCACTCTCCTTCATTCCCCCCTCTCGTTTTGGAAATTTTCTTGAATCAAACCATTGATTCATATGTGTCATCTGGGGATTGTAATCGGCCCTCATAACCATCAGTTGTACAGCAGAGACCCTTTGTTTAACAAACTTGACTAGAGCATTAAAGATACAGGGTCCAAAGGTTAACAGTGCTATAAGGATTAAGAGGGGCTGGCCAGAGCAGTGATAAGGGTGGTAAGCCAAGGCAACCAGGAGAATAGGGACTCAAACCAGCTTGGGGAACTTTTTCTGAGTTCTTCTCATTCTAAAACCCTCTTTGATTTGGCCCAGGGTGTCTTTAATCACACCCGAGTGGTTGGCATAAAAACAACATGTTTCTCCCAGAGCCATGCAGGGTATACCTTCCTTGAGAAAAAGCAAATTGAGGACCCTTCTGTTTTTTAAGACTACTTCAGCTAGTGAGTCTACCTGTTGTTCTAAGTAGGAAGCAGTGGCATGTAATCTAATACCTTTTTCAACCTGTTCGCTCAATATTCTCAAGTTTTGATTACTGGTGACCCTGACTGCTGTTCCTATGGTGGCGGACCCTGCTATCCCTGTTCCCATAAAATAGGTGCTGCTGTGGCTCTTTGAGGCCAAGAGAGACCAATATGATGTCTCCCAGCATCCCCTCCATAGTAATAAACCTGGGGCATGACATGTACCAGTACACAAAATTCCTGTCTCCCTATGAAACCCCGAGGTAGGGAGAAGTAGTCAAAGGATATTCTTTGGACATGAAGCATAGCCCCTGCCCCCTTCAGATCCCCTAGGGTGAAAGCACTTTCCCAGGGACATGAGGCCATGTCATTCGGGGGCACTATTTTTAATTCCTTCCTTTTTGTAGTGAGGGCAAAACCTATGTAGTAGGGTGGTCGGGGCTCCAGGCAGAGCCAGCAGTCTTTGGTCATCTCAGGGCTTGTATTATTTAAATACTGGAAGGTAGTCTTCATGGTATTTATAAGGGGATCCCCCTCTAGAAGGGGAGGGGAATCTTCATCCCTCAGAGGCATCGTCCTCATAGTCAGTCTGGGGACCAATTTAGTCAGGGTTTCTAAAGGAGGGGGAGCTGAATCTGGCTTAAGTTCTGCCAAAGAACAGGTTTTCAGAATTTTTGAATTGTAAATAGGGTTCCAGGGTCCATGCCAAATACATAAGCCCTCAGTCCCCATGTGTGGCCTGTGTCCCATTTCTGATCCATAGTAAAGACATCCCATTGTTTTAGGGTTATGATAAGAGGGTTGCAGGTCTTGGGGACCATACACGACCTATTTTTTTCCAATTGAATATTAATGTATGGGTCTTGTCGTTCAAGTGGATACCATGCCGGGGCCCATGTCTCACAACCCCAGTAAACACAGTAATAGCTTCTTTCATCATCACAGTCAGTCCCGGTGTTCGCCGGGCATGTGTAGAAGGCAGTTCTTAAGGCTTTTTCTGCATCTATGGTGCTGGCCCTACATCCAGTAGCAGGTCTCTGTGCCATTTCTCCTCCATGACCACCCATTTGGTATCTGTCATGCTTTCGAGTGGCCTCTCTACCCAGTGTTGGCCATAAGGAACACAGGTTGATTTCAAACCGTGGAGCAATCTGAGGGTTAGGAGGCATCATATCCATAATAACCTTTCCTGTCTGTGTAACAGATAATTTTCAGACATAAGTCTGGGGCTGGTAGACTCCTTGGGGGGCCATCCCAGAGGGTAGAGTCAGCAGGAGCAGAGTCATAGTGACACCAGGGGAACAGGTGAATTGTCTTTTACCAATCAAAGTTTCAGGGGGTCTCCTGGGTGATGTTGGATCTTCCATTTTTCTTGGTCAACCTGGGCAGGCTTGATATGTGAGTGATGAATCCAGGTGCACAGTCTGTCCACCTTCATTGCTGTGGGAGTCATCAGGATCACAGTGAATGGTCCTTTCCACCGAGGGGCCAATGTCTCCTTCTGACATCACTTTATCCAGACAATGTCTCCAGGTTGGTAAGGATGTGGAGTAGCTGTAGGCAGTTCATGCATGTGCCAGATCAGGGGATGGAGGTGCTCCTGTGCAGCCTGTAATGCCGTAATAGACTGGAGGATTTCATGATTAGATATTTCAGACAACAGTTCTGACTTTAATCCTGGGACCAAGGGAGGGGGTCTTCCAAAAAGAATCTCAAAAGGAGTTGTTCCCTGGATATAGGGGGAGTTTCTAACCCTGAGGAGGGCAGAACCAAACCTAAGAATGAGTTCATCTAGCAACTTCTTGGCAACTGTGTTTGCCATTTTCTTCTTGGTGGGAAAGGCTTCTACCTATCCTGAAAAGGTATCTACAAAAACAAGTAAATATTTATATCCAAACCATCCTGGCTTTATCTCAGTGAAGTCTACCTCCTAGTGGACTCTGGGTGCAGTCCCTCTTTCACGTTTTCCTGAGGGCTTATCATTCTTCAGGTAGGCATTAGTCATCTGGCATGCCGTACATCTGGAGGTGATGTCCTGTATAGTAGCTGTTGAGGAAGGAAACTGGAAGCATCTGATTAGTAATAACCTGATCTTTTCTTTTCCTGTGTGGGATCCTTCATAAAGTTGGTGAACTAGCATTTCCCCCAGGCAGCAGGGGAGGATGACCTTGCCATCTGAAGTGTGTCTCCATCTTGAGGAGACATACCCATTTGGAATTGTCTGGAAATATTTGTCATCCTCTTCTCTGTATGAAGGTTTTTCAGGTAATGTAAGATCTGGCAGGGCTAGGAGCGCAGGTTCGGATGGGGATTCTGCTATTTCCTTGGCAACTTGATCTGCCTTTTGGTTGCCTTGGGCCTCAGGTGTGTTGTTCTTTTGATGTCCTGGGCAATGAATGACTGTCACTCTTTTGGGCATCCATATGACCCTTAACAAATCAATGACCTCTTGTATTTAATAGTCTTTCCTTCTGATGTCAGGAGGCCTCTTTCTCGATAGATGGCCCCATGTACATGAACAGTGGCAAAAGCATATCTACTGTCAGTGTAAATGTTGACACTCTTACCATTCAAAGGCAAAGATTGGTTGACTCCCCTTGTCCAAGGGGATACTGAAAAAAGATATTAGGAGCAGACTGGGTCATGAAGGCAATGTTTATTGCTCATTGATTCTCAGGTGCCTCTGGATCAATGGGAGTATAAGCCTGATAGACTTCCATCAATCTCTCCAAGAACTCTGATGGGGGTTCTGTCCCTGTAAAACCTGGCTGACTTTTGACAAATTTGTAGGCCTTTTTGCAGTGGCCTGGAGACCCCCCCCATAAGAATCTGGCAATAGAGTCTGAGTGACTCCCTACCTGCAGGGGTGTTGAGATCCCAATCTGGGCGGCAGCAAGGGATCCTCAGTAATTCAGCCATTTTGGGCCAGTACCCATTTCTGGGCCTCGGAGAGGATCCAGGTGCATTCCTCAGTGGTGAAGAGGGTGAGAAGGAGTTGTTGGACATCATCCCAGGTGGGCTGGTGAGTAAGAAAGATAGTCTCCAGGAGCCCAATTAAAGCCTAGGGTTTTTCAGAGAAAGGAGGATATTGTAATTTAATAAACAAGAAAACTGTGGCCAGAGGAATCTGGTGGGGCCATAGCACAGAGGGGAAGGACCGCAGGGGTTGTCTCAGGCCTATAGGGCTGGAACCATTTGGGAGGCTTGTCCAAGAGGTAAAAATAAGCCATAATATAGGGGACCTGGTCAGGGTGCCCTGAGTTTCCAAAGATCATGGCTTGAGCAGAAGAAAGTTTGTTAATATCAAAGGACCCAGTGGGGATCTAGTCACCATCAAAAGATGGCCATTCGAGAGAACAAAGGGTACAGAATTTCCCCGATTAGACAGTGTCTCCAGAGATTGCAGCTGCCTTCTGGAAATCCTTAAAATGAGAAAGAATTAAGTCAAGGGGAGTGTTTTTAGATGAAGGGGGATTGACCCATGATGGAAAAGAAAAGGATTACACTGAAATGAAGACAGATGAGAAACAAAGAGAGCGGGTAGATCCTTTCAAGACTTGACTGAAACAGAACAAAGGCACTGTGTGTTGGAGATTCGCTGTGAGAGCAATTAGGGCTGACACTGAAGGACACAAGTGGTCACAAGTGGACACAGGTGGTCAACCATTCAGATGGAGGGTCAGCACATCCCCCGTCCTCTGGCTTGGAGAGCAATGCTGCATCCAGTTTCTCTCCCTTGAGCCCCCAGAAGTCCGGACACCCAGAACAGAAATCAAAACAGACTCATCATGGAAGGAACCAGATCTGATGTCATTGGGTGCCAAACGGAGAACAAAAAAGACAGGAAAATAGACCGAGGGTCTTTTAGGGAATCCTGGACAAGCCTACACAATGTTAAGGGTCCAAAGAAGTCCCTGAATTGACCACTCAGACACTGAGACTCAGGAAAACTTATCTGCTTTATTGAGACCGACCGGCCGGGGACGCAGGCAGGCTCGGGAACTGCAGTGTGACCCAGAGCTGTGGAAACGCAGGGCTTTTAAGCACAAAAACCACAGAGCAGGGGATTTCTATAGAAATCATAAACAGAAGAACCAGGAAAGTATTTGAACAACCTAGGGCTGATTGCCAGAGCCTTAACCTATACATCCATTGGCTAGCTTACCTGGGGCAGAATGTTCTTCCTCTCCTGCCCCAGACCATTTCCATAGAAACCTTAAACAGATGTACCAGGAAAGGGTTTGAACAATCTAGGGGATTTCCAGAGTCAGATGGAGGGCAGCTCTTTCTCAGAGGACAGGGAAGGGGTCTGAGGGGCACGCTCCTTCAGGATGCATTAAACTTATCCGGCCACTAGCTTCCACCAACTGAAAGGGCAGGAATAACATCTGAAATGTACAGCAGAGATTTCCCCCACTTTACTGCAATCTGCCACCTTGGTGACCTACCAACTTTGTAAATGCAACAGTATGTAGTACTGAACAATTCAATATTGTTAGAAATAAAAAACTAAACAACAGAACAACTTCATACAACCAGTTCCATGGTGGACTATGGACCACCAGAATCTGTGTTCCTAGACCTTGATCACTCCTTTTTAGCTCAGAATAAACTTCTTTTCTTTGAACCAAAAACTTTGAACCAATGTGTTGTTGACATGACTGAGATCTTGTTAAATAAATGAGAGAACAGACAGAGAATAATCCTGAGAGTTCTGACATCAAAACAGAATGAAATAACTGGGTGTGTGGCACACGCCTTTAATCCCAGCACTCAGGAGGCTGAGGCAGGCCGATCTCTGTGAGACAAAGGCCAGCCTGGTCTACAAAGTGAGTTCCAGGTCAGCTGGGGCTATAAGGAGACCCTATCTTATGTGTGTGTGAAAAATAGAAAAAACATACCCATAAGGAGAAAGTTCAAATATAATTATACCAGATGTGGTTGCGCACAGCACTTGGGAGGCAAAGGCAGGTGGATCTCTGTGAGATTGAGGTCAAATCGATCTATATAGCAAGTTTCAGGCCAGCTGATGGTAAGGAGAGATCCTGTCTCAAAAGAGAGAGACAGAGGCTAGGGCCCAGTGTGGTGCTACACGCCTTTAATCCCAGCACTTGGGTGGGAGAAGCAGGGAGATTTCTGTGAGTTCAAGGCCAGCCTGGGGTACATATTGACACCTTGTCTCAAAAGCAAAGCAAAACAACAACAACAACCACAAAACACACACACACAGGGGTGGGGTGGGGGGCGGGAGACAGAGAGAGAGAGAAATGGAGGTTGGGATGACTTTACCCAAAGTGAGAGAGGTGGGGGGGGAGACGGAGACGGAGACAGAGACAGAGATATTGGGATGACTTTCCCTGAAGCAAGAAAGCAAAGACGATGGGAAAGGACACTATAGTCACACTGGGAAGTGAAGTCACAACAGAAAAAGAATAGACAAGAGCTTATTGCTGACCAGGGCTATGGTGAGAGTATACATGGTCAAATTATGAGAATAGCCTAGAGCCTATATCCTAGGTGACTTTCGGGTGACATGACACATCTTCACATAATCATTAGTGAGTAGTTAGATGGATTCACACTTTTCAACTGTAAGTATCTCTTTTAAAAACTAGAGTAATTATGGGCTGGAGAGATGGCTCAGTGGTTAAGAACACTGACTATTCTTGCAGAAGACCCGGGTTTGAAACGCAGCACCCACATGGCAGTTAACAACTGTCCATAACTCCAGTTCCAGGGAATCCGACAGCCTCGTCTGTCCTCCTTGGGCATTGCACAACATGGGTGCACTTACCTAAATGCAGGCAATACACATATACACTGCCGGTGCCAGTCGGCCAAAACGGACAGTACCTGAAAGGGGGAGTGAGGATTGAAAGAAATAAAGAAGACAGGAAAGACGCTTCTTGGGAGGGCTCACAGTGAATACTGCCAGCCTCCGTTTATTTCAGTTCTGTCTTTTTATACAGAAGAACTCAATTAGTTACAATTGCTGTATTTCCCCACCTATATCTGAGGGTCAGGGAGCAGTCAGATCAAAGGCTTCTTGGATCCTTTTGTTTACCACTAATGCCTCAAGGTCAGGTATTGTGAGGCTCTCCAGAAAACTTCTTCCTCCTGAATGGGCAGGTTAAGTACTGGTTTGCATGACACAAACTCAGTAAATGAGGCTGCTGCAGCTCAATGATTAGCGGCTCCCGACAATACACATAAAATAAAAATAACAAAATATTTTTTAGAAAACTAGAGTAATTATTTCAGGATGAAAAAAATAGAAACTGTAAGAAAAAAAAAAAAAAGAAAGACCTTGTTCCAGGTCAATTCCAATTCAGTTCAAGTTAGTGTGGGGTTCAGCACCAATTTCCTCAGCAGAGACCATGGTCAGGAAATCCTGTGGGAACCCCACTGCATGCACCTTCCAGAGAGCAATGTACAGCCAGAGCTCTAGGACTACAAATCCCAAAGGTCATCTGACTGCCTAGTGGTTAATGGATGTTACCAGAGACCATAGCCTTGTGTCTGATCCTCCCTTCCCCTCCCTTCCAGCCCAGCCTCTGAGCTCTGAACAGCCTCTCTTGAGCCTCATCTCCCTGTCTTTACCAATTTATAACATGCTTGGGAAGCGACATCTGTGCCTACACAGATGGTACCTCCTTCAGCTCACACAGTCAACACTTGAGAGGGAGCTGGAGAGATGCCTCAGAGGTCAAGAGCACTGGCTGCTCCTTCAGAGGAGCCAGATTCAATTCCCAGCATGGTAGCTAACAACTGTAACTCCAGTTCCAGGGGATCTACCGCCCTCTTCTGGCCCTTTTAGGCATTGCCTGCAAAGGTGCACTTATGCACTTGGAGGCAAAACAATTCGATGCATATTTTAAAAAAAGAAACCAAAAGAGGTCAAAAGTAAGCCTTTGCATCTATGAACATTGGAAAGTGGTGAAGGCCTGGCCCTCACTTTGTTTCTGTGATTTTTCAGGACCTTTAAGACACCAAGCAAAGTAAGTTTAAGAGCGCTTGTGTTATGGAACATGGACAGACAGGCATTCAGTCTGCAAAAAGCAAGCATGTTGGCTGTATATGTGAAGCGCTAAAATCCTTACCACTTTGTCTTCCCAGGGTACTCCTGTTTGAAATAAAATCCGAGGTCCAAGGACTGCATCAATACTGCACAAAGACCTTGTGGAAAGTAACTTGGCAAGGCAGATTTTACTTTTGCAAATGGGGTGTTGGTGTGGTGACTCAGATCCAGTAAGCACACAGGAGCTGCAAGTATGGTAGGATTTTATTTGTAAGATAATGTGTCTTCTCCTCATTGGCCAGGGTCTGACCTCAGTCCTTCCTGGTTGCCTAGTTTAACAAATAGTCATAGCCAGGCACCGTGGTGCACGGCTTTAATCCTAGCACCTGGGAGGCAGAAGCAGGCAGATCTCTGTGAAATTGAGGCCAGCCTGGTCTACATAGCAAGTTCCAGGCCAGCTTGGGCTATAGGGAGACCCTGTCTCAAAAAGACACAAACAAAACATAAATAAATAAAATTTTCAAACGAGCATGAAGAGAGAAGAACTCCACTGCCCCAGGCCATCAGATTCTGGAATGCATCAGGACCTTTCTTTAAACAAAGTCTTACAGGGTGTGTATAGTGGGATTAAAAGATTAGAATTCCTTGTCATAAACCAAGTTCCAAGTTCTACAGTTTGAAAGGGAAGTCTAGGGGCTGGAGAGATGACTCAGTGGTTAAGAACAATTGTTGTTCTTCCAGAGGACCCAGACTTGATTCCCAGCCCCTACATGGAGGCTAACAACTGCCTGTAACTCTAGTTCCAGAGGATCCGACACCCTCTTATGGTCTCCACGGACACTGCATGACACAGGTACACTTAAACACGTGCTAGCAATACACTCATACACATAAAACAAAAGACTAATATTTAAAACAAACCAAAGACCAGGCATGATGACACACACCTTTAATCCCAGCACTTGGGAGTCAGGTGGATCTCTGGGAGTTCGAGGCCAGCCTGGCCTACATAGCAAGTTCTAGGCCAGCTGGGGCTACAGGGAGACCCTGTCTCACCCCCCCCCAAAAAGACTAATATTTAATGTTTCTTTCTTACACTCCAATAACTCTCCCCAGGATCTGAGTATTGTAATTAGAGTTGTCAGTCTACCCAATATTGGAGAAGACGTGGACATTCAAGATTTGGCCACTCCCTCTCAGTTGTACATGCATGTCTTTAATCTCAGCACTTGAGAGGCAGAGGCAGGTAGATCTCTGAGTTTGAGCCCAGCCTGGTCTACATACAGAGTTCCAGACCAGCCAGGGCTACATAGTGAAAACCTGTCTCACACCCCCTACACACACACACACACACACACACACACACACACACACACAAGCAAGCTTCTGTGCACAGTAGGAATTGTATACTGCATTACTCCATAATTAACAGTGTTAAGGCTTCAGTAGAATCATCAGGCAAATATCACAATTCTCCCCTGCCATTATGCAAGCCATTTCTACCGTTGAGTGGAATTCAGACCCAATTTCCTAGTGGAAATCAGTTGGCACATGTCTCCCCACCAGTCATCCAGCCTATGCCCCTTTACCTCCAGTCTGTATATAATTACTTTTTCTCAATGGAAATTCACATCCTCTTCTTCTTATCCATTGATTATTTTTTATGTGTATGAGTGTTTTGCCTGCATGTATGTTAACAATCCTCATAGATGCCAGAAGATGGTGACAGATCCCCTGGAACTGGAGGTACAGATGGTTGTGAGCTGTCATGTGGGTGCTGAGACCCAAACCCTGGTTCTCTGTAAGAGCAGTCAGTGCTCTTACCCATGGAGCCATCTCTCCAGCCCTTTGGAATAGATTAATAGAAAGCATTTGCCCATTGTTATCTGCTTGTTGATATTATTGCACTGTACAGTCTTCCTTTCCCAGTCATATTCAACTCCAGTTACTTATTGGCATTTACACTACACATTAAAAGGAAAGGAAAGGATGGTGAGATGGCGCAGCAAGTAAGCGTGCTTTCCCACAAGGCTCAGGACTCGAGCTTCACCCCAGAGATCCACAATGTGGAAGAAGAGAATTGACTCCCACAAGATGCCTTCTGCACCTCTCTCTGTCTCTCTGTCTCTGTCTCTCTCTCTCTCACACACACACACACACATCCCACATGCCATTTTTAAAATTCAAATTACTATTAAATATTCCCTTATATCATTTAAGGCCCCGTTTCCATATAACCTGCTCCGTCCTTGTTTGTATTTTTGAAGTGCCTGCAACTTCAGAGATTGAAGGTGAGCAGGAAGTGTGGTGGTAGAGAGGAAGGGGAAGCCTCTCTGGACCTTTGTGAGCTGAGGGTGTTTGTTTCACTCATACACATAAGAAATAAAAATAAACAAAAGGGTAAATTACTCCAAGGACAAATGAGAAAGAAGGGGAGAAATTTCCATAGACAAAAAGGAATTCTATGCAAAACAGAGGTAAATGGGCATAGGCTGGAACTACAGGCATAACTTGGAACCTGTCTTCTCACATGGGGCATACTCTTGAACTTTAAGCATTTATTGGCTGGGAACAGGGTTCATTGGATAAGCACTTGGTGTATAAGTCTGATCACCCGAGTTTAGATCCAAAGAATCCAGTAGTAGAAAGTCTGATCCAGTAACAAAGACACTTGTAATACCAGTGTCCCTATAGGGACATGAGGTAGACAGGAGAATCTCTGGGCTCTCCAGAGTCAGCTAGCCTGGTGCACATGTTACTGAATGAGAGACTTTGTCTCAAACAAGATGGAAGGTGGGGCAAGGCCCAACACCCAAAGCTGTCCACTTAATACCACCCACAAGCAAGGTACCCACTAACATACACATGCAAATGCATATAGGCAGAGACATCATGTGCAAAAGATAAACTTTCAATTACAGATACATTTATCTATTTACTTATAGAAAATAGTCACTTTCAGGCACTTTAGTAAACAAAATTGACCTAATCTTTAGCCTTGCATGCTAAGAGAACAGAATGATTGATGGAAATAATAACCAGAAAATTACAAGGCATGTCCTCAACAATTAAGTGCTATACAGAAGTCACATGCTTGTGTATGCACAGATGTCACATGGAGGCAGGAGCTCTGGATGCTTCTGCTGAGGGAGGATCACATTTCAGTCTCCCTTGTGGTAATTCCTCATGTGCCGATGGTACGTGGAGGATTGGCGGAAATTGGCATGGCACACGGAGCACCTGTAGGGCTTCTCTCCTGTGTGAATCCTCTGGTGAGCCACCAGGTTGGTCTTGTTGCTGAAGGTCTTCTCACACATGCTGCATTTAAAAGGCTTCTCCCCTGAGTGAATGACCTGATGAACTCGGAGTTCTGATTGTTGATAGAAACCTTTGTGACACTCCCCACAGAAAACTGTCCTCTCGTTCCTATGCCTCTTCTGGTGGGTTAAAAGGTAACAGCGATGCCTAAATAGCTGCTGACACTGCTCACATTTGTATGGCTTCTTTACCCTATGATGGGATATTTCTTGCTGCCTTTCACATAAGGAGTTTCTCTCATGATTCTTGTGCACAGGGTTAGGCCCAGAGGTTGACTGCTCTGGCCTGCAGGGAAACCCTGGTTGTACCTCCATAGAGACATCTTCATGAGAGGGTTCCTTTACGGACACTTCTTGGGACCTAGAGGTCCCTTGGCTTGCTACTGTGGCATCTTGAGGGTTTCCATAAGAAACACCTCCCTCTTCAGGCTCAGCAGAGTTCTCCTGGATAATGATGAGGGACTCTATCTGATTTCCTCGGCCTGGTAGTCTGTCATCCATTTCAGTAGTTTGCTCTTCGTCTTCATGACCTGAGGAAATAAGAAAACCTATGAAACACTGCCCAAGAAAGGATCCCAACACAACACCCCTCTGGTGTCCAGTTTCCCCTGACTCACCCATATCCAAGGGACCATCTTCGGGAGGCTGGAAGGGCCTTGCATGGTCTTCTGTTGACATTTTTGCTGACCTCTGTTCTTTCAAATGCATGATGACTTCTTTTAAGGGCATATGCTCAGGAAAGAGGGCTTCCTCTCCCTGCATGAAGACATGCACCTGAGAACAAAACCACGTGACCACTGGGTCTCAATCTGTTGTGTGTCAGAAACCCTGCCTCAACATGTTCATGGGATCCCTCAAGTACGGGTCAGCACGTCTCGTCCAGCCCAGGTCTCTAAAGGTGTCATCATCACTCACACCTTGTCATGTCCTCTAAAGTCACTGTAGACACTGAGTTAGCAAATGCTGAGTCATTGTCCCTGGGGATAATGTAAGGTTAGTTTTCTGTGAGCTTCTGGCCACAACATTTTTATCAATGCATAACCTTATTGCTTCTATTTATGTAGTATTGACCAGTTAACAGAATTTATGACCCACAGTGCTATAACTTATGCCTGAAGGAAAGAACCCCAATACATATACTGTCTCCATAAGATACAGGAACACAGGTCTGTACTTGGGAACATGCCTGGACAGTATGCCGACATGATACAAGGCTGTCAGTTTAAGGGGTGAAATTCCCAATGAAAAAGCTCCAAATGTGGAATGAAACAGTTGTTTAAAATATGAAAACTAAAACAAGAACAGGCGCATTTCTGACTGTGTGTGACCAGTGTGGTATTTTTCCCCACATTCACATGGGTCATTTCTGTAAATGACTAAGAATGTATCTTATGACCCAGAATTTTGCCAATTGATACATACACTGAAAAAGTATCCAGTGGAGCTGCATCTAATGCCAGTCTTTCTGGATTTGAAAAACTACATCGAAGAACCAAGCCTTGGCAAGGCATTTGTTCTTATGTGTGTGTTTGTGTGGGGGCATGCATATGGAGGCCAGATTTCAACATGAGATGTCTTTCTCTATGTCCTCCTCAGGATAGACAGGATCTCTTACTGAATTGGAGCTCAGCCTTTTTGTTACTTTGGAAAGCCAGAGAATCACTTGGCTCACCAGTTTCTCCAGCCTTCCACCCCCTCCCACCTGCCACCAAGTGCTGGAATTACAAGTGTGTGTTGCCATGCTGGATGTTTTTGTTTTGTTTTGCTTTTAAGACAGCGTCTCCCTGTAGCTCGGCTGGCCTGGAACTCACTATGTTGACCAGGCTGGCCTCAATCTCACAGCAATCTGTCTTCCTTTGACTCCTGAGTGCTGGAACCCAAAGGCACGTGCCAACACGCCTGGCTTCACATTAGATTTTTATGTGGATGCTGAGGTTCTGAACTCAGATCCCACACTCCAAAGCAAACACTTTACTGACTAAAACATCTCCCCAGGTTCAAGGCATTTTTCTTAACCCTTAAAGTTGAGCCCTTAAAGTTTTGGCTCAAATGTTAACTTCTCAATGTCTTTGCTACCATGTTAACCAGCTCCATCAAAAACTCACTGGGTACCTTTCCTTTGTGCCATCATAGAGCCAGGAACACTGTCCTTAGTGAGGATTTTGGTGGGGAGAGTACAATCTGACTGATAATGGAACCGACAGTATTTCCCTACTTCCTTGCAACTCCTACTGACTGTACTTCTTCTTCCTCCTTAACCCCCCCCACACCACATCAGACCCCCGTACTCACCCAGACAGGAGGCTTCAAGCAGTCATCAGTCAGGTCCTCCATGAACGTCTCCATGTTTCTGCCACTTGACTCCCACTTCTCTTTCAAGGCAGACCTGTCCTTGCAGCGTCCAGTGAGAACAAACTGCTCCATGATCAGCTGAGACATCATCTCCTCCTTGGTGTGCTTTTCCGGCTGCAACCAGGAGTTAAACCACTCACCGAGGCTCTGCAGCTCCTGCTTTGCACATGAGCCATTGCCATGTGGAGGTGAGTGGAGCTGAGCACTTGGAAGCTTAGAGAGCTCTCCTGACTGTGCAGTCAAATCCTCAGTTGGTTTAATGTCCAAGATGTTTAATTCAAGAGCATCTGAGGATGGTTCAGAGGGTTCAGGTTTTCTGAGATGGGAAGTCATTCTTGTCAAGAAGTCTCAGAAGAGTCAATTCAGACTCTGTTGCCTTTGGTTGGTATGTTTCAACAAGGGTGGTTTGTTAAACGCTGTAAGGTAGAAACACAATAGATATGTACATCTCATATTAAATAGAATACTGATAGATAAATAATTAAGGCTAAATTGAACTGGCTCAGCAAACTTCCCTAAGTTACTCCATTTTGTTCAGAGCCATTTCAGCAGCAACTTTACTCCACACCGAAAGGAAAAGGGGGGCAACCTTGGGCCTTGGAAAATTGCCCTCGCCATGAATCATGGAATGTGCTAATTCCAGATATTATATTTTTATTAACCAGCTTGTTTTTGCTTCTGTAACCTGCTTGCTGTCTACTGGCTCAGCAAACTTCCCTAAGTTACTCCATTTTGTTCAGAGCCATTTCAGCAGCAACTTTACTCCACACCGAAAGGAAAAGGGGGGCAACCTTGGGCCTTGGAAAATTGCCCTCGCCATGAATCATGGAATGTGCTAATTCCAGATATTATATTTTTATTAACCAGCTTGTTTTCGCTTCTGTAACCTGCTTGCTGTCTTGGGTCACCCTGACACAGGGCACAAGACCACCCTTGTTATCCTGTTATTGTATGACCACCTAGAAGTTATTTACCTTGACTGTCTTATTTTACTTGTTATGGCTAAAGCAGTTGGCTAGTTTTTAATGTCACAAAGTTGAGTGCCAAGTTATATGACTGTATCACTTATCTGTACAATGATTGGTTGTTAATAGAATCAAAATACTGCTATGTTGTACAAACCTGATTGGTTCACAAATGTCCTGTTTTAATAATAATTCTGTAATCCTATAAAAACTCTGACCTGACAATCACCAGGGCTGCTTCTACTCCCGAGATAGACAGCCCGGCCGGTCGAAAATTAAAATTTACCTTGCTATTTTTCTTAAAGTGGTGTTGGTGATTTTTTTAAGAACTCTGTCCTATAACAGTTGTTTGTTTGTTTGTTTGTTTGTTTGTTTGTTTGAGACGGGCTCTCACTATGTAACCCTGGCTGGCCTGGAACTCACTATGTCGACCAGAGATCCGCCCACCTCTGCTAAAATTCAAGGGATTAAAGGTATGTACCTGCACCACCATGCCTGGCTCATGCCTGTTTCTAAAGAGGAGCTTCCAAATTATACAAGCTCTCAACTTCTGAAAACCTGGATGTGAACCTGGGACACTTATCTAGTAAGATCCTTAACAGCAGTGTGGAGAAGCATTTATGTGATCAAAAAGAGAGAGAGGGACACAGCCACCTCACCAGGAGCCAGGATCAGGGAGATGAGCAAGCACTAGGGGGTGATTATTTGGCTCCCACAACACAGTATAAGGGGACAAATGATGAGGTTTAGGAGATGGAGTCCAGTGTGTAGCAGCGGGTCTTGGGAGGGGGTGAGTGGCAGCATCTCTATGACCTCAGTGTTTAGATCTGTTTAGACCCCAGAGCTCAAGATGCGTTCCTGGCATGACCTCCTGGTGCCCTCTTGGATTTAATGCCCTTATTCTGATTTTAAACAGCCCCAGCTCTGTGGCTTATATCAATATAGCACCTTATCTTTGTGGGTGCAGCTGTGGCTTTTTATGCTGGACCAGGCTGAAAAACAGCCCCTTTGATGGCAGCGCCACTCAATGGCCCCAGCACGTCAGCTCTCTTTAATGGAGCCATCATAGTCAGAACAAGTAAGATGTCCAGGCCTGACGTCAGTGGAATGGGGTAGGTACCCATCCTGCGTGGGGGGCACTGTCTTCACCTGATAATGTAGTCTGTAGCTACGGAGGAAGAAATAGGAACTTTAAAACAATCAATGCTAAGCCAAGGATAGGAAGTAGATATGAGCTACCATATGTTATACAGGAAAGCTCTGTCCTGTGTGGCCCCAGCCCTAGAAGTGCCACCATGCAGTCCCCTCCAGGACAGTCAGGATTGAGTGACTGGAGGTATTGGACTAGCACAGACCTGTCTTGAGAGTCACCATGATGGGCAGGAATGTGTCAGATGCCAACAAACAATTAGCTGAGCACTGTAGAGCAGTCAAAGGCACTGAGTGTCAGAAAACAAAGTTTTAGAACAGTGAATTCCTGGATGTCTGGGTGCTCTCAAGAAAGCAGGTCCTGGGAATGTGAGGACTGCGGCCAGCCAGAACCCGGAAGGGAGCCTGCCCAGCCTCAATAGAATGTCTTGGTGACTAAAAGGGAAAGTGTTCAGAAAGGTTTCAGAGTTGTTCTCAGTGCCCAGACAAGCCCATGGTTGCTTTTATCTCCTGGGACAGAGGCTGAGGGCCTAAAGCTGGAAAGGGAAATCTGCCCTGGACTTGACAGTAGCTTTATCACACTCTGGGCACGCTCACCATGGAAACTCCTTTTCAGTCTGCTCGTTCCCTGACAAAGGCCCCTCCTGGTGGTACCAAGGTTTCTGGCCTTGCCATGTCAGCTAGCTTCTATGGGACACATTTTATAGCGTTTTTAAATTCTGAGCTATATCTGTGACAAAACAGGGATGGGAAAAAAGGAAAAACCATGTCAGGTGTTTCTTGCTGTATAATCCTTCTTTTTGTGTGTGAGTGTGTGTGTGTGTGTGTGTGTGTGTGTGTGTGTGCTTGTTAAGGCCTGAGATTTCTGTTGGGCATCTTCCTTGATCACTCTCCACCTTATATATTGAGCCAAGGTCTCTCTCTGGAGCCCAGAACTTGCCATTTGTATTGGTCCTGCTTGCCAGTTTGCTTGAGAGATTTCCTGTCTTTGCCTTCTGAGTGCTGGGTTTACAGGTGGTTCTGCTTGCCTGCTGGTAGTGCCTGCCTGGCATTTAATGGGTGCAGGGGAGCTCAACTCTAGTTGTCATGCCCTCAAGGTTACCCTGGGAGCTGTCTCCCCCATCTCACTTCATTCCTTCTTAATGTCTAATAAAATTTTTTTACATCATGAAAGTGTATCGAAATGCTTTTTTTCCCATCTGTTTGAGATAATCTGCATTTTTTCCTTGGATGTTTAACAGACATACTTTGAGGCCTATACTAATTTGGACAGAGGGACATAAAGGACAGTTTTTGCTCCTTACCCTCCTAGGTCGATTAGTTCCAGGGGACTATGAGCATCTCCCAAAATATCCTGTAATTGTGGTGGGTCACCTGTCTTCTTGAGCAAGGAGGCTGAGGAGACTCCATGAGATGGACTAGAACCAGTGTCCGGTCTACAAAGAGGAGGGTCAGCACAGAGGAAATATTTCCTCCATGCTTCCAAGCGAAGCCCAGGTCGAGCAGGACCCCTTGACTTATCTTCATGTAGATGGAACTGGTAAAAGAAAGCCTAAGGAGCCAGGGGCTCCCTGAAAAGCCCACGTCACCCCTGAGGACCAGATCCTCAACCAACCTTAAAGTAAAAGTAAAATGGTTTATTTGGTCCAACTATATGGTCTTAAACACCAAAAAGGAAAGTATAACCAAAAATTAAAATAATAAGTATATTTCTTTAAGAGTCAAAAAATTGTATTTCTCAGACATTAGACTTAAGTCCAGGTAAAATGTTATTTAGACAATTATTTCTCAGTAATGATTTTGTTCTTAACAGAAAAATACTGCTCAGGTATAAGGCTTCAAATCTTGGTCTCCAATACTATAGTGCCTACCTACAGCTGCTATTGTTCTAAAATGATGACTAAGTTTATTTTACTTTCTATCTACTGATTCTAGCCACTCCAACAGCTATCAGAGTATCTGAAAACAAATCCTAAGTTCATCATTCTCAAGTCCAGTCTTGGCAGCTCAAAGAAAAAAGAACAAGCAATAGATGGATGCTTTGAAAGCCCTCATCAAAAAAAAATTCCAATGGACTTTAAGTGTTTCTTCTGGTTCCATGTCTAAAACTTGTAATGCTAATTATTCTTGCCTTTAATTGTCCTTCATGTCTCAATTTGAGAGTTTTTTTTTAGGCCCACTAAAGGGATACCCCAATTGCCACACTCTACGTCCCTGTTCAGCATGGAAGAAGCCAGAGCGGTCTGCGTCCCAATTCCCCATAGGCAAATTGGGTTACCTCTTCAAAAACAAAAACTAACACGTGAAGCAAAAAATACTATGGTTGCTGCAGGGCGACCTTTGACAAAAGAAAACATGTTTCTTGCAATTCTTACTGTGCTGACCGTACAAGCGTCAGTGGCTTCAGGAGAGATTTATTGGGCGTATGTACCTAACCTGCCTCTTTTGCATCCTATAGGATGAGGAGATGGATCACAAATTAAAATAATGACTACAATTCCCCCTGGTAATTACTATCTGGTGCCCCCTAATGGTACTTATTGGGCATGCAGCACGGGAACCTAAAAATGTACAGCCAATTTTGTAAGAGATGCATCCTTGCTCTGGAAACTGTTATTGAGTATGTTAAAGCTATAATGAAATGCTTTTTTTGGAAAAAAAAAAGCCAGATGTACTCCTTATGTAAAAGGAATTATTTCCTTTGGGATCTTGTTTGGGTAATCTCCACCCCTACTTCCCGCTTAGGGGAGGAAAACCTGGTAGAAATATCTAATTACAGCCTTTTACTGTCATTGCAGGCTCTGCAAAATGCTCTGAGCCAGGTACATGGACTAGTGCAGGAGGCTCATGAGCCCAGTCATCCCTCACTGACCACTGAACAGACAGATCTGGAACCTGGTGATTGGAGTTGAGTCCACAGACATCAAGTGCCTAACCTTGAACCCAAGTGGCTGGTCCATATCCGATGCATTGTATCAGACATTAAAAAAATCTTTCTAATCTTATAGTTTTTTTGCTAAAGAATGGAAGAAATCTTACCTTCTGTCGTTAAAGAAATCAGTGGCTGATAACAAAAGCTTATATTAAAATAAACCTTAGAAAAGCATTTAAATATCGAATTCAACCCTACAAAGGGAGAATATGAATAAGATTTAGAAATATATATTTAAAGTATTTTTCAGTATGTATTTTTATTTATTTTGTGCATTTCATATAATACATCTCAATCATATTTAGATCCCCCCTCCTCTATAAGCACCCGTCACAACCCCCCACTGGATTTCATGCAGTCTGTCATATATGTTAAGACCTATTTAGTCAAGTTTGTGTACCCAGATGTCCCTCAGTGTGAGCTCATCCATGGGAGCCTGGTCAGCCTATCTAGCATCACCCCCTTAACAAGTACACCTCTCACCACACATCAAAGAAGCTTTTTGCAACAGATGGAGATGATTACAGGGTTCCACAACAGTCACACACAGAGAGTAAGTGTCTAAGAGATGCCCAGTCCTAAGTGACACATCTACAATGGAACCTCTACTCCTGAGGCTCATGGAACACAGAGAGCAGGAGCTAGAGAGAATACTGATACTCTCACCAGCAAAACTTTCTCACGCACCAGGAAGTGATGAACACAGAAAACCACAACTGGCCAAAATGTAGAGATTAAGAGATGGCAGAGTGTGTGTCCCTGGACACACTCCTCTATTAAATGTCTGCCACCCAAGGGTTCAGGGACCATTGTGGAAGAGGTGGCTGAAAGACTTCAAGAGCCAGGGGTAGTGGGTGATTTATTTATTTTATTTTATGTGTATGAGTATTTTGGCTGCATGGATGTACATGTGTACAATGCTTGCAGAGGCCAGAAGAAGACATTGGATCCCCTGGAACTGGAGTTACAGTCAGTTGTTAGACATCATATGGTCACCATATGGGTACTGGGATCTGAATCCACGTCCTCTGGAAAAGCAGTAGTCAACTCTCCAGCCCCTCATAACGTATATATTTTTAAAAGACTTATTTATATTTATTTTATATATACACTTACAAGTGCCTCTGTGTTTGTGTGTGTGTGTGTGTTTGTGTGTGTGTGTGCGTGTGTGTGTGTGTGTGTGTGTGTGTGTGTGTGTGTACACCATGTTCTTTTCTGGTGCCTGGAGAAACCAGAAGAAAGCATCAGATTCCCTCAAACTATAGTTACAGGTGGTTGTGAGCTGCCTGATGTGGGTGCTGGGAACTGAACCAAGGTCTTCTGCAATTGAAGCAAGTGCTATTAACCACTGAGCCATCTCTCCAGTCCAAAAAGTCATATTTTTTGACAAGCAAGTTTCAAGTCACACAATTCGGAAATGAGCATGATGGTAGTAGTGATCCACAGGCCTATCAATAAGTACTTGACTCCTGTTAGTTGATGCCGTTTAAACCTCATTGGGTTTAGCTAGGTTATGCACCCTGATCTCAATTAATGAGTCAAAGCTATTCCCTTAAAAATCTCGTAGGTAGGGCTGGAGAGATGGCTCAGTGGTTAAGAACACTGTTCTTGCAGAAGACCTGGGTTCGAATCCCAGCACCCACATGGCAGCTAATAACTGTCCGTAACTCCAGTTCCAGGGGATCCAACAGCCTTTTCTGTCCTCTGCGGGCATTGCACGACACGGGTGCACTTACCTACATGCAGGCAATACATGCATATACATAAAATAAAAAGAATAAAATATTTTTTTTAATCTTGTAGGTAGGACTGGGGATCAGCTCAGTAGCTCAGACAACAGTGCTCAGACAACATGCATAAAGGCCTTAGTTTCATTCCCACAAATGGCAAAAAATACCTTACCCCAAACCCTCACACGAGAATGTTCTGTACTAGAAGACTTCTAGTTAAGCCGTGCAAAATACTAATGTTCTTGATTCACACCACAATTCACTGGCTCTGTGCATCCAAGGGCAAAGCTTTAATTCATTCCTTGTGCTACAGGAAATTGCTAGATCAGCTGTTAACCCCTCCACCTAAAGCTCCATTTTAGGGTTAGTAGCCGAATCTACCCACCCCCTCTCTGTTTGCAAAATTCTCTTCTCATAGACTGATTCTCTTTCCCCCACAACACACAGACCATGTATTTATACTTTTATTCCATAGAAATAGATGTGGCTGACCTGGTGGCTCACGCCTTTAATTGAACGGTCTCAGGCATCTAAAAACAAAATAAGAAATAAGAAATAAAAAAGCCCCACCACTACCAAAACAATTAACAACAACAAAACCAAACCTAACTACTTTCTAAGGAATTTAAAAAATCAGTAATAGTGTGGTGGCCCATGCCTTCAATTTTAGCACAAAGGAGTCAGAGGTAGGCGGATCTCTGAGATCCAGGCCAGCCTGGTCTACATAGGGAGTTCCAGAACAGCTGGGGCTACAGGGAGACCCTGTCTCAAAAAGACCAAAAAAAAGAAAAGAAAAAAAAAACCCATCAAATAGATATGGCTAAGTATTGGAATCTAAAACCAGGTTGATAGATTTTCTACTTTGGAGTTTGTCTTTATAAGGTATGTAACCCAGACATACTTCCTTGTGAGGTTTCCGTCCAGGTCAAGGAAGCTGTGATTTAAAAAGCAAAACAACAGAACAACAATAAAAAAACCCACCACCTTTGGGATATGTCATGTGAGCACAAAATGAGTTCAGTTATGCAAGGTTAACCATGGCTTGAAAATCTTAAATCAGAAATGCTATAAATAGCAGGGTGTGATGGCACACACCTTTAATCCCAACACTCAGGAGGCAGAGGCAAGCAGATCTCTGTGAGATTGAAGCCAGCCTGGTCTACATAGTGAGTTCCTGGCCAGCTGGGGTTACAGGGAGACCCTGTCTAAAAAGAAAATAAAATTCTACAAATAAATAAGTCTTAACTATTAAACTTCAAACTTCAGGCTGTTTAGCATAGCAAGATGCAGTATCATAATATAATCTGTTCTGTTTTGACATGAACCACCCTTTGCACAGTGGTCCCATGTATATAAGCTGCCTGTGTGCTGGTCTCCTAGTGACCCTCTTTTCATAGTTACCTGATTACACAGACAGAACCACAGGCTTATGTTCAGGCAATGCTCATTTTACTTACTGATGGCCCCAAATTCAAGAGCAGTGATGCTGACAGCTCAGACAACCAGAGGAAATTTGGAAAGTGTTTCCTTCAAATTCATAGGCAAAAATAAGGGGATGGAGGGACAGCTAAGCAGTTAAGAGCACTGGATACTCTTGCTGAGAACCCTGGTTCAGTTCTCAGCACCCACTGATTCATAACTGCCTGTAACTTGAGTTCCAAGGGAACCAACAGCCCTCTTCTGACCTCCGAGGGTTTACAGGTATGTGATGCACTTATATACGTGCAGGCAAAACTTGTAAACATGAAATAAAAATAAATCAATCCAAAAGAGGCAAAAATACTTAATGGGGGGAGGGATGGTATAACAAGGTTGTTACAATCAGTGGTGAGAATGGAGCAAAGTGTTTGAGCTCAGTGCTGCCCAGATTTCCATATCACAGAGATCTTAGAACATGTTCCCCTTTCACAAGAGGATATTACGACAACTGCAGTTGTTACCAAATTTTTAAATTATGCCCCATCCCCTAGCCCAAATGACAACAGATCAGATTTCCATAAGAGAAATAGTAAAAACAAATTGGTAGCGCTCCTAAATTCACAAGACAGCAAAGATACAGCCAAACATACTTAGGGCAAGTCTCCCGAGTCTAAGCCTTCACACAGTCTGAAACAAGCATTTTGGGTCAGGGAAGCAGTCATTACTGGGAGATCTCCAGTTTTAAAAAGAGGAATTCCTGGGCTGGAGAGATGGGTCAGTGGTTAAGAACACTGGTTGTTCTTGCAGAAGACCAGGTTCGAATCCCAGCACCCACATGGCAGCTAACAACTGTCTGTAACTCCAGCTCCAGGGGATTCAACAGCCTCTTCTGTCCTCATGGGCATTGCACGACACAGGTACACTTACCTACATGGAGGCAATACACTCATACACATAAAATAAAAATAATAAATAAAATGTTTTAGAAAACAAAAAATAAAAAGAGGAATTCCCTTACTGCCCCTTAACTACCTTTTGGTTTTTTTTGTTTTTTTTTTTGATAGGGTATCGTGTAACTCTGGCTGGCCTGGAACTTTCAGAGATCCTCCTGCCTCTGCCTCCCATGTGCTAGGATTAAAAATATGCATCACCACATCTGCCCTGTTAACTATTTCTACACACACACACACACACACACACACACATATGCACACACACTCAAGACACAAAGGTAGGAAAGTTCTTTCATTCTTGAAGCTTACTTCTTTTCCTTTTGGTGGGGGGGGGTTCTTTTTTGAGACAGGGTCTCCCTGTAGCCACAGCTGACCAGAAACTCGCTATATAGGCCAGGCCGGGCTTGAACTCACAGAGATCTGCCTGCCTCTGCCTCCTGAGTGCTAGGACTAAAGACGTATACCACCACCCCTTGGCTAGCTTACCTTCTTTTCAAGTGGGTTTCAAATGGAGTGATTCAGTGAAGCACAGAGAGCTGACCTGTGCCTGGTTTTCTGCTCTGGCTCAGCTGATACTTTTTCCAAGCTCTCTTTCTTTTATAGGGCCTGGATTCAGTGACTCAGTTGAAGATTTGGTATTTAATTGGATTAGACCTGCCTCTGGTTGGGTGTGGCAGCTCACACCTGTAATCCCAGTACTCTGGAGTCAGAAGCAGGAGGGTAGTAAATTCAAAATAGCCTAGAAGCCTAATGAGATCATGGCCAGCCTGGGATAAACAGATGATGCTTAACTGAAAAAAGAAAGACAGAAACACACAAATGCAAAGAGAGAGAGACAGACAGACATATACACACAGAGAGGGAGAGAGGGATAGAGACAGAGGTAGACAGACAGACACACACACAGAGCCAGAGAGTCAGAAAAATAGAGAGATAGAGGCAAAGAGACAGGAAAAATAGAGACAGAGACAAAGACAGAGACAGAGAAGCCCAGCCAGTAAGACAACCTGGCAGGTAAAGGGACTTGTGGCCAAGAATGATTATTTGACTTTGATCCCTTAGCCTACATGATGGAAGAACAGAACTGGGTCCTGAATGTTATCCTCTGACTTCCACAGGCACATGATGGCATGGTACCTGGGTGCCTGTACACCTACACACATGTACACAAATACACACATGCAACAGAGGGTATAAAAAGGGCCAGGCATGGTGGTACACACCTTTAATCTGAGCATTCGGGAGGCAGAGGCAGGTGGATCTCTGTGAGTTCAAGGCCAGCCTGTTCTCCTTAGTGAATCCAGGCCAGCTGTGGCTACAGGGAGACCCCCCATCTCAAAAAAGACAAAAAAAGTATAAAAATGGAAAACTTTTCTGTTGAATCTCTGCTGAAATCTCAACCACAGCTCTGAATCACCTCGGTGGATGCTGCCTCTGGACCTGTGGACCATACATACCATAAGCAATATGTCAATATTACTGCAGTAAAAGTCAACAGCATTTATACTGAGTGGGGATACCGGGATTGACCTTAATCTCATTTACATTCTGACCATGTTTTGTCATACATGGCTAATGTTAAAACGTTCTAATTATCTGAGATTTATGTGCTCCAAATGTGGCAGTGAGCAATAGCAAACCTTTGTAAGCATAATGAGACGGAGGCCATGAGGATGCCTCACAGAGGTGTTCCAAATAGCAAAGACGTGACAGGGGCTGAGGCTGGTCTCCTCTGGGTGGGAAGCGGGGAGAAAGGCTTGTGTGCACTTGTTTTATGTTTAGCAAACACGATGTGTATAGACATGATCTAAAGACTGCAGGATAAAGAGAATGTGGAGACATGGTTCAGATGGCATGATTTTGTAACGTTGTGAAGTCCTAGCTTTTATCACCAGCACATAAATATGAAATAAAATTTTTAAAAAATGAATGCAAAATATAAAATACTAAATAAAGAGTCATGCATGGTGGTGCTTGCCTTTAATCCCAGCACTTGGGAGGCAGAGGCAGGTGGATCTCTGTAAGTTCAAGGCCAACCTGGTCTACATAGTGAGTTCCAGGTCAGCTAGAGCTGCAGGAAGATCCTGTCTCAAAAAGACAAAACAAAACAAAACAAAACACCTAAATAAAGCGGCAAGGGTCTCAGTCTGGGTTGAACTCGGGTGTCTAGTGTGGTGAAAACTAGGATCTTTCTTCTCCCCTTCCTGTATCTCCCACCCTCATGTAGGTTAAAGTTTCTATGGAGATGAGAAGTCTGGGGAGCGGTCGAGCCTCTGCTGTATGAGGAGCAAAGATTCCTGGGTCTGTGATACAGAGTTCCTAACTGCTCCATAATTATCCAGTTGGTTCCTGTCTATTCCTTTTGGTTCTGAATTGATTATGTGTCTGTTTGATGTCCCGACAGTTACGCCAAAGTCTTTCCAACTCATTGCTATGGAATAGTTGGTCATACAAGGGAGTTTCATCCACCCGTTCTACAGGATCTAATGGGGTTTTCTTGAGTATTCGGTATATGTATTTGATAATTCATATCTCTGATAATTAACCTTTTCTCACAGAATGCAGGAGTAAGCCTGCCTTCTGAATCATGGTTTGTGGAATGAGTGTGATTTTTCTCGTGATGTTCAAGCTTCAAAGCAGTTCTACCATGATTTGCCTTCAAGAAGGCTTATGGCTATTTCCCTTCAAATGATCATTTTCTTATGAGTAGAGGCATTTCTGGAAAAAAAAATGTGGGGAAGCCATAAAAATCCCTTTCTGGTTAAGACAAACTGCATCCACCTGTGTTTGTTGACAGAACTAATTGCTTTGTTTAGATAGGACTAGGAAAAGTTGCTCTGGCTGGTCTTGAACTTGGGATCCTTCATCCTCAAGGTCAGGACTTCTGGGATTATAGGCAAGTGTAGCCAACACTGATAGGTTTTGTTTTATTTTTTTATTTACTTATTTGTTTTTGGAGACAGGTACCTCATCTTGCCAACCACTGTCTGTAGCTCTGGATGACTATGAGCTCCTGACCCTCTTGCCTCTGCCTCTCAAATGCTGTGACTCAGGGATGCTGCATCACATCAGCAATCTTATTACTGCAGTTTGAATCCTGAAATCCACATGCTAAAGTCTTAACATCCAGGACTTCATGATGTGACCTTGCTTGAAAGCAGCACTGAATCTAATCCCCAAAGTCACAGTCCTAAATTATATAATCTGGAAGAAGGCTGGAATCTCAGAATATCAAGAATTCTAAAATCCCACTCCCCACAAGCTGCATTTCTGAAAACAAAAATCTTGACTTTTGAGAAGTTGAAAGTCAAAATTACCAAACTGCAATTTTCATAGAAGCGTGGTGATTTTATGAAAGGGTTAGAAAGCCACGTTCGTTGAATAGTACTGAACACAAAATACACCAAAGATAAAAATTTCAGTGTAAGATGCATAATTTGTCTGTTTTGGTACTCATTCTGGCTGATGAAATTCCACTCTTTAATAATTAAATGAAAGCTACATTTATGGGAAAAAATTCAAATTTAGTGATTTGTTTGAGAAATTCTTTCCAATAGAATTTTAAAAAAACACTCATTAAACACTATGTTACTGCTTGATAACTCACTGTTTCTACCAATCTGGTTTTTTTTCTTCATGTGTATGAGGAATTCATTTCCACATAACACATGTAACACAGCACATAAGAATGGGAAATGAAAAAGGAAGGTTTACATAGTTATTAACACCTAAGAAACATTATTCTGAGTCAAGGTCTCATATACCCAGGGCTGGCCTTGAACTTGTCAAGTAGTCAAAGATGACCTTGAACTTCTGATCCTCTGGTCTCCATCTCTCAAGTGCTAGGATTACAAATGTGAGCTGCCACTCTAATTTCTGGGGTGCTGCATGTGAAGCCCAGTGCGAAATCAACGGAGCTACATCTCCAACCTTAGAAGACTTGTTTTTATTTATTGTTTTTATTTTATGTGTATGTGCCTATTGCCTGCATGTAGGGAAGTGCCATGTGGGTGCTGGGATTCGAACCCGGGTCTTCTGCAAGAACAGTCAGTGTTCTTAACCGCCGAGCCATCTCTCCAGCCCCCATTAGAAAAACTTTTAAGAGCCAAATACTGTTAGAAAACCAAAGGGACTGAATTAGCTGAGCCATGCTCCAATGGGAATCAAAAGGAGCAACTTATCATGGTGTGAGACGCCAAAATACAGTTAAACTGACCCTGAAGTTGACCGTATTTTATGCACTGCCTTAGTGAATTGCTCATGGTCTATCTGTTCCTGCATTACTATTTTCACATGTGGAATTTTCTATGTAGTCTAATTCCTTGAATCCTTTTGTGAACTCTTTTTCACAATTTAGTATCTGAAAAACTTTAGTTTTAAATCTGTCATGAGAAACTAAGAGACCTGAGTGACTCCATCTTGGATAAAACCTCCATAGGACTGACCCAGCCCTGGGCCCTGTTCTAAGAAAAATCACAATACTTGGAACAGATAGAGAACAACTCCCCTGCCAACGGTCAGTTAACCAGGGACAGGAAAGTACTAAAAGTCCAGCTATCTCTTCAGATTTCCTGAAGGCAGCAGTTTATGGTTTGGGACTGGGCTGCAACCAATCAGATGCTTGCCAGGCTGGAGACCCCCTACTCCCCTACTTACTGAACTTGCTGAAATAAACCTATAAAAACCTCTATCTCCCAAATCAAGGGCTCTCACATCTGAGATCCGCTGAATCAGTGACTGAGTGGGCCCAAGGTTAAGCTTGTAACAATAAAAAAAACCCTTGTGTGTTTGCATCAGTTGGCTCCTTGGTGGTCTTTGGGGTCTCTCGAACTGGGCACAACAAAACCAAGATTTCCCAGGTTACAGCAATTTTCCACAAATGAAAGTACTCACTTGGAATTCAGTGTTTCTCCCTGATGTTTACTTATAGAATATTTAGGGGATAAGAACGCAGCTCAGGAGGCTGGAGACAGGGCTCAGAACACTGGCAGGTCTTGCATAGGACCTGAGTTCCAGCACCCACACAGTGGGTGGCTAAAACAGTCTGTAATTCCAGTTCCTGGGAATGTGACACCTTCTTCTGGCCTCTCCGGGCACTGTATGACACAGGTGCGTGCAGGCAAAACACTCATGCACATAAAATAAAAAATAAACTAAAAAAAAAAAAAATTTAAAGAGGAGAACGAAACTCAGTGGGAGGTGTGTTTAGTATGCTTGAGGCCCTAGACTCCGGCTCTCCTACCCCACCCTAAATCCAACAAACAGAGCAGAGCCAGAAGGATTCTGGGTAGCTTCCTTCTCTACACTAAGCCAAAGAAAAACTTCACTAACAATAGAAACCATCAAATCTTGTCTCCAGCACATGGAATGGGTGAGGTGCAGGGTGCATTCGACCCTTTCCACACCCCGCCTCGCTGCTGTGAACTTTGTTGAAATGAAGGGGATAACAAACTGAAACAGAAAATAGGTCAGTAATAAGAGAACAGATGCACGCGGTTGATGTACAGGAACCATGACCCAACATCTAGGAAATTCACATTTTAAAACCTGCAGGGATGGAGGAGGCTCATCTGAGAGCAGAGTGTTGGGGTCACTTTTATTTATCCGTGGGTCCGCCATGTTGCGACCAAGCCGGATCGCACAGTGGAATGTAGAGAAGGTGATGCTATACTTGGTCTCCGGTCCCTGCAACGGTGCTTCCGTCAACAGTGCATACTTGGTCTCTTGTCCCTGCGGTGGTGCTTCCGCACCTTCCGTAGGAACCCCCTGGGCTGGATAGGTTTCCCCACGTGCTGGGTGGTCTGGGGGGTGGGTCGGAAT